>NC_132847.1:39629289-39948294 GCF_048164855.1 Canis lupus baileyi | reverse complement strand
GGTTTCCTGGTCCAGTGAGTCCAAATAACACTCCATACCATCTATTTGGGGGCCCTCAGCATTCATAAATATTTTAAAGGTTCAACAGAGGGCCTGTAGTAAAGAACCACTGATACCAAGTTGGGACACAAAGGATGAGAAATAAGATAATGCAGGGACACCAAGTAAAAGGCTCTTTGCAATGGTTTGGTTTGCCGTGGACTAGAGAACATGCTAGAAGGTGGTGTGACCTAGGAAGGAAGACTGGGTCTGCTGGCAAGGGTGGTGGGTAGCTGTGTTTTGAATTCTGTATCAGATCTTTGTAATTTGAGGTAATTTTGTGATATGTGAGACTGAGAAGATCAAAAGGCAGTTCGAGTCAGTGCTTGGTATACAACAGAGGTCACACTGAGCCCCAGTCAATTAGGGCTCAGAGAAACAAAGAACATGAGGACTGGAATCTCACTCAAAATGATTCAATGAGAACAAAATTTTTACCTTGACCATTTTATGGATTAGAATTACCTTGTTCATCTAATATCAACTGAGCTTCCTCACCCTGAAAGTATAGTGTATCTTCTGGGCTTAATTTTCCTGTTACTCCATGAAACATACAGCTGCACACTCACTAAAATCCAGGGCAATTATTACAAAGAGCGTTCTGCTAATAAGTAAAAATGAAAACACTGCACATGTGAAATTTTACTTCTAATCTCTGTTTTGCTTACATTTATTGTTGGTTCTAAAGGTAGGATCAAGTGTCCATTTCCTTACAAAACACACTACTAAAAATGAGATAAACATCCTAGTAGTTTTTTTTTTTCCTCCTTGGATACAACATGTTAAATAAGCATGGTTTCTAAATTATGAGGATTTATATTTTAGTCACTGGAATGTAACAAAACTGATGACTCAATTGATTGTTTCTGCCAATCTTCAGCCCTCGAATCCAGACCAAAGTCATTCTTTTCTGTGTGTGTGTTTAAATCTAAAAAATGAAAAAAATGAATTGTCAAGCATTTGTAGTTGTCATTAAAATTCCTCTTTTTTCTTCATATTACCAGCAGGGACTGGTAATATAGCTTTCTATACAGCTAAACTATAGGCATTTTGTATTGTATCCCTGATTTAGAAAAAAAATTATAAGGAAATGGCCACATAATCAGTATTAAGCAAAGGAGAAAACAGGGACCATGGTGATTGTTTCTCTGCACAGATGTGTGCAATATGTGTGTACAGTTGGGTGGACACAATTCTGATCATAAAACATGCGTAATACAGAGAAATATAAATTATGCTTCAGAGTGGACTCCCTAATTCATTTCAGTTAACCCTTTGAGCATCTATCTCTTTTCTTCTTGTTTCTCTTTTCATTTATTTTCTAGAATGAAAATTAATAGAGACTGATGCATACGAAGCTTACAGATAGTGGTGAGTATAGTAGTAGTAGAAGGCAGATTTTAATCTCAAGGATCTTATGCCAATAAAGACTAATGCTTAGTCCACAATCTATGTCCAGACTGTAGTAGGCTGAGCAATGATATCTGTATCAGAATCTCTGGAAACTGTGATATGTTTTCTTACACAGTAAAAGCAATTTAGCAGACGTCATTAAGCATGTAGAGATGGGGGGAGATTACCTAGATTATCCAGGTAGGCTCAGTGTTGTCACAATGTTCCTTCTAAGAGGAAAGAAGGAGGATCAGAGTCAGAGAGAATCAGGGGTTGGAGTGAAGTGCTTTGATGATGGAAGATGGGGCCATGAGCCAAGGAAGCAAGCAGCCTCTAGAAGCTGGAAGAAGCAAGGTAACAGATTCTCCCCTAGAGCCTCCAGAAGGAACTTGGGCCTGCCAACCCCTTGATTTTAGCCAAGTAAAACTGATTTCAGACTTCTGACCTCCAAAGCTATAAGATAGTAAATTCTTGTTGTATTAAGCCACTAAAATGTGTGGTAATTTGTTATAGGAGCAACAGGAAACATGCACAGATTAACTGCCCTGGATAAGGCAACAAAGAATGACTTTTATGTAAACTCCTGACTTTAGGGCTGGTGTCAGATTTCCTCACAATTTAATACTTTCAAGCAACTGGTAAAAAAGTCTTAGGGAAGCTGAATTGCAGAGTGGAAAAGAGAATGGGTTTTGAAACTTATAGGTCCCCTTTGCTTTTTATTGGCTATGTGACCTGGGGCAAGGACAACCTCTCTGAGTGTCTTTGCAGGGTTGCTGTAGAGATTAAAAGAGAAAAATGTGGGAAAGAGCTCTGCTATCTGACAATGGAATTCCTGTTAACTTCACGGTGCTCTAAGACCCTCATCTGTGGAATGGGGAGAGCGGTAGGAATCGTCACATAGGATAGTAGGAATGGTCTCATAGAGGATTAAATGAGTTAAATATGTAAAGTACCTAGAACTGTGTTTGAAACATAGTAAGTACTGCTCTTATTAAAATGAGGCGGTCTTGAAATGGGGCAGGTTCTCAATAAATAGACTGGCAGACTTGTCATGCAACTTGCCAGCACCATGTGCTATGCTTTACATACCTGCTCTGATGTTATGGGGTCTCACTGAGACTTGGTCTCCATCTCATTGACCTTATGGTTTAATTCAGAAGTCATGAGAAAGTGCCTGCCTAGGTAGGGTAGTATGTGACTGTACACTGAGCAGCACTGACCATGGATACCATGTGGCTTCAGTGTAGGAGGACAGTGGAGGAGTCCTGGTAAAAGAGGTGCGACTCCCACCCAATTTGACAGAGGGGAAGGGACCTGCCTGTGGGCAGGGAGAAGCACAGGCAGACAGGACTGTACATGCAGGGGTGAGAGAGCAGGGTGGAAGATGGGCAAGAGCAGATGTACAGGGGAACGAAGGCCTGACTAAGCCATTTGGCTTTACTATATGGCAACAGAATGTCACTGAAAAAATTCCAGCAGAATACTGTCATGATCAGTGGCTCAGATTGACTTATGGCATATATAACAATCGTTCTCAGTCATGGTGCTGTAACACACCAGAGGGATATGATCCCTGGTGAGGTGTATATAAAGTAATACATAGCCCACACCAAAGATGATGATGATGATGATGAGTGTGTTTAATAAATCTGAGAAGATCAGGATACCTATGCACTAACTATATGCTTCAAAATTCAAGTAAACACAAACGAACAAGGTACTAAAGCTAAATTGATAAAGATAAATGAGTCGTTCACACAAGATCAGAGATAAAAACCAAGGGATGCAGTGTAAAGTGGTAGCTGAAATAAAGAAGGCCCTCTAAGCCAAAGCTAGAATTAGATTTTTGTTTTGTTTCTACTTATTTCTAATATAAAATTTTAACATATATACCTGGACTGCATGCTAGTCCTCTCCAAACCTGAAGAATGTGTAAATATTGGCTACTTGTCATTTGTCAGGCAAATGCTCTTGCAAAAGACAGAAGAAGTTGCATTTATATCTGGCAATTCATGTCATTTGTGCTTTTTATTTTTTTTCCAGGAAGAAAAGAGGTCAGTGGTCACCCAGGATTCTAAGAGCAAGGAGGAGGAGTTTCTCCTCTCAAAATCCAATGTTCACCAGGTCGTGATGCCTTCCTTTGAATGAAGCATTTGAGACTGTATTTGTTTTTCTTTCATATGAAGGAAGACTATTAGGTGGGTGTTGAAGGATGAGAGACCTCAGAACTATCCTCTAGTAGCTTCAAATAGAAAAAAGCAGATGGGTGCACAGCAGGTTCCTTTGTCCCAACAAGGACTACCCAGGAACCAGAGGGCTAATCAGGCAAATGGACGGTCAACAGCTGGTATCTTTTACTAAGTGGGGTCCTAAGACAATAGCCAATTAGCTTGGAGCCCCCCCAAGTTACTCTTGACTTATTTCACCATATGGCATAAACAATGACTTTCTTTCCTTTAACAAGGGGTTGCCATTAGCTGATTTTATCTAACAAAGCTTAATTAAAGAAGGAGTATTCTAGGAAATCATATAAAAAGAATAGTCTGTGGTTGCTTCTAGGTTTAGAAGGATTCCTAAAAATGACCAAGGATTCTTAAAACAGACCCTGCACATCACTTGCCTAACAAGTTCTCTCTAGAGGATAGAATCACTGGTGGCTCTCACTTTCTATGTTTTTTATTTCTTGTTATGTTTGAATATATTTCATAATTACGATGTATTAGGTATAAAGAAGATACTTCTAAAAGGTCTTAATAAAGTATAGTTAGTAGCTCATTGGATGAACTTCAAAAAGCTGTTTGCTGTTAGTTTCCTGACCTGAAAAATGGACTTAAATCTGACTCAACCTCAAAGGCCTCTCCCTGATGGAAAGAAGTAGAAGTTTCCAAAATAAATTTATATCTTAACAGGCCTAGGAGATGGAAAATGGAAGAATAATTGACTTTTTGGAAATCCACTGTATTAAATAGGGACACTGGGCATGGGGGTGCTGGTGGTAGCAATAGACCAAAAAAGGTCATGTAAATGGATATGCTCAAAAAACTGAAGAAAAAAAAGTCATAGGTCACTGCCATTATTTAGCAACATGTATGGCTATTAAAAAGACGTTGGGGGCACCTGAGTGTCTCAGTTGCTTGAGCATCTGACTCTTGGTTTCGGCTCAGGTCATGATCTCACAGTTGTGAGATGGAGCACTGCATCGGGCTCTATGTTCAGTGCATAGAGTCTGCTTCAGATTCTCTCTCTCCCTCTCCCTCCTTGCCCTAGTTCCTCCCTCTGCTCTCAGGTGCTTTCCTTTTCTCTAAAATGAATGAATGAATGAATGAATGAATGAATGAATAAGTAAACAAATAAAATCTTAAAAAAATAAAAAGAAGTTGGTGTTTCATTGAGTTTCACTGCTAGGTCAACATTAGAACCCATAACCATAAAACAAACATATAAGATATAAAGTCAGAATTTTCAGGGGATGTGGATAGTATTCTTGATCTAATTATGCATTTTTTCATTCAATAAACATGTAACCCAGAACTTACTATGTACCTAATAGAGATATGAGTTAATAATACAGTGACTTACTATAGCAGTGGAGGTTGATTTGGGTTGATTCTTCGTCTTGCCTTAGGGTTGGCATTAGTTAGTTAGTGGTGCAGTTTGAGGTCATGGGTTCATTCTGGTTAAAACTAACAGTGTAAGTATAGTAGGACCAGGAGACCTTGGGTCTTGACCGGGCTTTATGATCTTGGCAAGGCCATATCTAGGCTGCAGTTACAACGTGTAAAACAAGGGGACTCATATGTAATCCCTGATGGCTCTTTCAGCCATAGTAGTCTCCAACAATGAGGTATGTGGAAATGATCACATAAAACTGGGTTGATGGCCAACCCTAAATTTGCCACCTGTATGAGCCTCAGTTTCCTTAAATCCAAAATGAAGATAATAAAATCTACTTTTCACTGGTTGTTATGAGGATTAACTTCAGTTAGGCGTGTAATAATATTTCTTAACAGAACACTGGTACATAGGCATTCAAAATACATAACATCCTTTGATTTCCACAAACCATCACATAGTAGCATGGTATTTATGAGCTTAGCCACATATATATTTAAGTTCTAATAGGAAACAATTTATTTTTCCAGATGCTTTTATTTTAGAGTTTTTTTTTTTTCACTGATTACTCTTTGATTCTTTGAATGCTTTACTAAATCATAGTCCCAAGATGGGCAGAGAGAAGGAAGGGGCTCTGCCAAGTGACAGTAGAAAAGTGACCTTTGATGCATGGCTGAATAGAAATGGCAGCCCCCTCTCAGCACTAAGGCAAGGGTGTGTAAGCTGCTACGCTCTCTCCTCAATTGGATAATCATATAATTTATCATTTTAATTGAGACACTTAAATTTTTTAAAAAGATTTATTTATTTTGAGAGAGAGAGCGAGCAAGCAAGAACAAATAGAGGGATGGGCAAGGGTAGAGAATCTCCAAGTAGACTCCCCTGAGAGTGGAGCCCAATGTGGAGCTCCATCCCACAACTCATGAGATCATGACCTGAGCTGAAACCAAGAGTCAGACACGTAACTGACTGAGTTACCCAGGCACCCCAATTGGAATAATTTTGAGAGTGAAAAACTGTTTTAGTAAAACTGGGGTGCATGTCCCCCTCACCTTTCAGGATTACTTTTTGTGACCATTGTTGTCACTTTATAGGTACATCTGGTATCCTCATGGAGAAGAAGTGCAAAATAAGTTTCTATCCAAATAATCTAAAATTTCTGGTTTTTTTAGAGGCATGCAAAAAATTATTTAACTGAAGTTTGAGAAATATATATTAATTTGAGATAGAATATTACAAAATGGTTGAGTATTATTATTATGCATGCCTTTCAGTGGAGTCAGTAAAGTTTTTCTGTAAAGGACGGAGTGAATATTTTAGGTATTATAGGCTAAATGGTCTCTGTCACAACCACGTAATTCTGCCCTTCTAGTGCAAAAGCAGCCATGGACAATATATAAAAGAATGGGCATGGCTGTGTTCAAATAAAACTTCATTTACAGTAACTGGTTGTGAGATGGATCTGGCTTTGGGCTGCAGTTTGTCAACCCCTGCTTTAAAACAATAGTTCCTAGACTTTTGGAATTCATAGGACCAGGAAAATTTTTTAAAATTCTGGAATTGATTTGACTTCTAATTTTATTTTGGTAAGTAATAATATTTAAAAGAAAAAAAAAAGAGAGAAAAGTCATTGCCTAGCACCCTGGCCTCTTAGAATCCTAAAACAGCCAAAAACTAGAAAGGGCACAAATTCAGAACAAATTTAGCTATGTGGAAAACCAACCACATTGTCCTTATTTTAACAAATGTTTTCTGAGTTTGGTAAAAACTTTATTATGACTATATTTGGTTTAACAGAAGGATCTTGAATTGCTTTTGGAGGACAATGGTGTGGAACCATAGAAAGAGCACAGTATTTATAATAAAAATATCTGGATTTGAATAAGGTTGAGAGAGTACTAGGAGAGAAGGAGAAGCAGACCTTGAACATTCCTTAAATGGGACAAAACTCCTTGAAGAGAATGTCCCACTGCCTTGAATCAGAGTTATATACACAAACTCTAGTATTGAGTAACCCCAGAACTCACCGGCTGCCACTGTGCAGGGTACCAGGCAGGGGGGCAGTTGAAGCGGTTACAAGCTTGCACCGTGCTGGGCTTGGGCTGACGACACAGTTCATCAGCCAGGATTACGGTTTCATTCATCTCTCTGGAAAGTAGGTGGGAGCAGAAGACATCTCTGGTCTGTAGGCCTACCCCACAGGTGAGACTGCATGGACTCCACTTGCCAATTTCCCACCTGGGAAGAAATCAGAGAGGACGAGGACATCCTTATACCTGTGCAGAGAACATCATGATGTCAAGTGTTGCTAATAGAGTAGAAACACATACCTTAGGAATGTGGGAATTTTCAGCATACAACTGGCTAGGAATTCTATCCCAAGCCTAGAACACATCCTTTCCAACATGCTTTAGAATTCATTTAGAATACACAAAGAGGGTGATAAAATACAACCTCCATTTTTACCCACAAGATCACCAAGAATGGTCATAACCATGTCAATTTCGATGAACTATTCAAACTTCATCAAAATAAGGCAATATGTTAGATCTGACAGAGGTTTGAGCACAGAAAGGTTTTGGGCACGATGCATTGAATAGCCTTGCTCATAATCTGTCTCGTCCCCATTCTTAGCAAGACTAAAAAATGTGTGCTTGTTTTTCTTTGGCTTCAAAGTGAAAGGTCATTGGCTCCAACTTCCTTTAAACTTCCAACATAGCATAGAAACGTCTCTGTCTTATGTATAAATATCATCACTGCCTGCGACTGGGGAATGTAACAAAAGTAAAGGTTGCTAAATAGATCAGTCTTCTTGAGGGAAAATAAGTGGAGAGAATGGCTCATTATCTGGAAGTAGAAGTCAAATACACAGAGAGGAGTTGAGTGCATAATTGGCCATTCCAAATGGCCAAGTCTTGAGAAGTACATTTACAGTGAGCTGAGAGCCCATAAAATAATACCAGTCCATTTCTCTCTTGATGCAGCCCCCAAAATGGGAATGATAAGGAAAAAGCTCAGTCGCTTGGGCTTCGAGTAGGAAGTATTCTTTAATGATCAGTTTTGGAAAGTTCTATTTACAATGTGAGGCACAAAAATTCTACAAACAGAATTTAGCCAAGAAAAGCATGCCAAGTAGACCCTTCAGTAGCTAGGCCCTCCTAGATTTTGTAGCTAGCCTTGAAAACTGGCCTAAAAATCTTTGGCCTTAACATTTTTCATCAGACCGCAAAACTGAGGACATACTCTTTCAATCTCTTTCTGCTACTCTAATATATAACTACCTTACTAACCCCTATTTCCACTACTTCCTTTTGTCTATCCTGTGTTTAAGTCATATGGGTAGTAAACAACTTCATTATTCTCAACTCACGCCCCCTGGTTCGCCAGCTCTGTTTTCACTCAAGCTGTTACTTGGAATTTGCAATACTTTTTGTCCTTGCCTTATCTATTCTTCAACATGTCTTCCATTCCTACGTATCCAAATTTGATCCATGTTTAAAGGATGTGTACCTGCTCCAGACATGGATCATTTTTTCAATTACATTATAGTTATTCTGCATGTCACGGGCCCCACTGGAACTTATACCTCTTGAAGACAAGCTGTGTCTGTATCTGTTTTGTATCACTCACAATGTTCATTATAGGCCCTTCTAGATAGTTAATGTACATGGTCAATAATTTCCGAATAAATGAGCAAATGGAAGGGACCTACTAGTACAATGGGAGCTTTATACCCATTATCTCATTTAATTACCTCCAGAACAACATGAGATAGGCTCTACTGATTTCACCCACTTCATAACTGAGGAAATTTGAAAATCTAAGAGGTTGACTTGCCCTAAACCCACAATTAGTAAATAGTGAATCCAGGATTCAGACGGGTGTGTTTGGCTCCAAAGGCATTTTCTGTTCTATTGTACCACACTGTCTCCTGGAAATACTTTGAAAATTGTCCTATAAACCTTCACAACATTTTAAGTGAATAGAAGAGGTGAGGCTGGATTGAATATATATTTATTTTAGATCCTTGTGTGAATTTCTATAAACTTATTTTCAGATCCTTAGTTTGAGTAATTCCTAGCTTTAAAATGTCGTGTTTTGAAGTATACCCACACATTCTTTGCCACCTCCCTCTTCTAAAGATGAAGCCTTAAGTCTGGGCTGAACTTAGTTGCTCACTTGTAATGACTAGGATGAGGCAGAAGCAAGGCTATGTGGCCTCTAAGGCTAAATCATTAAAAGGATATAGTTTCCATTTGGCTCTCTCTTTGCCCACTCCAGGGGAAGCCAGCTGTCATGTCGTGAGCGCACTCAGACAATCTTCAGGAAAATCCACATGCAAAGAAACTAAAGCTGTTCACCGACAGTTGGCACCAACTCACCAGTCACAGGGCTGAGCTACAGTGCAAGCCGATCTGCCGGACCCAGTCTAGCCTTCAGATGACCGGACCCTCATGAGAGACCTTGAGTCAGAATTGCCTTTCCAAGGAGCTCTCAGATGCCTCACTCATTAAATGGTGAGAGGTAAAAAACATTTATTTTTATTGTGAGCTACTGGGATTTGGGGACATTTGTTACGCAATGACAGACAACTAATACAAGCATACTCTCCCCTCTAAACATGCATATGTTCATCAAAAGATAGATACAAGAATATTCAAAGCAGCACTATTTATAATAGCCCAGATGGGGAACATTCCAAATATCTATCAATAGTTGAGTGGATAAAAAATTATGATATAGTTGTATAAGAACACTGAATGGTGAGAATAAACTATAACAACAAGCAACACAGATGAATCCCACAAACATCAAATTGAGGAAAGCCACAAAAGCAAAAAATTCATCCTGTGCTCTCATTTATATCAAGTTCAAAACCCAAAACTAATCTCTGATGTTAGTAATCAGGATGATGGTTAACTTTGGTGCGCAGTAACTAGAAGAGAGGGACTGAGGGGAAGGGATTCTGGGATGTTATCTTTATCTGGGTGCTAGATCTGGATCCATTTTGTTAAGTCACCAAGCCATATATGTAGGATTTATGCTCTTTTCTCTATGTTTATTGTGCTTCAAAAAAAGGTGTTTCCCCCTAATCCCCGACTTTTAAGTGAAATGTTAAAATGTGTGGCTATAAAATAAAATCCAACAACCATGCTCAATGCCGATGACCACAATGTATGTGTCTCATAAAGGAGCTGCCTACACAGTGGATGTTGTCCAAGGTTAAAAGCTGTCACAGTACAGGCTCTGCACTTCCACTGCTCCCACTCCTGCCTCCACCTCTGGCAGAAATTCAGTCACTGGGAACTTGAAGCAGAAGCATTTTGGCAGCCATAAGGTCACTTCAGCACTGTTCATCAAACTCACAAAACAGACATATCTGCTTACCCATGATAAGAGTACATTACCTTCCCAAGGGGGGAGGTCAGCAGAAGCTATCTGAGTATTAAGTACTTTGCTGATTGAAAGTATTTAAATCAACTTAGGCCAAAAGGAAAATAAAAAGGGGGCTAGAAATAGACTTTCCCCTCATTTCCCTGCATAGGGGCTACAACTCTGAGCCTTGGGTCCAGCTGGCTGCTGATAGTACCTTCATACATTCTGTGCCTTTGGCTATTTCTTGAGGCACTGCTGCAGGCCAGGAGGAGTCAGCCTGGGGGCAGGACTGGCTGTGGCTCTCAGCCTGTGAGGCACTTACAGGCCTTCTCTGGAATTCTGGGGGCCTGGCTTCCCCACAAGCTCAGTGATGAGAGCCACATCTCCAAGGAGCTTGGAGAATGCAGGCATTAGTGCTTTTCCCCTACTTTGCCTGGTTGACTTTTACTCATCTTTATGTCTTCATTGACAATGGTACTTCCTCAGGGATGAAGCCCTCAACTGGGTAAAATATACCTACTTTAGGAGTCTCACTAATATATCCCCCTTTGGAAATTCTCAACACTTAAAAAAAAAGTTTATTGTGGTAAGAACATAAGATACCCTCTTAAGTGTACAATATGGTATTGTCATCTATACATACAATGTTGTACAGCAGAGCTCTAGAACTTACTCATCTTGCTTAGCTAGAACTTTATGCCTATTGATGAGTATTCTCATTTCCCTCTCCTTCCAGCCCCTGGCAATCAGCATCCATTCTTTGATTCTATGAATTCGACTCTTTTAGGTATTTCATGTAAGTGGAATCATGCAGTATTTGTTCTTGTATAACTGGCTTATTTCTCTTAGCATAATGTTCTTGAGGTTCATCCATATTGTCAGACATTGTAGACTTATTTTTTAAGGCTGAAGAGTATTCATTGTATGCATATACCACATTTTCTTGATCCATTCAACTGCTCAAGGACATTTAGATTGTTTCCACATGTTGGGTATTGTAAATAGTGCTACACTGAACACACATGGAGTGCTAATATCTCTTTGAGATCCTGACTTCAGTTCCTTTAGATAAATCCTTAGTGCTGGCTCATATGGTAGTTCTATTTTTAATTTTTTGAGGAACCTTCATACTGTTTTCCACAGTGGTTGCACCCACTTTGCATTCCCACCAACAATACACAAGTGTTCCAATTTCTCCACATCCTTGCCAACACTGTATCCTTTTTTGTTTTTTTTTTTTTTAAAAGATTTTATTTATTTATTCATGAGACACACAGAGAGGCAGAAACATAGGCAGAGGAAGAGGCGGGGTCCATGCAGGGAGCCTGATGCAGGACTCAATCCTGGACCACAGAATCACATCCTGAGCTGAAGGCAGATGTTCAACCACTGAGCTACCCAGGTGTCCCTGTAGACCTTTGTTTTATTGATGATAGCCATGCAGACATGAATGAGAGCCATGCAGCAATGAGATAATCTGAGGTGATTATCTCATTGTGGTTTTGATTTGCATTTTCTTTTATTATTTATTATTTAGTTTTTACAGAGAAAGAAGAGAGAGAGCACGAGAAGGGGGAGGTAGAGGGAGAAGGTTAGAGAGAATCTCAAGCAGGCTCTGCCTAGTGTGGAGCCCAATGTGGGGCTCAATCTCGTAACCCTAAGATCATGACCTGAGCCAAAATCAAGAGGCAGATGCTCAACCAACTGAGCCACCCAGGTGCCCCTGATTTGCATTTTCTGATGATTAGTGATGTTAAGCATTTTCTGTATACTGATTGGCCACTGGTATGTCTTTTTTGGAGAAATATCTTTCAAGTCTTGAGCCCATTTTTAAATTGGATTATTAGTTTTTGTTGTTGTTCTTGTTATTGAGTTGTAGGTATTCCTCCTATGTTACGGAGATAAGTTCTTTATCTTTATAAGATAAGTTCTTTATAGATGGTTTACAATTTTTTTTCTTACTGTTACTCTGTTGAGTGTTTTCTTTGCTGTGCTCAATGCATCTGTAATCTGACTACCCTGCTCCACTATTACCTTGATGAGAGCAGGAGGCAATGTTTATTTTGGTTTAGCACTTGTTATGGGTTGAATTATATACCCCTAAAAGGTATGTTGGAGTCTTAACCACCAATAACTTGGAATATGAGTTTATTTGGAATAGGGTCATTGCAGATATAACCATTTAAGGTGAAATCATACTAGAGTAGGGTGGGCCTTTAATCCAGTGTGAATGGTGTTCTCATAAGAAAGGAGATAGACACCCAGGGAGAATGTCATGTAACAACAGAGACAGAGATTGCAGTGATGTATCTATAAGCCAAGGGATGTCAAGAATTGCCAGCATATAGCAGAAGCTAGAAGAGGAAGGAAGGATTTGCTCTCACAGGTTTCAGAAGGAGCATGGCCCTGCTGATACCTTCATGTATGCCTCCAGAACTGTGAGAGAATATGTTTCTATTGTTTTATATTACCCTGTTTGTAGTGCTGTGTTATGGCAGCGCCACGAAACCAGTACATCACTGTAACCTCTGTATGTAGAGTGGTGCCTAGAACATAGATGCTCGGTAAGTTTGAGGTGACTCAAGCCGTGTAGAACCCCAATGAACTGTGTGTGTACCTTTGGTTTAGACACTTGACTGGTCAGTCATTTCAGCTATGTTCACTGAACAACTGCCAGCAGCAATTTCAAAGTCCCTAAATCTCTGAACACCACAAAGTTTTCTTTAGTGTGGTGCAAACTATTTGGTGACAGGACTGAACCTGAATTGACATGATGCCTTTATAGGCTACATCTCACTTAGTGCAAATATTTACACGTTTTACTGCGGCAATGTTAGACTGCTGGATTATGGCATTTCCCCCTAGAACTTACTAGGGGTAATACATAATTTATGTTACACTAATCCTAACATATTTCTAAAGTATAAAAAATTCTGAATTCCAAAACACATCTGCCCTGATGGTTTTGGCTAAAGAACCCTGGCTCTGTATAAGGAAGATGGTAAACATGATCACTATGTTTTCTTTCAGCTTCCAGGCTTCAGGTGTTTAGCTTCATGGTTAGGCCCTTGGCCAAAATGTTATGGAGACTCTAGTTCTTCCAGCATTCTCTTGCTTTATTGCCTTTTTCACTCTCTGACCTTCTCCATATTCCTGTCCTTTTTGTCAAAACCTGCTTATAGGAAAGGCTCTGGAAGTTGACAGATCACAGCTGATGCCCTGTTGTGTCAGGCTGGACGCTGTCCAACACGTGGTCTCCTGACCAAGGGTAGACAGGAGACAGAGGGTTACCTCCCACCCCTCAAGACTGGGATTAGTCTTCCTGCCCTCTGTCCAACATCAGATGTACTTGGGTAGGCCTGTGTTTATAATTGGATTTAAAATTTTAGCATTGGTTTCTGAATTCCCATTTTGTTTTCCCGTTGGTACTATAGTTCTGCCCAATGTCTAGCCTACTGCATGCTGATCCTGTCACTCTGCCTAGGTCTGGCCAGCCCCTTGCCTTGGCCTGGGCAGATACCCTTTAGCCACAAGCCATAAGCCATGATGTGACAGCCATCTAGCTGACATCACACATTACTGCCAATAACAACAGTAATTCTAACCTTTATACAGAGCTTCAATGAATCAGCTACTGTGCTAGTTGTTGTAAACTCACTGTTTCCTATAATCCTCTCCACAGCTCTGTAAGGGAGGTACTATTATTCTCTGCCTTTTAATAACAAAAAGCTGAGGCCTGGAGAAGTTAAATGATTAATTAGTCGTGGCCTAGAATGCTTATTCTCAGGTCTCCCATAGATGTTAATGCCACATGCATCACATCCAAGTCTACCATGACTTGGACACAAAGGCGCTGAGAATGGAGCTGCTCCCCATCACGGATGCCACCACATGGATTTATAAGCCCCAGCTCTGCATCATCCCAGCTTCTTTCACAGAGGTCCTAGCAGGACTCAGAGATAAGCTCATCCAAGATGTGGGATACATATATGAACTCACTTCTTACTTACATCGACCCTATGAACAAGGTACTATAAGTTCCTCCATTTTACAGGGTGACATAATAGAGATTTTGAAAGGTCAAGTAACTTGTCCAAAGTCACACAGCTAGTAAACAAGAAAATCAAGATTCAAACCCAACTAGCCTGGCTCCTGCATGCTGAAATATTATATTATACTGCCTCAGGGTGAGGATGATGAATAGACCTCTATTACGAATAGACAGTACAACGTTGATCCAAGATGCAAATTCTAGGATCCTTGGTGCTTATAACTTCAGAAATGACAAATGACAGTCTATTCTTAAATAATAGAAACCAACACACTGATGCCAGCCCAGGTTATGAATATATGTGGAGTTGTTATTGCAGTGAAGCAGCAATGGTACTTGGCAACAAATGGGCAAAGGCTGAGTGTGGTCCACTCAAGGATAGGTTTGTTTTTTGTAAAGATGGCCATCAGAGATAATGTGGGCAATCAGAGACCCATAGTGGTTGGCACTTCTTAGCAGTTTATGTTTGTATTAGTTATATAAAAGGAGGAATTTCTTACTTCTTTTGGACAAGGGCTTGTTGTGAGTTGCCAAGGTTTCTCTCCCCTACCCTTTCAGAGAAGGAATTGGCCATTGCCTCCAGCAACTCATTGTTGGTTGCTGGTATAAATGCACATAATTTCTAATGGTAGACTCTCCCCACCCCAACATATGCCCTAAGAACCTTCCCTTACCCTGTTTTTTTGCAGCAAAGTAGGCCTTGTTTCTTTATTCAAAATTTAAAGATGTAGTTATCGAGAGGCAAAACACCATGTAAATTTCAATTATTTGTTAGACGCATTCTTTAAACTTGTGTGCAATCCTTCAACTTGACATTTCTACCTAACATTTCTATCCCATGATTTTTTAAAGTCCCACAAAGATATCTGTTTCCTTTAGAATGTCTCTGAGGTCAGGAGGTAGAAAGCAATTAAGCAATAATAAATCAGACTCCATGGAGCATGGCCAGCTCTGGAAAGCCTAAGGTAGGACAAAGAAAACTCCCTTTCCAACTGGGACCCTGTTTAGGACTAGATGCCCCTTTAAGGTTTTGGGCTATTACTGGTGGCTCCCAGTTTATCTCTATATCTCCCAGTTTCCAATTTATATAGCCCAATGCTTCCAAAATATGAATCTGGCCACTTACTTCCTCCGATTAAAAACCTCAATTGAAGCGTGAGCCAAGCTTCTGTGGGGTGGAGACCAGTATATCCAGGCTCAGCTTTGGTTCAATGTACCCACTGGGGGCGAGGGGACACTATGTGTTTGGAGTTGAATTTTCTAACTGGCTCCCTACCACAACTTTCTTTTTTCTTCCTCTTTTTAGGAACTGAATTTTAGCATGAGGCTTAGTGTGGAGTGGTTCAATGGCATGTGACAGGGCTTAGCACTGGGCCAGGGTCCCTGGAGATCACACATTGAGGGAAGACTGAATGAATACATAAATACATGAAGGAGAATGGGAGGCAGATTTCTTACTGTTGGAGAAAGGAGTTGCAAATATGGCAAGTGGTATGACTAAAATAAGCCTTGTGGAATTGGATTGCTATTGAAAATAGTATGAACTCATAGTTTTTAACAGATGGATTAGTACATAGATGGACACAGTTGTATCAACAGATATAAATGAATGTAAACATACATATATGCATGCAATATTACCTACATCTCTCTGCTGAGAGGCCTAAAACCAAAGACACTTCAGGAAAATCAAGCACACCAAGTGCCCAGATTTTAGATTCTAAACAGCATTCTCTACTGAAGAATCAGTTTCTGTAGAAATGGCTCTGGGGCAGGGGAATTGAAAGTAAAAAGTGAACCGGGAACATCTTGTTGTGCCAGAAAAGTGAGAAGTGCTCAAAGAATGACAGGGTATATGTCAAAAGAATCCAGAAGCCAGTTTGAAGGGGCTCCTACTGGCCATGTCTGGGACAATTTGATAGTAATGGATAAATAAGATGAGAAAACTCTATCTTCTAGAGTTCCTAGTAATAATCTAGAAGGCCATCAATAATAAAATTAATAAAATTAGATCAATAATCTAAAAGATAGAATTTAGAAGCCTGCTGTTTATCCACTGTAATAATAACTGATTCAGGCAAGAGCCATCAATGAATATAATGCTGGTCAGTAAAAAGGTTGATAAGTAATAGGGTATTTACTTAGTTTCAGGTTATCTCCCCATAAAAACACTTGTTACTTATAATAAGTACAATGTCCTTATTAAGTTTTTTAAAGATTTTATTTATTTATTCATGAAAGAGAGAGAGAGAGAGAGGCAGAGACACAGGCAGAGGGAGAAGCAGGCTCCATGCAGGGAGCCCAATGTGGGATTCAATCCCGGGTCTCCAGGATCATGCCCTGGGCTGAAGGCAGGCGCCAAACCGCCAAGCCACCCAGGCTGCCCCTGTCCTTATTAATTTTGCAGTGAAAACCTGGCTGAGATCATCTTAACCAAATAATGAATCAACATCATCAGAAATGAATGGGACACAACATCATTCATGGTCTCTTGATATCATGAACTGAGAAAAATGCAGCATACTTCTGTCAAAAATTTAAAAATCATGAAGAAACATCAAGCAAACTCAAAATGAGTGACATTTTATGAAGTAATTGCACTAGAGTCTTTCAAAAATATCTAGAATATGAAAGACAGGGAAAGACTGTCCCAAATACAGGAAGTCTAAAAAAGACATGACAACCAAATGTAACATGTAGCCCTGGATTGGATCTTGGATCTATAAATATAAAGGACACTGTTGGGACAACTGGTGGATGATGATACCAAATTAATGTCATTTCTTAGTTTGTTTTTTTTTTAAGATTTTTTTAAAAATTATTTTTCCATGAGAGACACACAGAGAGAGACAGAAACAGGGAGAAGGAGAAGTAGGCTCCCTGGGGGAAGCCCAATGTGGAACTTGATCCCAGGACCCTGGGATCACACCCTGAGCCAAAGGCAGATGCTCAACCACTGAGCCACCCAGGCATCCCACCATTCCTTAGTTTTGATGGTTATATTGAGGTTATTTAGGAGGGCATCCTTATACTTAGGTAGTAACACTGAAGTTAAAATGCAGTGGTGTATTGCCTGAAATTATTCTCAAATGGTCCCCAAATGTGAATGACTGTGGAACCAAGAGAAATGGTAAGAGAGACCTGTCTCCTATTTTTGTAACTTTTTACAATTTTTATTTATTATTTTTGTAACTTTTTTTAAAAACAAACTATTTTAAAATAAAAGTTATAAAAAACATTTTTTAACTCCCAGTTACTCACAAGCCAGGGTTCAATTCCTTGGCTGGCCTATAGTGTGCTTCACAGGGAGTTTGAATATACCTTTCTGATTAATCTCAGGACGCTGCCAGCTGTTGGGATGCCCCGAACAGAGCCTCAGGCCCCCTGCTCTGCACAGGGTGGTAGGGATCATCTAAGCACAAACGGTCCATCTGGCAGGGCTGGTCCGGGTGAAGCGCTGGAGCAGCATAGAGCAAAAGCACAACTGCCTCGCCCTGCAGGACTGCCATGGGCTTAGGAGAGGTGATGCCACGTGTATATCTACTGCGGGGCCCACGCGCCAAGGCGATCAGAGGGCCAGGGTGTTTGGGGCTGTCCCTGCCCCTTTGTCTGGCCTATAGTGTGCTTCCCAAGGAATTTGAATATACCTTTCTGATTAATCTCAGGTCACCCCTACACTTGGATGAGCACCCATCTTCTCTGGCTGGCAAACTCTTCTGACTCTCAGGTTAGATTCTAAATATCCTCCTCCTCCCAATACTTTTCTGATATGCTTCCTATGAAGCAGAGCTAGACATTTCCTTCTGCCATGCTAATGTCTCTTTCCTCCTAAAGGCATTCTTTTCACCCCTTGGACTCACCTTCATTAGGTATTTGTCTACAAGTCCGTCTTTCTAACTAGACTCTGCACTCCACAAAGGTATCAATAGCTGTGTGACCTATAATATCTCCTTAATATCTTCCAGTGCTACGGCAGTGCCCAGCACATCACAGATGCTCAGGGTGGCTTTGTGGCATAATGTAGAAGAGCTTGGGCTCTGTAACTGCATCATCCATGAATGAACTGTACTCTGCCACTCTCTAGTTGTCCAGTGTTGGGTAAGTTACTTAACAGTATGCTCATATTTAAAATAAGAATAATAGCAATATCAACTTCAAATAGTCATCATGAGATTTAAATAAGAACATCTATGGAAAAGGCCTTAAGCACAGTGGCATAGATTAAAGGCTCTCTAAACATTATCTACTGTGAACTGTTTTTATTGGGTGCTCAGCAAATGTTTGTTAAATGCATGGGTGATTATTGTGAGGAGAGAGATTAAATAAGTAGACTGAGGATTCTTCCTGGAGTGAAACAGGTACAGTAGCCATATGTTTTGGACACTGAGGAAAAGGACGTTTGCGACCTGCCCTCATTAACTTACCATTTAAGCCTTCACTGCTCAGCATTATGACAGATCCAGAAGTGGGAAATGTGCTCATGATCTTCAACGTGCTTTCAGCAGAGATGGTGAGAACTGACAAATGCCCAGGAGACATAGCAAACAATGTTGGGTGATATCAATGAGCTTATTGCTAAATGATTTGACTGAACCATGAATACTAGAGAATTTCAGAAGACAGGAAGCATGGAGCTCATAACCACTTACATTTATACGGCTGATTGCAATTCATAAGGTCTGTTCATCTATGTGATCTTGCTTGATCCTCCTACCTTGGAAGTACCCAAAGCAGGCATTACTATCTCCATTTCATAGACAAGCAAGTTGAGGCTCAAAGACACAAGTGATTTCCCCAAAGTTGGGAAGGGAACTCAGCTTAACTTCTACCCTGCTAGAAACAAAGGAGGGTATCGTGAAGGTCACAGACAGGAAGATAGACAGGATTAGAAAAAGTTATACGCCATAGCAGATGGATTTGTATCTGCACATACAACCTCTGTATTTTAGAAAACTCCTTAAAGTGGGCTAGGAAAAGATAAAAGAAAAGATCAAAGGAGGCATTAGGTAATAGGGTGTAAAAATATTTTGAAGGCCAAAAATGAACCAAAAGCATATATGATAAGTAGCACCCTGAGAATCAGGGCTCTCTGTAAAAGAGTAGCTTGCACAGCTCAGGAAACAGGAGATACATCCATGCTTCTCTTGAAGTCAGCTGGTTTGGCATGAGGTTTTGGCTCCATAAAAATATTTATAGTCAGGATTACCAAACACCTGAGATGGCAAAGCACTCATTTCCACTGGAAAATAGTGTGGTCAAAGTGACTACTTAATCTAGGAGGGTTTGCCTTACCTTCCAAATCATGTCTTAAAAGAAAAGGTAAAGAAAAGAAAAAATAGCTGTTAACATTGCAAATAATTCTTGTCAAGTCTTTTTTTTTTAAATTAATGAATAGCCTTAAAAATGCCATTTGCAGCTACATATAGATTTACTATCTCATTACCAGCATGCCATTTGCTTTAAATCTACCTCCTTCATGGAGCATATCAAACAGCAAATGGCACCAAAACGAGGCCCAAATGTATACAGTATCTTCAGCCTTCCCTCCCATACCCCTAACACCTCTATGATATCCCACTGTCAAAGAAATGCCCTTGTGCCTATTTACCTAAAAAGCAGCTTGATTTAGTTAACATCTAAATTCTCCTTCCCATTTTCACCCTGTCTTCTAGGTGATAGCACATTATAATGAGGGAGAATTTCTGCTGGCTGTTTATATAATTCAGATATGAACTTCCTGAGAAACAGGTTGGAAGGGGAGATGATCTGCAAAATCAATTCTGCCCTCGGGAGTTAGAGATTTTAGTTGGCTTGCTTGGAATTCTAGGTGGAAATTTCCTACTAAAAATAATCACAGGGTTGTTGTTCTTCTGGTCAGATCAGAGGAGGATTTACTTAGATCATAAACACAAATGTCATTGTGTTGGTTTTCTTTCTCTTCCTCCAACTATATTTTGGCTTTTATTCCTATTTTTCTCTACTTTATCTTAATTGATTAACATCCTCACACTGAGGGTCTTCTGCTACTAGACGAACTCCCTTCTTTTTTCAGATTACCTCCCTCAGACAGAGTGAGCTTCTGCCAAGCTTAACCATGTGTTGGCTTCCCAATACACCATTTTCCTTTTTTACATCTTTGAATCTGCTTCCATCTTCTGCCTAGAATGCTGTCCATGTTTCTACCCCAAGGTCTGATTCAAGCCCTTCTTTTTCGGGGAAGATTTCTATGCCCATTCCAACCAGTATCAACTGTATTCTCTTTGCCACCTTATCAAATTTACTGTCATTTGACCCATGTCTACATTTCACAACACTGACTACCTGGTGTTGTAAGAAGACTAAGAAGGTAGAGCATCTTATTTGATGTCATTCTATTAGCTTAAATGTTTTTCTCTAGTTATTGTCCCAAGTAGAATATAAGGCTTTTAAGACTTGGGATCAAGGATGTTGGGGTTAAGGGGATTGTTTGACATCCATCAACTCAGGCCATAAAGATCTCCATCTATTTGTTGAGTTGCAGGTGGCATTCCTTACTAAAACTCCTCAATTATGGATTTTATTCTCCCCAAAAGGTCTGTTGAAATCCTAATTCCCAGTACCTCAGAATGTGACTTTATTTAGAAAGAGAGTATTTATAGAGATAATCATGCTAAAATGAGGTCATAGGGTGAGTCCTAATCCAATATGACTAGTGTCCTTATAACAAGGGGAAATCTGATCACAGAGACAGACAGGTAAATGACCATGTGAAGAAAGTTAGAGATGCATCTACCAGAGGCTGCTGACAAAGTACCCAAAGCTAGAAAGAGGCAAGGCAGGATCCTTCCCCTACAGGATTCAAAGAGACAGAGAGGGAGCTTGGCCCTCCAACACCTTAATTTCAGACTCTAGCCTCCAGAACTGTTGAGAGAATAAATTTCTGCTCTCCTAAGACACTCATCTTGCGGTGCTTTGGTATAGTAGTACAGCAAACTAATACACTCTTTCAAGTCATTTCTTTTGAGCAGTTTAATTTAAAAAATTTTTTTTCAAGACTTTATTTATTCATGAGAGAGAAAGAGAGAGAGAGAGAGAAGGAGAGAGAGAGAGGGAGAGAGAGAGGGAGGCAGAGACACAGGCAGAGGGAGAAGCAGGCTCCATGCAGGGAGCCCAACGTGGGACTCGATCCCGGGTCTTCAGGACCAGGCCCTGGGCTGAAGGTGGCGCTAAACCGCTGAGCCACCCAGGCTGCCCTCTTTTGAGCAGTTTTAATCTATTTATTTATGTTGTAAGCAGAAATTTTTCTGGACCTTTATATTCATGGGCTTGCTCTGCAAGCAAAATGTGGTCAGTCCTTGACATCAGGATCCACAGACCCGATTCTGTTATCCCCAGCAAGATTCGGCCTCTTCTTTCCTCTTATTGTACTTGTTTGGTCAGTTTTATAGACTGAATTTTTTCTTTCACTCACATGTTCAACATTCATGTATGTACGTGTACCTACAGCCACGTATTCACTTGTTGAAAGCATACCGTGTAGTAAGTATTATGCTGAATGATGGGGACACAAAGTTAAAAAAAAATTCTTGATCTTAGGGCTTTCTGAGACAACTACAAGACTCTACCTTATGTGCTATTCATTTAGTTATTCATTCACCTCACGTTTATTAAGCATTTTTTGGGTCCAGGTTCTATGTGAAAGAATAGAACAGTAAACGAGATCAACACAGATTGTATTTCTGCGTGGCTCATGGGAATGAGACAGATAAACATGAGGGATTAAGGAAGTACAATAATAAAGACTGAGAGTCCAGAGGGAAAAGATAGAGTCATCGAAGCTCTTTGGAGGTGGTGATATCTGAGCTGTGGCTTGAAGAGTCAGATGTGGCCAGGCCAAGGCAGAAGTAAAAAGAAGGTACTTTAGGCAGAATGAGGTGTGGGAAAGTACAATGCAGTTGGGAACTCTAATTTATCTACTTCCATGCTTGGGGCTAGAAAGAATATGGAGTAGAAAGTCTAGGAAGTCCTCAGAGAACTTTGGTTCTCACTCCTGTTTTACTTGCTATAAGTATGGGGTGGGTAACAGAGCCTAGGAAACAGAGGCACTGTGGGCAAAGTCCCAATGACAAAGGTGACTTAAGCTCACTACAGTTCAAACTCACAGCTCCTAGGACACTGCCGAATGATATATGCCTCATCGTGAAGACTGGGTGTCCAGCCTGCTCCCTTCCCATCCATCCTAAGGGTTGCCAGGCTTTGGTGAGAGTTTCAATAGGCCCATGGCACAGGGTAACACAGACACAGTGCTTTAAGCTGGCTCTCCACCATGTTTAATCAGATCACAAATTCAATTCAAACCTAGCTTGGCAGAGGAAAACAAAAGATTGAGCCATTTCCTCTGGAGAGATCTCTCTGTCTCAGTCTCCAGAGTTTGATGTGTGAGGAATCAAGAGAGGATGCAGCTAGCTATTAATGTAGGGTGTGATTAATTCTCTCAGTGCTGGACTGACACAGGGAAAGACAGACAGACGGACAGACACACACACACACACACACACACACATACAGATGTTCCATCCATAGAACACAGAGAACAGTAGCCCATGCACTTTCCAGCCCTGAAGGCTATTTACTTGAGGAGTAAGAGTGAGGTGTTTCACAAATGTTTTCATAAGAGACCACACAAAAATGACCTAAAATTATTTTTCAAGTTAGGTTCAAAGATCTCTTCACATCAAATGTATGTTTCACTCTTTGATGTTTTGTTATCACAGGGTGAGTTAAAGGGATTATTACCAGGCTAAAGTCTGAATAAATTTAAATCCTCATATTAGGATTTATATTGGCTTATTAAACCCCTCATTTGTTTTTGATTATCCATGATGCTCATTTATTGCTAGCACTTTCATCCCTGGAACACTATTTTTAAACACACTTGGATCTGAATAGCAGTGACGAATTGCCCTAAATCCCTGAGTTATGTTCATCAAGTAGGAGGCACATGAGTATGATGCCAAAGAATCAGTCTGATCCAGACTTTGGATTCCAGCAGACTAGGGTTGGAATGTACTTCCACCTGTGTTTTATAACCCTTTTGCATGTTACCAATTTTGAATGCCAACTGCTTTGTCTGTAAAATGGGACAACAATGACAACAATAGCTTCCAGTAGTAATGGGATGCTTGTTATGTACTATGTACTGTTATAAGAACTTCACATGTTCTAACTCATTTAATCCTCATGGAAACCTGAGACATAGGTACTATTATTATGCATATATGTATATGGATGTATATATGTACTATGTGTATGTGTGTGTATATATACACACACACACACACATATATATATATATGCCAAGATTCCATTCTAAGTGTTCTGTTTCTAGAATTCTTAAGTCTGTTCTTACCTATTAGCCTGTAGTTTGTATAGGTAGTGGGAGCAAAATACCACCTAGCAGCTGCCATCAATATTATTGTTGTCATTATTGTTATAGTATTATTTCTCATACCCAAGAGAGACCAACAGAAAGAATGAGGCTTGTGGTTTCTTGGAATTACTGCTATCACTGTATTCAAACTGGAGGAACTATTTTGCCATTTGGTTGTGCTTGCTTTATCCCACACTTAGAATAATTAAGGGTTTAGCTTCATGCAGCCCAACATTTCCCAGGCCACAGAGAACTTTCTGGCTGCCCTCAGATCCTCAGAGCTTGCCACCCATTTTCCCAGTTAGGAAAAGAGAAATAGTGGGGCAGCCCAGTAACTAAATTCTGAATAGGAACACTGGAATCCATGACTTCCAAAAGACCTTCGAGAGAGTTTCTGCCCCGTGCCACATAGAGGTCAACTGAATTCTTAATTCTTGATTATTATTCATTCATACTAAATTACTAGCAGAATCCTCATGCCCTATGAATGCAGCTATTGTTTTCCTTCTCCATTCATATCCCACCTGAAGCTTTACCTACTGTTCTTCACTCTCAAAGAGGAAGGAATGCTCTTCTTCTTGATTGATATATCTATCTTTGGAAAGGATAAAAGATTTTTTTTACCTGAAGTAACTAGTATCTTCTTAGCTATACATAAAATACTCAATTTATTTCTGTAGTGTTAATGAGATATAGAGAAAAAAATCTTTCTTAAGAGTATATTATGTCCAATCTGGGTTTCCTATTCTGTCACCTGATTCCATCTCTTCTTTTTTTTAAAGATTTTATTTACATATAAATAAATATAGACACACACAGAGAGAGAGAGAGGCAGAGAGATAGGCAGAGGAATAAGCAGGCTCCCTCCAGGGAGCCTGATGTGGAACTCGATCCCAGGACCCTGGGATCACGACCGGAGCCAAAGACATACACTCAACCATTGAGCCACCCAGGTGCCCCTCTGATTCTATTTCTTAGTGCACCTTTAGCACTGGAAAACTCCTAAATGGATGAATCTATTCTTCAATAACCAGGCACTCACATAAGTGCCTTACATATATTAACCTATCAAGGCTGATAGGATATGTCAAGGGTTCTGATACCTCAGAACCCCTGAGGTAGGTATTATTTCATTCCCATCTTACAGGTAAGGAAATGAGAATAGAGAGGGTGTGAAGTGACTTGCTCAAGGACACACAGTTGTTAAGTAGCAGAGTCAGGATTTGAACTTAGGAAATCTGAGTCTAGATCTCAATTATGAGATATACCAATACCAATTTTTGGACTTCACCTGTTTGGAATAAACAATTAAAAGCTGGGAACCATTATTTATCATGCTTTTAGTTTGAGCTCTGCTAGGCATGACTACTTGGTCAAGTCACTTAATATCTTTGGCCTCACTTTCTTCACAGGTAATATAAGGGAATTGGGGCCAAGTTACATTCTGGTATTCTGCAACCCCAGTTACTGAGGGAGACTCATTTATCAAATTTTTAGATTCCAGATGACAAGTTTATCAGCCAATCTCCCTGCCACTCTGTGGCTTTTTTGAGTGTAAAGAACAAAGCCCTATGATATTTTGATACTACTAATAATGCTAATAGAGCAGACTGGGAAGTGATGAGAATTTAATGTCCACCAAGTTCCTCATGTGACCATGATCCTTCAGTCACCAAAAGTGAAAGAATCCAGGTTTCAATAACTGATTGGCAAAATTGGTGGCCATTACAAACATGGATTCCCAATGCTACTTGAAGACTGTGGACTTATGGTGAAGTCTCTTTACCCATCAGCATTACCTGCCAAAGGATTGGAAACCCAACCCATGCTTCATCTTTTCAATTGATTTTTAGATAGAGAGTTTTTGTGAACAAACGGATACATTTGATGCTCAGAAAATCCATCCACGGGTTTGTCCATTTGGAGGGTTCCAGGTTCTCAAATGTGATAAGTAGCAAACAATTAAACAATTATGGAACTGGCATAAATGTTGGGATAGGCTTAGATTTAGAGTTAACTTATGCTCAGAGAAAAAATTGGAAAGGCAATGTTACACACATGAGTATGAAAAGATGCAGAAAGATATCCTATATCACAGCCAAGTATATAAGATTTCAACACTACCTTTATGTCAAGAGAAAGGAATACAATCCATGGGCCTACATTTTAGACCTAGATAGATACACAGCTGCAGCAAGACCATGTGTGGTGAAAAGTAGTCTACTTCTTGCCAACCTTGCTCTGAAGAACTACCCTCCTGGAGGAGTTAAGTATGCAAGGGTGAGCTGGAAAACAGCACTTTTCTTTTCTAGATCAAGGGAGGGTCAATCCAGCCCACATGTGGTTTCACTTCACTCCACCATGGGTCAGTTATATTGTCAACCTCCATTAAATTAAGGAGAAAGTACATGACAATGCCCATTTTCACATAAGGTGTTTCTAGGTGTGCCTGGGATGTGCCTTCAGAAGGTTCATGGAAGTACCTAACTGGTAACCTAGGATAAAAAGGAGACAAATGGAAGCTTTCCTGGCCCAACTGTCATCTTACTGTCTCCCCCCAGTTGCAAACAAAATGGCCTACCATTAGTGCAAAAAAAAAAAAAAAAAAAAAAAAAATGCCACAAAATTGAGCTTGACAGTGGGGTGCATCTTATGAGGAAGATCTGGCTCCACTATCAGCCTCTCCCCAACATTATAATTCTGGCATCATTTTCCTCACAAAAAGAGCATTGATAAATGGTATCTGTCTAGTTGTGGTGAATTTTACATCAATAAATACCTTGCTCATAACAGTTTCCTTCTGTGATTTTCCATGGCCTAAAAAAGCTTAAAATTGTACACACTGTGGGCATTGCAATCTTTGATTTTTCTGGGTTGCTAGTCTGGGGAAGGAGTCGAGGCAGGATAAGTATGGTGTGGTAGGGGTGGGGGTGCGTAACAGACCACCCGCAGAGATTTTTTTTTAATCCCAGGAAATTTCCCTGGTAAATGCATCAGTGATGTATAAGGTTCGTTTTCTATCATTAGGAACCGCAATTCAACTTCTCAGAGAGCACCCTGGACATATTCAACAATGATCTACAGAGTCCTCCCACATACACTTTTGATTCTAATAAAGGAGAATTCCATATTTGGCATGTGGGCTTTTACCAAGTCCAGGGTATAAATTTCCCTTTTGTTAACTCCTTAAATTGCAAAACAATTTGAGGGTCAGTTCCCAAACTGAGGTTTCTCTGTAATGCTGCTGTCTCTGTGTGCTAAGCAAATCTTCTGATGGCATCTGCACAATAAGCGAGTATTTGGAGGACCGATTGGACAGCGGTGCCCTGAAAACCAACTCTCTGAAATATCTCATATGGCAAGAGATGAAGCAGTGGTTTAAAAGAAGAAATAACAGAGAGTAATAATTTAGTATCTTGTATTTACACAATACCAAGTTGCACAGAACTCAGAGAACTTTGCAAAACTGTCTAATCTAAGGGTTCGTAACCTTGAATTTACAACTGAAAATTGTAATGGGAAATGGCAGGACTATATGAGCCAAACGATACTTCTGTTTTCAAGAGTTCTCCACCACTGCTTGAAGATCCAACACAAATACAATGCCTTATATTCTAGGTCCTTTCTCAGATCTCCTGAGCCATCAAGGCTGTCTGAGGGTAGCATGATACCTAAGAGGACATGGAACTTACAGACGATTAGGCTTCAAGTTGCAGTACTACCCATAGGGACAGTGATTCAATAAAGCTGGTAGTAAATTAATCTGGCCTATTTTAAATAATTGGCTTCATTGCTATTGTATTTTGTGGTTATGGAACATAAATGTATTAGCTCCCTGGTAATTAATTGAGAGCAACTAGAGATACTTTTATAATAGAGAGGAATCAAGCATTTTTAGGCTTATCTGGAAGACTGAAGGGACAGAAAGGCAGGACACAAGATTGCCCCAAAGGCCTTTGAAATACCTGAATTGGGACCTTGGAGGGAGCAGCCAAGTAGTCATGTTTATATCCAAGTACAATTACATGTTTAATTAGAATTTCAGGAAAAAATACTTGAACATCTATTAAGAACAAGAGACTCAGCTCAGAGGTCACCTTTTCTAGGTCCCTTTCCTTGATCTGAATTAGGTAACTCTTATCAATGTTCACAGACAATAACCATTTAATCTCTGCCATGACCATTATGATTGCATAGTAATGATCTGTTTGTATCCTAGCCACCAACAAATGTTAGTGCCTAGCCCCAGGGTCTGTGTCTTAGGTGTGTTTGTTTCTTCAGACCCTACAACACAGCAAGAATTAAACAGATATTTACTGAACTGAGTTGGCTTCTCCCCTAACCAGCAGAAAGTGCCCACTCTCCAGGGGCTAGAGCTTATATAACAAGGTATAATCTGGTATTCTTGGTTTACACTAGGTATCCCCTTGCCTCTGTAACAGAGCTTATCTCTGCATCCTTCAGGAAAAAAGGTGAGAACCCTCATTCTCTAAATATGTACACATATCACCCTCATCCTCCAACCCAAGTACAACTTCTTACAGAGAAAAAAACTCCACAAAAAACATACCTAATACCTGTCACTAATTATTGAGTTCTTAATATGTGCTAAATACTATGCTAAGCACTTAATATACATATCCTCACAACAATTATCCAAGAGTTAAATATACAGTAACTGAAGTTCTGAAAAGTTAAAGCATCTGCCAAGGCCAACGAGTGAGTAAATTGTATGATATTATCTCGGATTTTACACTATCATGTCAATGAGCTTAAAGCTGGAATGAATGACTGGGATCAGTCACTTACACTTCAGGGTGAATTAGCTTAGGTAGTTCTGCTTTCCTAATTCTTAGTTGAGTCGAACTGAATAAATGAGAGGTGGGTGGAAGAAAAAGGGTTAAAAGAACTGAGGCCCTGCACAAGTGGTAGAGAAGAGTCATCTGGGGTTTTGGGTAGTCCAAGGGCAAAGTAATTAGAATTAAGTCTGGGGGAGAGAGAAAAGAGGTGCTAGGAAAGAGTCAGAGAAGACAGTGCTGTAGAAAAGGAGTCAGGGACCAGAGCTGCAGTGAGGAAACAGACGTGTGTGTATGTGCACGAACACACATGTGTAAGAGAGTAATGGTGTTGGTCGTTAACAACATGAACAAACCATCAATTACACATAAACTAACCCAGTGGTTGTTAGTAGCGGCAGAGCAAAAAGGCAAAGCTCTAAGATAGCCACCCAATGGCTTCCAGATTCATGGGCCCAGGCTGCATCTTCCTGGATGACTTAGTATTTCTTCATAAAAATGTTTCTTTGCTTTTTTTGGACCTGAGTGCTTTGCCTAATGACATAGTCTGGATGTTAAGGTATTCACTTTAGGTCTATTCAGTCTCTCTTTTAGCATGGTTCATTTCCTATATATTGGCTTTGATCTGAGAAGCATGTGCCATAATGAATTTTTCACTGTCCCTTAAGCACTGGCGAGTCTACTTCTACCCCAGGCAACTGAGATTATGAGATGAAGGTTATCTGCTGGAGGTAAAGAATGAAGAGCCTGTTAACTTGTTTTGATCTTCACTAGGTTATAAACTTCAGTGGGACTAGAGGACTGGTTCTTTTCACTGTGGTAATTCCCATGCCTAGAAGAGGTAGGGGATGAATGGATGGAGGCATGGAGGGAGGCGTGGTTAAAGGGATGGAGGGGTGGAAGGACAGGATGGAGAATATATAAACATCATTAACAGAGGCAAGGAATGAACCACAAGCTCTTTAGTAATGGCTTTGGAAATAAACAGAGCTTGTTTGAAATCTGAACATGCCACCAGCTAGTTACAGGATCCCTCTTAAGACTCAGTTTCCTCAGGTGTAGTTGGGATAGGAAGAGTAAATCCTCATAAAAATATGAGGAAAATTACATAAAATAATGTATGTAAAGTGATAAACACATTGTGTATTGTAAGCTCCTCAAAATGGAAGCTGTTAGGGAAAGCCTATCTTGCTCAAAGATGGCCTACGAAGGTTAGCAAGGTATGCCCTATACCCTATCTATACCTTGAGTTAGATTTTACTTCTTTCCTTCACTTTTTTTAAAGTTTCTTCCTTCCTCCCTTTCTTTCCTTTCCCACACGTATTTGAGGAGACACTGGTTGGGAATAACATTATTTGTATAAGCTTTCTGATTGCTTCCTGACTCATTAAAGGCTTTTCTGACCATAAGGACACATCTGCTCATTTCCAGTACTCACACCTCCCTTGCCCACAGGTCTTACTTTCTTCACTCATATCATATAGGATATTCACTTTTTAGGAATATTTGGACTCTATCTCCCCTGTTCCCACATCATCGTCATCTTATTATTGCTCTTAGAAAAAACACACCATATTGGATTGGGTGTTAAAGTTAAATGGAATGTCCCAACAACAGCTACCTTTGGTAGGCTTGGTGGAATCCATGAGAACCAGCTGTTCTGATTCTTGTTCCAGAGCTACCTTAGAAACCCAGCAAGGGCTATACAGAAATCTGGCTTGGAGCTAGGTTCTATGTATACCCTCCCCTTTGATCTGCTCTTCTCTAGCTGGTTAAGAAAGTTTAGGAATAAACTGTAACAACTATAAAATAAATACAAAGGCTTTCTTAAATTGTATGGCTTCCTGCATAGGGATCTAAAAGGGATGGAAAACTATTTTTTTGAGTGTCTGTTTCATGAAGTAGGAACTGGCTGAGTTGTTTTACACATGTGATCATCTTTACAACCCCTGTCTGTGGTTTGGACAATTATCTTTGTCTTACAGTTAAGGACAAGCCAGCCTTAAAGAGGTTATAGTAGCCAGCCTAATGCCACAAAGCAAATGAGGAGGCCAACAACTGTCTGATCTCAAAAACTTATGATTTCTCCCTTATTCCAGGCAGCCTTCCTCTTCCTGGTGGGGAATACTGAGTTTTGGCATCACCAAGTTTCCTTTTGGTTCTTATCCTGAAATCAAGATCCCATGTGACCAAGATTCCTATTAGGAAAAATATGGTGTCTGATTTAAAAAAAATTATGCTAAGATGATCATGAGCTACCTCTCCCAGAGGCATGTACCAAAGCAAACCATGGCTTTGGTATATAAAACATTATTGATAGTTGAATAAGTATCAGGTTCTACACAGCCAAGGTGAAGGCCCTTTTTGGCTCTTTGAATCACCTGAGGAGCTATCTCTGGCCAGCCAGGAAAGCAGTTATGTCCACCCACTCAGGACCCGCAGTCCATAGCACTGAGTTACAGAGAACACACCACTTTCAGCTGTCCTAGCATGCAGCCTATGGCCTGTGTCCATGTCTGTCTAGGCCTCAAGGACAGTCACTGCACAAGTGAAATAAAAGCTGCATGAGAAAGCAATGAGCATCTTGTGGATCTGGGAGCTCTGTTAATCTAATTCCAATCATTCTAAGCTTCAACGTATCACTAACACAAATATAGAAATTCCTTGAAGCCCTGGTCCTTGAAGACAAAATGATGAAGAAACAAAGGAATGGGAAAATTCAGGTGTTAAGGAAGAACACTGATTCACCACAGGAAAGTTGGCTGGGCTTTGCTCTGTGACAGATCTTTCTGTAACCACGGTAGATAACCTAAGAACTGCCTGACCTTGGGCCAGGGCATGACAAGAATAATGTTTTCAGAAGAATAAACTGTTTTTCAACTATATCCCCCAGGTAATTGGGCACAAACCAGGGCATTCTCTTTTTGGGTCTTTCATTTTTATGTTGCTTAAATATCTTTTTCCTTTTTTAAAAAATATTCCTTTTTTTCTTTATCTGTTTCTTAAGTCTTTTTCCTACTTTGTTTTCCAAGTTTAAGGAACAGAGTAACATAGCAGATTTCTAACACTAAGGTCACAGTAAAGCTCTCCATCTCAAATTGCATATGAGGCCTTCGTTCAAAGTTTCCAAAGAAGGCATCGGGCACACTTAGGCAGCAATAATTCTCATTTCAAAGCATGGGCCAAATTATTGCTTGCCTTTAAATGATTACTTCAGACTTTAGAAACACTGGTTTATAAGAAAAGGCAAAAAAAAAAAAAACTGAAAAAGATTTACTTTGGGAGTCTCCACTCTACTTCTGTTGATTGATTTGTAAGCTGGAAGGTTTGTGAACTGTAAAACTCCAATGTTTCATCACTATATCTACAACAGGGAGCTATCAGGTGGTGATATTTCCATCCTCATGGTCTTACATGCAATGGGATTGATGACTGGTTCAGATACGTCAGCTCTTGGAGCAGTGAAGAATGTGGGAGGATGTTTAGTTTAATAACTCTGTTTAGAAGGGCAACACTTAAAAGTAGCCATGATAAGAAATATGCAATGGCTTCTTCAGGACCATTACCCAGACTCGGCTTCAGGGAACAAAGTGGGTTTTTTTCATCATTGTATCCTCAGCACAATGCCCAGCACAAAATTGGCATTCAGTAAATTTGCTTAATGGAGGATTGAATAAAGAGAAATTCTAGTTATCTTAAAGGGTACTATAAAATTCTAAACCAAGGGATTCCAATATTTTCTACTCTTTTACACATGGACAGATACCACTGAAATATTTTTAAAATGTTCATCATTTTAGTGTTCTACCATCCTGACTGCCAAGTTTCACTGCTCTTGCCTAATTTTTTCTTATGGAAATCTAAGTCTTATTCCCTATAGACTTCTATGGCTCCTTAATTTATAGTTAAGGCTAGTTCCCCCCGTTTTTTTTTATTTATTTATTTATTTATTTATTTATTTATTTATTTTATTTTATTTTATTTTTGACTAATAGAAGTGTTTTATCTTCAAAACTTAAATTTGACTCAAGGTGTTTTCTTTTTTTTTTTTTTTAAAGATTTATTTATTTATGATAGACATAGAGAGAGAGAGAGGCAGAGACACAGGCAGAGGGAGATGGAGAAGCAGGCTCCATGCACTGGGAGCCCGATGTGGGATTCGATCCCTGGTCTCCAGGATCGTGCCCTGGGCCAAAGGCAGGCGCCAAACCGCTGCGCCACCCAGGGATCCCTCAAGATGTTTTCCTAATAGAACTCATCTTTTGGTTTTGAAGAGCTTCAATTCTGTGGATAATTATCATTACCTTCAAAGAATCATACAATGGGGTGCAAGGACTAGGGATCATCCAGCTGCACCTGTCATTGTTTCCTTCATGATACTCTTGCTTGGGGTGTTATCCTCCTGCCAGGAGGATAGGCTGAGTCCACACCATACTGGGCTGATTGTGAGAGTGCTGAAAATGCTAACCTTTTCCAGGCAAGAGATCATTATTACTTTCAGGGAAAATGTAACACTGTGGATCACATAGAACACACTGTTTTGTGACTCTACAGGAAAAAAGGTGCAGATGCCTATCATAAAATACAAGCTAGCCACCGTTAGCACTTCAGTTCTATTGGGTGAGCAGCCAGTCATTTCTTCCAGCACATCTGACTGTTCTGCTCTACCTGTTTAACTCCCTTCAATGGCTCTCCACTGCCTCTAAGATATAAAGTCCAAACAACTTAACCTAGCCTATTGGGATATCCTGGATCTGGCCCCTGCCTACCCTCTAATACCAGCTTCCACTGTTGCCTTTTCTTCCTGCTCATGCCTTCCTTCTGCCTGCAACATCTCTCTTCTTTCTCCTTCACCTTAGGCAACTCCTACTTATGCCTTACGATTCAGCCCAGGCATCGCCTCCTCCAGGAAGCCTTCCCTCAACCTCAGCTTCCACAGAACCGTGTGCTTGCCTCATTTACAGCAGTTATGGTTTGAAATCTTCCTCTTCCACTAACTGGTCACAGATTTTGTTTTCTCTTCATCTCTGAGGGCCAAATACAAGCAGACTGTCGTATCTGATGGTGTACTTTCATTTGTGACTGAATTGAGATATAAAACATTCTCTGCCTTTTTTTTTTTTTTTTTTTTTTTTTGTGCAGAAGGTTAACTTCATCAATGGTCTGTATAAGAACTTTCTCAGAGTCCAGGCAGAACTATGTGGTGTAAGGGGCTGTCTAACTATACGGATGTTAAGAAACCAGGGAAATTTCCCTTTCAGGACTTAACTGAAAGGATTTTCCTAAAGCTGATGTTTCTATCTTTTTAGAATGAGTCATTTGTGTTTTCATGTGACATGATGGGAAGGTAGACTTGATCCCTTGATTTTTTTTTTTTTTGCCCCAGATTCATGCAATGACTAAATAAATCTATACACGCAAAAACAATTTCTAATACCATCCAAGCTCACTTCACGGAGGTTGGGGGTTGATGTAACAGGTGATGTGCAAACATGGAAAGGGCTCTCTTCATGAAAAATGGAGATTGAAGCCCTGAGGCAAGCATATATGTGACGTTTATCCTTGTTGATGTCAAAATGCTGCTGGGAATGATTCTGATCACTGGGCCAACACATTCCTGGGGAGAGAAATAAACGAGGCTGCCATTGGGCCAATCAGGTTCAATAGTTAAGAAAAAGGTCTTGGCAGGTTCCTCTATTGTAACTTGTCCATCAATGGAAGAAAAGAGAGACGGTGTAATTATGCATCTGGATTTACCAAGGAGGATGACGATAGTAATAGCATTAACTCTCCAAAGGCGCCTGAATATGGCCCCTAAATCTGGACTCAATTTCTGTGGACGCCAGTGAGCTTTGGTGTGCTTATGCTTGAAGTGCTTAAAAGTTAGCATGGACAGAGCCAAAAGGCAGCATATGGAAACTTTGGGAACACAGCAGAAGATAAACCAATATTTGGAGAGCATGTTGAAACAGTAACCCTTAAAACAAGCTGTCAAAGGGGAAGGTGCCTGCAAAACTTTGAAAGCCCCATCAAATAAATTAAAACGTGGTTGTGTAAAAAGGCAACACCTTCTGCTCTAGCCATTTTAGGCCAATATAAAAGAAAATTAGAAATTGGAAATCATTTGCTGCTAGTACGCATGGATTTTGTTAGTGTATAATAAAATAGGCATTCTGAAGTTTGCTTTTAAAGAGGAGACTCTGTGACCTTTAAGACGTTTTTCTTAACTCTCTCGTCTCAAATAGGGATTCTCAAACTTCTTTTATAGTTCTTGCTGGTTCGAGGTACCACCCTAGGTCTGAGAAAAGAGACTGAGGTTGAGGCGAGGGGCAGAAACCAAGTCCTGTTCCTGGAATTACGGGCTTTTTTTTCCCCCTTCACTGTTTATCTATTCTGCACCACTCAGCTGTTCTCTGTTGCACAGAAATAAAAGTTTAGTTTAAAAAGTATGTTAGAACAAAGCTGCAGAAATTGCCTGGAATTTCCTTCATTTTCAGCCATCTGGCTTTCATTGCTTATTTCTTTCCCCTCCTCCACGTACGTTTACCAAATCTTTTCAACACACACTGGCCAAGCTATCAAATGCTTATAATTAATAACAGTCATGCTCTTTTTTTTTTTTTTTAAAGGTAGTGCTTTCTGGCTCTCTTTGGGCTGTTCATGTCATTGCTAGAATAAACCAGGGAGATAGTCAGTAAAACTTAATAAGACCTAGTTAAATAAGAGAGAAAAATCTAATCAAATTTAAGTCCTAAATACAAAAAATTATGTTTTATTTCAAACTAAAAGTATTGCTCACCAAGAAAGGAAAGAGAGGAAAAAGAGAATTTTTCTGAGTTCCCACTATGATCCTATCTTAGAGATGAAGAATCTGAGGATTCAAAAAGGTATATAGCCTCTTAAAGGTCATGTATGTAGCTAATCATAAAAGAGCAGTATCTGAACACAGATCGAAATTTATCTGCTGGATTTTATTTTGGTGGTCTCAAGGATGGGAGAGATTTTTTAGTAGACATTATTAAGTGAAAAATCAAGTTTCCAAGTAATATACATAATATGTTCCAATGGGAAGAAAGCCTATATATGTATATAAATAGATATTCATGTTCATATATGTATATAAATTCACATATATGTATATAAATACATGTTCATATATGTATATAAATTCACAGAAAAAGGTCTGGAAAGGTATATACTAAATCATTAATAGTGGTTTATCTCTGGGGAGCCGAAGGTTCTGGAACTATAGAGTATGGTGGTAAAAAGGGGATATGTGTCTTTCTTCCTTGATTACTTCTGCTGCATTTGACTTTTAAAGAATGAGAATATTCATGTATAATAACTTGCATAATTATAATACTCAGAAAGCTTCCGTATTGGGAAAAGCTTCTGTATTGGGAAAAGCTTCCATATTGGGAAAAGGAGGCCAACCTGATTTTAGTTCCTTTTTGGACATTTCTCCCTTAAACCAGTCTAACTCACCCATGAAGGTGAGCAGGGTGGAGGGGCTTCTCAACACCAATAACTCAGATGGTGGTAAAGGTAACAAAAATAATTTTCCTTCCTTGTAATTATAACCTCTTTGCTATTAACATTGATGCAATATTCTCATCGTCAGCTCACAAGTAAAAATGGTCCTAATTTCTTCTTACCAATTTTAGGCAAGATTGTTAAGGGGGATGTACTACTTTCCGTCTCTCCCAACAATCAAACTACTCCTTGGGTAATGCTAACAATTCACTCAGCCTCCATTATGTCCATTCTTTCCTCTATTAAAGTTTGCTCTCTTACTCTTATCTTGGGGATACTCTGCTATACATGGCTCCTAACATAAAGGATTCCTTATCCTAAGTCTATTTATATATTGAATTGGTATTTAAAGCTTTAAAGTTACAGAAGGGACTCTAATAATAGCCCTTTCAGCATCGTCTTGTGGGTGGAAGAGAGGGGATAGGTGGATGGACAGTAGAGATACACAGCACTGGTGTCTTCCCAGCTATCATTAATACTCGGATCTAAATATTACTCCTTATACATTTGGCCCTGTCTGTTATGCCCATGTATTCAATAAACACTAAGCACCTGCTGTGTGTCAGACATAATGCCAACTGCTAGTTTCATAAGAGAGGAAGATTTGGACACAGAGTTGATAGTGAGGACTTTAAAATATAGTCCTCTTTAATAGACAACTACTATTTTTTTTAAAGTGCCCTCAAAATGCTGGCAGTCCATGCTCATGCCCACTCATGTGCGTGCACGTGCGCATGCACACACACACGTATTGGAACTATAAGAAAACCTCCAGCTTGAGAATACCCTTCTTGCTGTGGATAGCTGGGTGTGAGACTGTATTCATCTAAACCTGGAGAAAGTTGGGCACGTGCTTCTGATACCGGCTCTGCTAGCCACACAGACTAAGTCAGGAGAAGGTAAATTTAATCTCAGAAAGACAGCCCAGATGGGACATGCCCTCCAGGTCTATGGCATTCTCTGATCTAATAACTCTGACCACACATAGAGGAAAAGTGGTTCCCTAACCTGCATAGCACTGACAACTGCCTGGGAAAGCTACTTATCTTAACCAGCAGCCACCTCTCAGTGACATAAACCCGGTGAACAAGACTAGAAACATCATTTCTGCATGTCCCAGAGAAAAATGCTACCGTGTTTTGAACACATGGACATCAGTGCAGGCCAAGAGTCCATCAGAGGATACTCTAAAATGTGCAGGGATCACTGATCTGTGCACAAGAAGAATTAAAGATTTAAATGAAACTGAACAGAAGGTGCTCGGGAAAACAACACGCTATTATGTTCCTACCAGACCCATTTTCTCTTCCATGTACGTCTATACCTCTTTTCCGAATGAGAGATTGTTTTCCCCCGACAACATTTTGAAATATCTCATGGGAGATGCATCTCCGTTCATTTCTCCCTTTTTAAGATGAAAATTTGACTTCGGCCCTTTAACACAAGATGAAGAGTGTGAGTCATCTCAGGCCACTGTCTGTTGGCCCTCTCTGTCGTTTTCATTAGCCTCAGTCTTTAAACACTCAACTATGGCTGGTTGGCCCCAAAGCCCCTGGCTATGCCCTGTAAGAGAGGTCTTGCCTGTCAGTCTGACAATTGGCTGGTAGAAGATCAAAGTACTAAGTTTATCTGGAGCAAATGCAATAAAGTTAAGCCTAACAAGAGTCCTTGTCTGGGAGTCAATATAAAGGTCACAGAGCAAATTAAGCTCATCTAATTTAACCGTGCTCCGTACTTTGAGGATGGGAAGTAACACCTTGTGTCCTATCCCTTCTGCTGCCCGGGGAGGATCGTGTTTAGTGGCTGCAAATCCCACAAGATCTTCAGCTGGGCCCGGGTGCTGACTCCTCAGCCCATCACAGCATTTGGATGTCATTACAGCCCTGGAATGTGGTTAGACACTTAGGCTTGTTTTTAAAGTGACGGTAAATAAGTGGAACAGAAATGACATCAATTACCAGCCCACAGCAGTAGCTGTCCAGTGCGTCTGCCTATAGACTAACAAAGAGTCACGGGATATTTGAGCAGGATGTAGTGACCTCAGATATAGCCTGTTCGTTTTGTAGATGTGGAAACAAAAAGGGCAGACATTTTCCCAATGCCACACAGCTCGTGGGTGACAAAGCTAAGATGAGAACCTCTGGACTTCCTAGCCAAGGCCCTTACAGGCTGTCCATGCCAAAACTACTCTGCTTTTTCCAATTTGGAAAGAATGTAGTCAAATAGAAAGGGTTAATATCCCTTGCCTGTGCAGTTAGGTTTGCCCAACTGGAGAACTGTGAGGTTAGGTTGGAGATGTGTGACTAGGTCGAACAGGGAGAGGAAAGAGGTCTTTCAGGATTTAATGCACTGAATCTAGCTCTTTCTGGGTCTAGCCCTTGAATCTATTTTATTGACTGCTCTTCTTATGGGTGGGGTGCTGCTCCAAGCAATGGCTGACTGCTTTTCTGGTTGCTGTGGAGAAGATGGCACCAGTGGCCCTCCTCACTTTTGTGTTGGAAAAGGGATTGCCAGGTCCCCCATTTAGATCACTATATGAGACATCACTGTGACCAGAAGAAGTGTCACTATAAGCTTGTGCCCTGATATGACCTATAGTCTGGACCCTTTAAGTTCCAAAGGAAGGCATTTTGCTGAGAAATAAGTCAAGCTGTATCCGCAAATTATCGTCGATCCCTGAAGGCAACACAGTGCTTCTTCCATGTTACTTTGTAGGAAGAGAAGAAATATTGTTCTGAAAAAGCATTCCTCTTTATAGCTAGGATATGACCTTATCTTAGAACATTCTTCATCCCATCAGCAGACCTGAAAATCTGGCTTTGGTTCTTTAAACATCTCTCTTTGAAACCAGAATCATTGATAAAATGGTTTAGCTTCCACAGAGATTTGATCCAAAGAAGTATCTGCAGGCAAGTCTCTCAAGACACCATAAAATTGTGTGGACTAAACCAGTGATTGGATTGATTAAGACTCAAGGTTGGGTAAAAATGAGACCCAGGCAGGACCGAACAATGAAATGCTTCAATTGATTTTATGCATGTGGAATGACACACATATACTCCAGAGCATGCTATAATGAATCTGCATGCTGTGTGCATACAGATTTCACAGTGGATCAATTATACCACCCAGTCACTTCAGTTTCTTATACTCTGTAATCCATTACTATGGTGTGAGGGTTTGGGACCCAGGCTAAAAATGGCAGAGATCCTGAAGTCTGTGGTTGCTTCAAGTTCCCTTCAGGAGACAACTGCAGTGCAGCACGAGCACATTCCCGTCATGCCATGGGGCTCATTCCAGTGCATAGAGTCTTCTGGACTCTGAGCATGACCACTGGGCTGGAATTCCAAAGTCCTGGTTTCAATTAAATTTAAGTGGATTTGACTAAAAGTTTTAACTGATGCTAATTGGTTTTCAAAACACTGGGTTTTGAACAATAAGCATTCTGGTCTTGCCCACGGACAGATGCACCCTACTCTGAACATGCTCCTGGGTAGCAGGGCAGGCACTGTGCCCCTTACCTGGCGGGGCAGGGATCCAAACTGCAGGATTTGAGGAGCCGTGGGGGCCGGCGGCTGGTCACACACAGGTTCTCATCAGCAGGCTCCCGTGTCTGTTTGTTCAGGCAGCTCACCACAGCCTCCTGGACACCTGCGTACAAATCACACTGTCAGGCCAGAGTGGGCGTGTGTGCAGTGATGAAGTGTAGACAAGGCAGCTGGTGGGAGGCCTCTGTGAATGGTAGGACTCTGGCTGCATGTCAGAGATTGCAGCTTAAAGCCCAGGGCTGCCCATCTTGTCAAGCATCGCTCCATCAGAGAGTAAGGACTCATGAGCTTGTGCCTCTATAAACATGTCTCTTGAGGAGGGCAACCTCCTTAATGGGAAAGCTTGCACCAGTACTGATGAAAAGCTTCAAAAAATGCCACCAAAGTTATAGAGCTGCCAAAGTTGAAATGTGATAATTTAATGCAGGAGAGCAGAGTGACAAGAAAAAATGTCCCTAAGACCTTCACATGTAATATTTTAATCAACTGGCTATTGCTGTATTTGGAAGGGAGGCCAAGAGCTGTGTTTTAATATCTAATATTCTGTAAACTGCTGTTCTCCTGGGGCCTCACACTGGGGACTCCAATCTTTGCTGGTTTCCTTTTGATTCTAGTTCATTTCTTTAGTGACCTGGACAGCTTTGGAAGTTGGAACAGAGAAAGAGAACAAGGTGCACAATGACTAAACCCATGAAATGCAATCTTTTCTACATCTATGGGAAACAATGTTCCCAATGACACTGGCATGTCTCTGACTCGGAGCTAAGAAAACAGGAGTTTGAGCAGTGATTGGCATAGAGTTACTGGCTAGTCTTTCAAGATGGTGTGCAGGACCCCTTATGGAAATCTTCATGGAGCAAGGGAACATTTAGCTTGGTACAGTAATGACCAGAAATTTCATTCTGGTGCCCACAGTCAAAATGAGAGTTGAAATCTATGAGTTGTACATCATGAGCCAGGTGTCAATGCTAAGAGCATGACATGCACCATGTAATTCTCTCCACAACTCCATGAGGTAAGGACTATTTTTATACCATTTTGCAGATAAGGAAACTGAGGCTTAGAAAGCTGGGAAGACTTGCTAAGGTTATGTAGTTGATCAATGGTAGGCAGTTCCTAGACATTTATCTGGGATAATTTCAGCAGAGTCAGTGTAAGGAAGAGGCAAGATAAAAAAAAAAAAAAAAAAAAAAAGAAGAGGCAAGACAACATGTTCTTAATATTCTGCTTTCAGTCATACATAGCTGTGTATATAAAGATATGTGAAACTAAATATATCTATCTGCAGTTAAAAATTTGTATATGGTTTTGGCAAAGTATGTCACAACTCACATAGTTTTATATATAAATTTACATTTTCTTGTTCTTATTTCTGTCTTGCTTTATCAATTAGTACCTAATACAGTACCATTGCCTCACACTCACTAGCCTTGCTGCTTCACACTTCCCATCTTCTCCACGTTTCTTCAAGGAATTATGACTCCAGTCAATGGTCTAATGCTTCCTAAGGTGATAGGAGACTGACTGAGGTCATTCAGCAAGACCACCATTTAAAAAGTGACATTTTAGAACCAGAATCTGAATCACCTTTATTTCTTCCCAGAAGTCCGATGAATCAAACATTTTAAAAAATCAGTCACAGTATTTACCTTGAGGCCATGAGGTAAATTTTCTTTTTTCCAATCTTTGTATGAGCTTTGAAATGTAATTTAAATCTATCCTGGCCAGTTCAGGGTGGAGCATTTGCGATTTATACTAGACATTTAGGCTGTCCCATCATATTCTGTAATGCTGGTGACAGGGTGTTGCTCTCTTGGTTGCAGCTGGGATGAGCCATTTGAAATTTATGGTATGATGATATAGCAAAACATTTCACAAGAAATTGTTGAAATCATCACTGATACTTCCCTCTGGAATAGTCTGGCATTATTAAGGTAATGACGACAAGGTGCTGGATGAAGCTAACTCTTCCATACAAAACCTAGAGCTGTGGTTATATTAGAAATTAGGTTTTTAGTTCATTTGCCTACCTGGTAATATTCAAGAGATTGTAAATGTTGCTCTAAAATAAAGTATATATATATATATATATTTTTTTTTTTTCCAGCTACGGAACATTTTATGAAACTGAGTCAATGATGTCAGCAGGGAGTGATCATAGGCCTTGTCACCTGTCCTACTTGAAAATGCTTCAGGTGTGGGGATGTGTAGGGGATGTACTCTGTTTCTAGTTTGTGACTTCCTAGTTTGTAGAACTTAGGTTCTTCTAAGACTGCAAAGGACAAGTGTTGCAAGGGCTTGCATTTCTGAAAGGATATCAGTATAGTCCTCTCTTAGATATGTGGAATACCAATTTATATTACCCCAAGCCAATAAATCCTCGCCTAAGATAAAAATCACCTTCGAGGTGGGTAAGTACCAAGATTAATGAGCATTCCAGAGTCACTAAATCTGAATCTAACATTATAAAACAAAATACTAGGCCTCTGACACCATGTTAAATGGCCATTGCCATAGGGGCCAGTTGCCTAGGCATTCTTAGGAGGGGCCTGGGGTGCTGAGGGAAAGTAAGGACAGAGCTCTGTCATAATTAAGGAGTATCTGGGACCAGCCCTGTGGTCAACACACAATACATTTTTGTGGCATGATGAACAAAATGCCTTAAGGGCAGGGCATTCTAAGCATCGTGCTGTTTAGGCCAGAGGAGGTAGTAGAGGCATGCCTGGGGTAAGGAACATGGAGGGAGGGAGCTGCCCTGTAATGGGAGTGTGGGAAGTTGCAGGAGGGAGGGCATGTGAAGACCTCACCTGTGAGGTCACAGCATACTTGGCCCAGCGGTGTGGGGCCAGGATGTGAGAAGTTAGCTCATCAAGTGCGTGCTATTTCCAAACAGGCTAGTATATGCACTTAGAGGACATTTTAAACCAACACGGAACACATGTTTAAGTACAGTACTTCACAATTTTGCGTTTTCCTTTCTTGACAGAAGCAAAGGCAGGGGAGCGGCAGGTACAAGACTTCACCTTTCATTCTTGCTGAAATAAATTTCAAGTTTTCCTTCAGCTCTATTTTAATGTTGATTTTACCATCTAGGAGTTCAACATAGTAAAGCTGTTCAGGTTCAAAGCCACTCTCCTCGACCACACCTATTAGCTGCTCACATACGGGGAAATTAAAATATAACAAGGAGATGATAGTGGGATTCAGGGCACATATCTGAGCAGGTTAGGCTCAATCTTCCAGAAAAAGGGATTTTCAGTGTTTATATCTGCCAGAATAGCATAATTGTTACATGATATTTGATGACAGCTTGGGGAAACACAGCCACCAACTATAGCCTAAATTACTAACTAGTTCCTTCTGGTTGCTACCTCTGCTAGGTGAAAGGTTACTTCTGTGTCTATCCAGTTTCTGCTCTTGAGATAGAGAAGACAATGAAATTAGCTTGACCAGGCTTACAATCCAAAATTGATTTAAAGTCTATCTGTTAATCCTGCATGTTTTTGGTTGGTTTCAGCAAGAATGATTAAAAATATATATAACCTTGTAGGTTGTATTTTGGTGAAAGATCAAAGTTGGTAATACAATGTTACTGCCAAACACTGACTTCAAAATATACATGTCCCATACAGTGAAATGATTTTTTTAGTGCATATGGGCATCATATGGACCATATAACCCAAGCATATTTTCACCACTTTGGAATTTTCAACTCTAACATTTTAGGTGTAAATATATTACCTTGGCACAGTTACATAAGTGTAGGTAAGTGTGCACAGTTGTCGACAGTTAAAGCCATAAGACATTTCAGTAACTTTACCCTGCCTTGGATATAAAGGATGTACAATTTATGTTGTACAAAGATGCTCAGTTCCTACAGGCAGAGATCAATTGTATATCAAATGTCCAAATCTTATTTCCAAATTAGTTATCTTCTGAAAACATTTGAAATGAAAAACATTCCACATGCTCTCTACGCTTTGAGTTTTATACCTCTGGTTGATCAGCAGAGTGTTTAGAATCTCAAAGATAAAGGTATCTGGTTATTTATTATTCCACGACTGTGTCTAGTTTTTCCATCTGCTCATAGAGTTCCAGGCTTGACTTGTAACTGAGAACCATAACTGAGAGACCACAAGTCAATTTTTTTTCCAAAGCACATTCATTTCAGACTAGAGATAATGATCATTCCATTCAGGTGATTGTGGAATTTGGGGATAAACACACACCATCTGAACTCTTGAGTTCCTCATTATATTGGAAAGAAGCCACTGTGGCAATCGGCTGTGGTCCTCCTACCTAACTTCTCAGCTCCTGCCCTGGCTCAGAGATCATCAAAGCTTATTTAACAGTCTCCCTTCGTAAGCATGGAAGAAAAGATGTCCTCAGTGGGCCTGGAGAACCCCTCAAGAACAGAGATTAGCTGAGTTCCAGGAAACTCTTCCAGAATCAGATGGAAAGATTTAGGTTTTAAAAATAACAGGGCCCTCCATTAAAACACTTAAGAATTTCATGGTTTGAAACTGGAAGACTTAGAAACAAACAAGAACCTCAAGGTCAAAACTATTACATGCTTGCTAAAAGATCTGATGGAGAAAAGGGATTCTTTGCTAGTATGTGCTTGTTTCACTATTCATCCCTTTTCAAGTGCTTGTGAACATTTGGGGCACATGTACTTGCACATTCTCTGTAATGACCAAAGACGCCTTTTTAAAAGTTTCCAAAATGTCATGGTTCAAAAAACAGTTTTGGAAAGTAATTTTAATATACTTTTTAAAAAATAACAGTTGAGAAACTTTGCTGGCAATGCAGAACCTTAATGTAGCAAAAGGGGTTACTGATAATCAGTGAGAGGGGTCTGGCAGGAAATTAGCCAGCATTTCCCCACCTATCAAAACCTCTCTTGGGAGTGGATGTGGGAGGCAGTGGCATTATGAACCTGATGTATTTTTTTAGAGTGTAAGAAGGATCATAATCTTAAAGAATTTATTGTTGACTTAGATGCCTTCCTCTTCCCGTATGACCCCTTTATAACACCTGAAATAAAGAATCACTGAGTCTATTGTGATCACCGTGGAATATCCCTAAAGAACCAGGATAATGTACATGGACACATTTATCATTAGTTAAATGATATTCGTGAGGGGAAAGCCTCAGGAATTCTCTAAGTGCTTAAAGAAGTGTCATGCGCTGGAAAGACTCTAGACAGGCGAACAGATCAATAGCAGGCCTAATCGCAGCTGCCCCTCACTAGCTGTGTGATTTCAAGTCACTCAGCTTCTTTAGATCTTCGTTTTCTCATCTGTGAAATGGCAGTGGGGTCAGACTTTAAAGTCCTGTCCGGTTCCAGGTGACCACAGTATTAAGTGCCCTTTGTGGACCCTTTTTTGCTTTGTAAAGGGATATTGCTTTGGGAAATCAGCTGAGTAAATCAGGGGGACTCTAACCTATTCTGGGGAAGAGCAGAATGTTTTGTCATCTTGGGCCTTGGTCCATACCACATGCACTGAAGCAAGGAGATAAATAAAACTGAATGTCGAGAGCACTGCCAGGTCAGTGTCAACTGGGTTCTCAGTCAGATGCACCAGGATACATTGCAAAACATCAGAATGACAAGTGAAAGTAAAAGCATGAGTTGTGTTGGCCACTCACAGCTGACAGCCTGAGCGCCACGCGAGCCCAAAGGGAAATACATCTGGGTTTCATTCCGTGTGCTTTACATTTAGAAGGGCTTCCTCCCCTCCGCCCCCTGCTTATCATTCCTGGGCTAGAGGCAGTCACGTGACACAGTCTCCTGCAGGGAGAGGTTATAGGAAAAGGACAAGAAGATGGAGGGGATCTGGGCCAGAGCCCCCTTCTTACCTCCTCCACACGACTCGGAGCACTTGGTGAAGCCCTCATATTCCCAGTCATACAGCTCGTCGAAGTCCTGTAGGCCACCGAAGAGGCCATCTGTCTCTTCTGGGGTCAACTCAGGAACTTCCCCATGGCATGGTCCTGCGTAACAGGCACGCTGGGAGGCTGGCTTGGGCCCTTCACATTCGTCAACAGGCAGGTCAGCCACGGACTGGGAGAAAGGCAGGAGCACTTGACACCTCACCATTCGCACCTGGGTCCCCACACCACAGGTAACCGTACAGGCCGACCAGGCTTCTGGGATGAACCTGCAGTCAGCAAGCAAGCAAGAGGACAGGATGAGAAGCCCCAGGCAGGAGACCGTGGGGGCTGTGGGGGGCTGCATCCCACCTGTCCCTGTCGCCACTGCCCAGCGCTGTCCTGGGATGTGCTCAGGGCTCTGACACCCTGTCCCGCGATGGGTGCTTCTGTTTAGTTCATGAGCTCGTTTGCCATAGTTTCTGGATTGGTTTTTTTGGGTCATATGAACTCCCAGCTGTAAGACATTCCAGCCACAGACCACCTGCTCTCTCCCTGCTTTGCACCCACAGTGGTAGCTCTTCAAAGCAGGAAATCGGTGGTTTCTTCTCTCTCTCTCTCTTCTCTCTCTCTCTCTCTCTCTCTAAATCCCAGCACTTGTGCCTTCCACAAGATGCTGGCTATTCTTACAGCAGACTAATACTGATCCTAAAAACTATCACAAAATAAGCCCTTGGAGATATTTAAGGAAGGTTTTTTAAAAAAAAATTTTTTTTTGGTCTGGATCTCATATTCTGTAACTTTCTTTTGCTTTTCTGTTCAATGTGCTTCCCAAGATTTATTTATATATAGAAAGAGGTTCTTTTTTTGTAAGTTTCCAAGAATGGAGCAGAGTCTTGTTCCTCACACATTCTTTGAATTAGTCTGGACTACAATACTTTTTATATCGTAGAGAAAAGCTGTGCTACAAATTTAAATCCACAGACGTGTCACAGTAAACAAGAAATTCTGCATTCAATTCAAGTTTGTTCAACAGCTTCCTCTCCCCCAACCCCTCAGAGGAGCCACACTAGTGAGAATTTGATTTTCTTCTGAGTTTTCTCTATAATACAGGGCAATATCCAAATTCCAAAAAAAGACTTTCTCTCTCACTAATCTACAATGGCTTTGACTGCAATGACCTTGAGAGAGACCTAGGGAGAAAAGCCCAAGAGGAAACCACTAAGATTTTCAAAAAGTTAGTATAATAATCTGGAAAAAGAACTTTGGAATAAAACGTTTTTATTTTTCCATGATCCTACTGCTTTCTCACAGAGACTCGTGCTGAGGAGGCATGCAAACCTGGTCTCCTAACCTTGACTTTGGCAGAAAACGAAAGAACTGATAAGATTATGGCATTAAATCTTAGCAAGTGCAAATGGTTCATATCTAGTTTAGGGAAATAGAAATTCTAGCAGGAAACCCTATCCAAGTTTTCAAATTGGAAGGATCATAACAAAGATGTTGCCTGAGCCTGGGCTGTGCATGGAGCTGGCCAAGAGAGCCAGACTCCTCCAACCCCCAACAGCTCACGGTGTCGAAGGCCTGGAAGAGCCATCCCCTAGGAGAGAATGAAGGTCACATACAACCTTGTCAGGAAGGTGGATGAGGGAGGAAGAGCCATCCAGAATTATTCCCAAGACATTCTCATTACAATGTTACCTCCCTCTCTTGTTTTTGAATTCTTGATCTATCTTCTGGCACCCAGAGAACTTGGGGGGAAAAAAGTATCCTAAAAAACTAAAAAGTCTCCCTCTCTTTAAATAATGCCACCTGTAGGAGCTTTTTATAAATATAAAAGCCAACTCTGCCATCAAAATAATTTTAACCCTCTTATTACACATTCACATATACCTGTCTGTCTGGCTCCTGGAAGAAGAACAGTGAAAAATACACAAACACTGAATGCTACAATCCAGGTGTAGACATAAAGGAAAATGCATATTAAACTATTTTGTGTGTAAGAAAAACCCAAAAGCAAAGGAAAAGTCAGCCAACCTTGATGATAGTGTGTGAATAATGTTTCTTATTTAGTAATGTAGGAATGAATTTTATTTTCAAATAAAAAAGTGACAAGATCTCAAGAAGTACTGCACCCTATTAGCTTTACCTACGCTGGGAAAGTTTCTGTCACCCCCTAATAGCTATCTTCAGAGACCATTATGAGTCAACGAGGATCACCTAGCTTTTTCTGTAAAAGGCCAGATAGAAAATATTTTTGATTTTGTGGGTCATTTCTGGGTCTTTGTTGCTGCAACGACTCTTGCCAACGTGCTGTGAATGCAGTCATAGGCAATATGTATGGAAATGGGTGTGGTTGTGTTCCAATAAAACTTTATTTATTAAAAAAAAGGAGGGAGGAGGCATGCAAACCTAGTCTTGGAACCTGGTTTTTGTTTGTTTGTTTGTTTGTTTGTTTGTTTGTTTGTTTTAATAAAAAAACCTGGAGGGAGGTTGGTAGGAGAAAGGTATGAATTCGGCCTGTGGACTGTAGTTTCCCAAGTCCTGCTCTAGGACCTTTAGTGGAGATACCAAGCACACTAAGATTCATAAATGATCTTTAAACTTAAGTCTTGGTTTCTCTCTTTTCCACATATATAAGTTTCTAAGAATGAAAAGCAGTTAAATTGATTTATGTTTTATCTTCCAAAGTGAGTTCAAATGAAATTTAGAATCTAAATGATCTACAAACCAAACCCTCTGCTCTCCTTGCCTATCATGTCAATCACTTTGCATTTGGTCTCATTCCAGGATCAGGAAGATAATATACCAAAAGCACACAAAGTAGAAAGGGCACATTTCTGGAGCCTCATGAACCCATTGCAATGCTTGAACCTTATTTTGAAGCAGCATCTAAATGAAAATAAACGTGTGCGTGTGTGGGGCATACACACATGCATTTGTCTGTTTTTTATTATCTGGACCTTTAGGGTTAATAGCAAAAACAATAAACATCTATTTTATGTCTCCCAAGTGAGAGTCTTATCAAATGTCAAATAGCCTTTCTGGCTTATCTTTCAACCCACTATCCTTAGGTCTTCATCAAGTTCACACCAATTAAAAATGATTTGGCTTTTAAGCAGTGCTGTCTTTTGGCAGGCATCTTAATTTCTCTAGTGCATACACTGTATGATATAATAAATTCCCTCTTGTTGAAGGCAGGAGATCATATTTCAAAAGAAAAATATCTAATAGAGCAAATGGCCAAGTGAATAATAACTGTGTTTCATGCAAAACTTTCCCCCACATCCCTAGATCTCCCAACATTGTGTTTACTATCTTGAGCTTACTGGCCACAAGTGGGAAGAAGCAAGGTCGGTTAGAGGGCAGGCGACTGAGCCAGGAGGTCTCAGTGGAAGGTTTAGGAGACTTGGTTTGATTAGTACTTGCCGAGCTGGAATCCTTAAAGTAGGACCTTTAAGATGGAGTCAGTAGGTTTTTTTTTTTTTAAACAAAGTCATTTTGATGTACAAGTGTTTCATGAAAAAAGCTCTTGTTCTTGAAGTTTAATTTGGGTACTTTTAAATTTCTTTTTGTTAGCAGCACTGTTGTGGGGTGAATGCAGAATCGCTGGATACGTGAGCTCTTGCTGAGATAGGCTCTAACTTCAGAGAAGATCGATAGCATTTCTGCATTCAGTTTTCCCATCTCCAGGAAATTAAAAAAGAAACCTGGCAAATAGATGATTTATGCTTCTGTATGGTCTTCAATTTGCAAGCTTAATCGTTCATGTTTCATTAACAAAAGGCTTACCCTTTAATTGGAGTTATTATCATAGTCCCTTTTATGAAACAGAAAACAGTGATAATCAAATTCACTTGTAAAATCCCAATGTGGTTTAGTTTATATGTGGTTATTATGAAGTCAGAGCATGGACCAAAATAATAAAAACTATCACTTTATTAATGTAGTGCTAAACAGAAACCATCCACTCTTGGTTAATTAATCTCGTGTCACTGCAGATCATAGCCAGCGTTCAGCTCCAGTTTTATGCACATGTGGTCTTTTGACTAAGTTGTTTTTTGTTTTCTTTTAAGTAGGCTCCACACCCAACATAGGGCTTGAACTCACAACCCCAAGATGAAGAGTTGTGTGCTGTACCAAGTAAGCCAGCCAACCACCCCTAGGATTTTTAACTTTATCTTTTCTCTTCTTAGTTTCCTCTCCTCTCTCATATACATGTTTGTTTGTTTAAAAAAATCATTGGGATTCTTCAAAATAAGAATAGCTTTATAGGAGTGTCATCGTAATGCTTCTACCAGCCTCACCTCATTCTCTAGTTTCAAAATGCAAACTAAAACTTGCAGGAAATCACATGAGAAATACTTAATTTTGGTTTTGTTTTCGATCTTACTAAATTTTAGTGAGATGTCTGATAGGCTTTGTGGATTTCTTTGCCGTCTTTCTTTTGGTGTATGCTTGCACATGAGAGTGGTGATACAATTTCAGGGTGAGGAGAGAAGGTGGAATGAACTGAATAGTATAGGCAAAAATCATAAAAGGTGTAACAGTGACCCAAGAGGCTAGTGGGCACCCTGTCCAGTGCATCCTTCCTAGTTATTGCAGTCTCTCATTGACTGGGAGCTATTTTACCACTCTACAAATGACAGAAAATGGATAATGCAAATGATTCTTGCCCACAGAAATGCAGATTAATTGTGGCTAATGGAATGCAATTGAGTGCTGTCCTGTGGACAGACCTATTTTACATCTACTTGTAGATCCATTCCTGCATCTTATTTGCCTAAATATGTATGGTTCTTCGAAATCTCCTTTGAATTGGTCATAACATTTTCCTGATACCCTCATTAATTAATGAGGTAGATGAAATCTTGGACAGAGGTTCAATTTATATATGCACGAGAATCATGGTTTTTCCCTTTCTGAAATTGTATCATTTAACTAGTGGCCACAGAAGGATCTGGAAAATAGTATATTAGAAAAATAAAATACAGTATAAATAATTCTACCCTAAATTAACCGGAGAGTCTTTTACATAAATATATCATTTGGGAGCAAAAAAAGTCACCATACTTTATTGATAAAGATGTTGTTATTCTACATTGCCTCATCTATTTTGAATGCAATCTTCTTTTCTTTATCCTTTTTCTTTAGTTTTGAAAAGTTGGTTCTCCTCCTGGTTCTGAGCAATCCTTGAGACATTAATGGAGTAAGATCTTTAGGAGAAGGTGCAGTTTCCTAAATCAAAGCTTGGCATTTTGACATCTGAACTGAAGAGGTATTTAGAAATGAGAGCGAAAGAAATTGCTGTTGGGTGGGACAAAAACTTGGAAAGTAGAACAGGAGACACCTTCTTTCATCCTTCTCAATTTTATATGAGATCAAAAGACCTCATGTAAACTTCTTTAGTATTTAGTGTCTCTCAAAAAAGTAAAAGATTTTTTTCAAAACCCTCCCAAATAAGTAAACAAACAAAAACCTTTGGAACACTACAAAGGGAAGGTGACTCTTTAATGAATCACTTTAGGGATTTTAGAATTAACTGTAAAGCCCATGACACCAAGACAACTTTCAAAATGATTCTTTAAAAATATAGCTAGGGCAATAAAGTTTTGGGAGAACACTTATCCAAAATAGGCCTCTCCATTCACTTAGAACCACACCTAAATCATTCCAAATAAATAACAATCTAACTTATTGTGAAAGATCTTTAGTCAAGGATACTTGACCTAAATATGGAATTATGAAAATATTTCTCAACTGCTGTTGTTAGCTTACAACTCTCTGGAGCTGCAAGCAATTCATCCTCGTTATGCAACTCATATTAAAGTCTTCAAGCACAATTTTTCAAAGATTTCCAGGACATCGATCCACAAAACATTGATAGCACTGCTTTTTTTCATAGGTTCCTCAAATCCTTAAGTATTATATATGGGTTTTGAGAGTCTTATGTCACTGTAGGGTGATTCATTTGTAAAACCAAGCATAGACGAATTCCAGAAATTAAAATAACAAAACACAATGAGGATTTTGAATCAACCACTAATACATCTATTTGAGAAACAAATTCAGTCACCATCCCATCAGATGTCACTGACCAATAACAAATAAATAAATATGGAGGAAGGACCCAATTTCAAAGAGACTAAGGCAGTGCTGGGAGAACTATATTTAGTGGCCTTTTCCAAGAAGCAAACTTCATTTTCTCATGAGAATGATGCCCTTTTGGGTTCTTTGAGAGGCAGCTGGCCTTTGCAAAAATGCCTCCTTGACTTTCTTGCAGAAACGCACAGTGCTAGAAGTGGGAAAAGAAAGCCTGGCTGCATTAAAGGGCACATTCTCCTTTCAAAGGGACTTTATACTAGAAGGAAATGCTGCGGGGTATCAGAGTTCTCTCAGAGTTCCAATGAGTCAGAGACTAAGGGGCTCTGTCAAAGCTGACAGCCTCATACTTGAGGACTCTGTTAAACTCATCTTGCAGTTCTGACCTATCTTTCTCAACATGGTTCCTGACAAAGTATGACAAAAAGTCTTACTAAAGGAGGTATCTTGTTAACCATCAGGAGTTTGTTCTTCAATAGTAAGAGAAGAGCCAGCAGAAAGACAGGTAATAATCACTTTCTGAAGATCCTGGTCCTAGAGTATCTGCTCTTCCCAACAAATGAGCCCTCAACTATCTTGCTTCCAGTGGCATCCAACACAGCTGACCATGTCATTTTTTCTTGAATTACTTTATCCTCTTGACTTACATGATGACAAACTCTTGGCTTTCTTTTCTTTTCTGGTCAATTCCTTCTCAGTTTCCTTTTCTAGACCTTTCTTCTCTCCTTGAATTCTAAATGTCACAGTGCCTTGGAACTCTGTTGGAGCTGTCTTCTGATGTTTTCAGTGATTCTTGCTTTCACGCACCACCAATGTGTGGGCAACTTCGAAGTATTTCATCTCTAGTCTGGACTTTTTTTTCTGAGCTTTATACCCAAACTCTCTCTCTCTCTCTCTCTTTTTTTTTTTGGTAAGTTTTGTGCTAGGGAGCCATTATTCTTTCAAAGGAGCAAACACTAATTCAACAAAACTAATTATTTATCAAAAACGTATCTAGTGCTTCTTATGTGCCAGGCACTACTCTAAGTATTTTATAAATAAAAGCTGTTAAGTCCTAATGACAGCTAGATTAAGAACTATTATAATCTCCATTTCATAATTACTATATGAATGAGGATATTGAAGTTATTCACACAGCTGGTAGGTTTCATGCTCTTAGCCGTTGCACATTGCTCTCTCTCCTGATTGACATTTTTACTTTGGTATTTCAAAGACATCTCCAACCAAATGACCAAAATGGAACTCTTGATCTCCCTCCTTAGTATCTTATTCCTCTTCCAGTCTTCTCCATCACAGCAAATGACTCTACTGGCCATCCAACTGCTTAAGTACACATTTAGGAGTTATGCTTGACCCCTCGTTTTTCCTTACTTCTCACTACCCAATGGTTCCCCAATTCTTACAATTCTCCCTTAAAAATGTATCTGAAATTCATTTACTTTTCTCCATCTCCATTGCCACCACCTTGATATAACAACAACAACAGCCAATGTTTACCAATGTACTTTAAGCCTTTCTATACATTAACTCATTATAACATTGCTAGGAGATGGATACTGTCAGAAATGTTGTGAAATGGGCAAAAGAGAACCTTTCAATGGAATGCTGACATTGCCTAGCAGACTTACAGGGTGGGAGGTTGTCTAATTCTATGAGGTATGAGTCTTTGTTTGTCTTTGGCTAGACAGAAGTTTCCTTGTAGAGGGCTGTGATGACACGAATGTTTCCAGTCCATAGTGATGGAAATTTTTTTTTTTTTCCTGTCAATGCAAAGGATTTTTGTCTGGTAGAAAATACACACTTTTTTTTTTTTTTTAATACACACTTTTTAAAATCCAATTCTCATTTGAATAAGTTTTAACATCTTACTGGTTCCCTTAATAATTTAGGAGTTAAATAAAAATGTTGACATGCACTCATATGGATCATGATTTTGCCTTTTTGAAAATTATATTTTAACAATACTATTTTCATCCCAATTTCTAGATGGCAAAATTAGGGCACAGAGATTTCTAATACCATATTGCTAAATAAAGGGCAGAATCAGGATTCAAAACCATGACAGGTGACTCCAGAATCCAAGCTCTTCACCATGTCATCATACTGGCTATAGGGTGGCCATATAAGCCAAGATTACTGAAGCTACTGCCTCTCTGCTGGATTACCCCAATAACCATTGGTCTGTTTCCTTTCTCTGTTAGACTTTACCAAGCCATTCTTCACGCTGTAGCTAGGGGGATCTTAAAATGTAAAGTTTTTAACTGTTTCTCAGTACATCCAGAAGTAAAGCCAAACTACTTACAAAGGCTACATTATGTACTTTTCCAGCCAGCTTCATTTCCTGTTCTTCTCCCCCTGGTCACTAGCCTCCAGCCATACTAGTCTATATTCTCTTATTTAAACGTGTGTCATTCTTTCCTGACTCAAGATTTTGGCAGGTGGGTCACTTCCTGGGTGATCTTCCTTGTTTCTCTCAGGTTGGAGTAACTCCCACTCATCCACCAGGCCTCAGTTGACAAGCTCCTTCTCAGAGAAGACTTCCTGACTCCCAGACCTGCTGGGGTTCCTCTTAGACTCTCTTAGAGCACCTCTTCATTTACTCATAGCAGTATCAGTTTCTGAAAATCAAATGTGAGTCTTTAGGTAATAACTATCTTCCTTACTATGCCAAACCTCTGTGAAGGCAGAACTTCATATAGTACATAATCAACAAATATACAATTTTAAATGAGTAAATGAGTAGATACATAGAATGGTGAGAGTTGACATTATGAGTGAGTTGCTTCTGGGTTTGTTCTTGGGTCCAAAGGCTGAAAACAAGCTAAAAAGGCAAGAGTCTTAAAACTCAAAGCAATTAAATCTTACGTCTCCGTTCTAGATATTAGCATGAGCACACAAAAACTTTTTCCTGTTGTGGAAGTTTCTTTTGGTCTTTTAAAAAAAAGTTACTGCGCCCAAATTTAGTAGTTTCTTATAGCTGTACTTAGGCAGTATGTGCTGGTCTTATTTCATCTTGATGGGATATTAGGTTATCATGTAGCTTGAGGCAAGTTTAAATCTTGTGTCTATCACACTTTAATCTCAATAAAAAGGCTGTTTTATAGAAGACTGTTTGGGGGCATCTCTGAGCCAGAGGCTGCCTTCAGTGATTTACACATAATTCTGATCTTATGTTGCCTTATCATACAAGCAGCTACCCCAGGGAAGGCTCTGAGATATTTTGGAGTTGTTCCTATGTCAGGGGAACCCAAAGAAAGCTCCCATTTTTTGTCTCCTCTTTAAAACTCAATATGCACGGAGTTTTAGGAAAAAAAGAAAAGATAGGCCACTAACTGTATGTAGCAGATACAAATGGAGCCAAATTACTCTCTTCACAAATAAAAAATCAGGCTATGACATTTGTTTCAGACCATCTTTCTCTCCTATTGCTTTTCTGACCTATATACACAGAACATAATTTAAAAGTTGGGTCTTCCTTGAGGCAAGTCTGATTATTTAAAAAGTCATGTCCCAGGGACTAACCTACCATTATTGCTTACAATGCTATTAATGCATTTGTAATTCTCAACTTAATACCAGAATGGAGCTTTTAATCCATATCATTTTCCCCGATTTTGATAAAAATCTAAAATATCATAAACTCAGAATACTTTCCGTGAACCATTTTTTTTCTTCATGTGGAGTGAAATTGGTTTATTTTGCAATTTTGTAAAGGTTTCTTTCCTTTAATTCAACAAGTTTGGCAAGGCTTTCCAATGAAAAGTTCAGTTCATTAAAAATGACCTTAATGGACTTAACATATATTGGTGGTGACAGGGTCCATACTTTATTTTGGCACACACGGATCCCATTAATTTGTCTTTGTCACTCTCTGGGGCTCAGCTGAGCAATAGTTCAGATTTAGCTTTCTGAAAGTAGCTACAGAATGAGCAATAAGTGGAGATGTTGGGAGGGGCTGATAAATTGAGAACTTCTTGGTTTGCAATAAAGGCTTTTCTAATGACTACATAAAAATGGCTCTGTCTGCTCTGTTGAATTTGTTATTGATTTTTCTGTCTTGGTGCACGTTGGGAACAGTCTATGGGGATCGACTGTGTTTAACCTAGAGTTGAGAGAGGATGCTTTTCTACCCAAGCATTTTCTAAACTTTCCTTATTAATTTTTGCAATTCTCTGTAGGTTCCCTTTTTATTCAAATAAAGGTAACTAAGCTTTGTCCTTTAGAATAAATTCTTGGCTACATTCAAAGTGTGATGCTTACAAGTGACTCTGCAAAAAGCCTCAGGAGTACAGAAGAGAGGCAAAATGGTGGTGCTAGCTGGGGAACCACTGGCTGAATTTCAGGTTAAATGGTACTTTTCTCTCACATACCAGTAGATACAACTTCTGCCTCAATTTCTCCATTTGTAAAGAAGTGATTATTACACATTTTTATTAGCTACAGGTTCCCTGGGAAGATGCGTGATGCTGGGAAAAGCCCAATCATAACCCCAGTTAACATGTATGCAGCTTCCTGCATACCAGCTACTTTATATATACTAACTTAATCATTGTAATAACTCTATGATGTAGATGCTGTTATCATGCTCATTTCACAAATGAGGATATTGCAGCCAAAAGGTTAAGTGACTTGCCCAGGGTCTCCTGTTACTAGTGCTGGATCCAAGATGAACACCTGGCCAGTCTGTCACTGGAGCCCACAATCCACCACTGCTGGTGCATGTTGCTGCTCTGCATGGAGGGCTGATCAACAATTAAACTACTTTTTTACTTTGATCCCAGCAGGGCTTTGTCCTTGTTTGAGCACACAAATATACAGACTTACCCCTCACCAACTCACATAGTTGACAGCATGGTGTATTGAAAAAAATTTAAATGTTAGGAAATTACCTATGGTTTCTGCACCCTGTTCTCAACGTATAGGTAAGAATCGCTGAGGTACATATGGTGATACAAATATATGATCATTGGCCATATAAAAATATCCAGTAATCCTTCCTCATGAACTGGTTTTTTAGTGAAAGATTCAGATAAGTTCTATCACAATCTGCCAAAGATCCATTCATGTCAACATCCTCCAAATCCTTTCCATGTATATTGCATTCTTCTCTCATTTATGTTCATATTTGTGAATTACCGTGTCCTAGCTTAACCATTGTAGTATTTTAACTCAGAGGAATATACAGTAAGGGAGAGAATTTGGGAATTCAATAAATAATTCCCCTATACTTCTTTTTAAACCAGTAACACTATCACACTGTGCATACTCAGACATCAAATTACATTCTTTAAAATCAAATTGCATTAAAAAAATACAGCTAGCTCATTTGTTCAATCTGTGGATAACTGACCTATATTCAGCATTTTGGACACAATCCTACCATTCCTGTGATAATGAACTTAAGGTTTCTTGAGGGCAAGGACTACCAGGTTTACTTTATCAGTAACTGGCACAAAGTAGGTGACTTATGAGTAAATTTAGCTTCTTTCATTAGGGGGTTTGAACAATTTAGCAGGTCTACTGACTCTCTACAGTCATCTAAAGTACATAAACATCCAGAGAAATTGTATTAAGCATGCTGTTGCAGAGGATATAATGGAGGAGAAGGATCTGGGTATGTGGGAAGGAGGCTAGAGAGGAAGGGGTTACAAGTGAGCAAGGTCATGACCATTGCGGGGTAGGGGCTGATTCAGTCTAGCCAGTATGGGGCTATAGCTTCTCAAAATTAAGAGCTCTTGTGCTTTCTTCATCCTGTAATTCTAATGCTAAACCTTATTCTGCTTGAATATCCCTGAAGTTGGCTTAATGATCTACAGATAGTATTTAAACTGCTTGATCTTAGATGAGATGACTTTTGATTCTTAAGATATATATACATATATATTCCTTTTTATTTTCTGTGGCCTGAGATGCATGAAGAGAAAATAATTCAGGCACCTTGTACTGAGGATATAAACAGCAAAACTATCTGGATCCATTACTGAGGTTTGATTCCTTGAATATTCTTTGGGGGAAAATATAAAAACACATGTCACACAATTAACATTTTAGCCACTTTAAAAAAAATATGAATTCACATTCTTCACCACTGAGTTAAGCCATTCACATTCTCAGACAACTTACTGGGTATAAATATGGACTAATGTAAACAAAAGCTTAAATATTATATATATAAATACTGTTTCCAACAAGGTAAACAAGGCATTTAATGACTACAGGGTCACTATGGCGACTCTTATTGGCTTTTCTTTCTGTATCTAATTCCTTGTGGGTTCTGTTCACACAGATGCATGACAGGAATTTCCCTTTGCTTCTTATTGAATCAGCCCCATCACTAAGCTGATGCCATCTGGCATCCAGATATTACTGCTGCCTTTGGCCTGCTTGCTTTCCTTTTTATTCTTCCTTTTTTTAAATGGCTTACACCAAGATTATTTATGGCAATATATTTAAGGCCTGACTATTGTGCTGAAGCACAAAAATGTTTTCTTAACCATGCAATAAAGCTGTTAACTGAATATCTGATGAGATAACCCAAGATTTTTTAAGGGCAAGATCAAGACATAGAGGACCACTCAATCCTGCTTTTGAGAGGATGGCACCATCAAGGCTATCCACCTGGTATGCACCAATGTCTTCAGGAAGGTTGGCTGGTTAAAATAGCTGTGTTGGTCACCTAGTGTCAAAAGTAATCGCCTGTCTCCTAGTGCTTGCTCAGAGCCATCCAAGTACAACTCTTGGCAACTGAAATAAATCTGGGAGAAAACTGGTTTCCCTAGGTACCCAATTAGTTCTTCCTTCCTCTTTCTGGAATGACTTGGTTCAGAGAGCAGAAAGTCTAAAAAGAGAGAGGCAGAGCATCTGGAGCATCTAGGCCATAGCTTTTTCTTATGCCTGCCTCCCTGAAAAGATTACACCTTCCAGAGCATTGAGTGGCCTCTTAGTGGCCTGAAGGAGTTAAGGAAATGAACAATTTCCTTTTCCTTCCTATTCCAAGTTAGGTCAGGCTCATTAGGCAGGCCAACTGATTAACCTCCTGAACAGCAACAGTAGACGGTGCTGCCTTTATGTGTCTTAGAGGACAGTGTAGTATCAAGAAATTAAGCTGTCAAAGTGGTCACTATGTGTACTCGGCTTGAGGTGGTTGTCATGTTTCTGGGTATATATAACTCAACAGAGACTGAAAATAAGCTATATATAGGAGATGGGGAATCAAGTCAGTAATTTACTTAGCTTCCACCTGGTTAATGAACATAATCATACTACCACATTGTAGTTCTGATCCCTTACCAAATAAAAGTAAAATTCTGAGGGCTTAAAAAATACCTAGAAAGCTATTCCTATATATCTGGGGATATACAGGGAAGCAACCAACTGGGCTCAGTCTGACATTTTCAATCCCAGATAAATCAAGAAACAGACCCTTAATTACAGAGAACAAACTGATGGTTCCCAGAGGGGAGGTCGGTGGGAGGATGGGTGAGATAGGTGATGAGGATGAAGGAGTGCACTTGTAATGAGCACTGGGTGTTGTATGGAAGTGTTGAACTGTTGAAACTAATATAACCTGAAACTATTATACACCTGAAACTAATATAGCATTGTAAAAAATAAAAGAAAATGATAAAAGAAAATTCATAACTTATGAAACTTAAGAAAAATAAAATAAATGATGAATCCTAAATGACACTCTCATCAGCTGGAGGCAAATTCAAAAGGACACTTCACATAACAGCAAAAGAGAATTCCATCAGTTATTTTTCCATCTGTCCCTTCCTGGTGCTGGAATGGCATTGCTCTTAACCTCACAAAAATGCAATTCAGACCAGAATCTTATTATTTTTAGAAGTCTCTCTCTAACCATAATGCCTTCTGTGTTAATTGAGTGGCAGGGATTTCTATGATCTGAGCAAGCATCCTCAGAGGCACGTTCACCCTTACTGTATTTATTTATAAGACTGTCTGTGCTTGATCAGCTTTACTGGCTAAAGCCCCACATGACTTAGTACATGGCTGGATCTTGTTCACACTGTCCTGTTCAATGAGGAGAGACAAAGATACCTTGCTTACAGATTCTTGCTGCTGGTTGTCAGAAAAATCTGATAAAAACATGTGCCTGGATCAAGACAAACCATGGCCACTTAGAGGGTATGACTCTCCCAAGTGGGTTAGGAGATACTTTTTTTAATACCACGAAAATATATTCATCACAAAATTCCTACCTTTGCACCATATGAATCAAATACATCATAAATAAACCTGTCTGTTGCTAGAAAAAAAAAACAACAACAATGTCTAAGAGGATTTCTGAATAAAGCTGCAGCTTTATAGAATGAGTTCAATATATGAAGGGCATTCCCATAAGGTGACCTAATTGCGATACTTATTTTAGGTATTCTATGTGACCGATACCAGCATGTGTATCTTCTGCACGGCATTTGAAAGCTCACTGGCACAGCCATACTGGTACATGCTTCTGTTCTATAAAGTTTTAGTTATTTCTTGGAGGTTCAGTGTTTACTTTTTAATCAGAGTTTTTTTCTAAACATATGTTAGAGAGGTTACTTTCCACCATATCTTTGGCCAGAGAGCTAACCGATTATTATTATTTTTTTCATTTTGGGGTTACCACAAGCATCTAATATTCAATAACAGTAGCTCCATATGCTAAAGACTTTAAGCTACTGGTTTTCCTATATTATTTAATGAGACAGGCTGTTGATAATACTTTTATATAAGGGGAAATAAATGATATTTACTGTTTTTACTACAAAACTCTATATTAGCTGGGGCCAAAGTGAGAGATAATAGTTCTAGACCACTATTCATGCTTCTCTGAGCAGTTCAGAAGTGATGGCCACAGCTTCTAAACATTACCATTTAATTTAAGCAATGTGAGTCTCTTCGGTTGGGGGGAAGGAAAGACTTGCTGACAGTATATCATTTTTTCATTATACTATGGAGAGTAATTATAGGTTGCTACATACATTTAGGAACTAGTCTATGTGGTTTAAAAAAGAAAGAATTAAGACCATGCAAAATTATGTTTTTTAAATTCAAAATCAATAAAAAAATAATGTGACATGTAGGACCTTTCCTAGGGTTCAGTGCACTAAAGATGTAAAGTGTATTAAGATGTGGAAACCATATACCTTTCATTACATTATTCTACAGCTGTCACTTATTTCATTTTGGTATAAAAGTAATTATTGTTCTGAGCATAATAGTATACATTTCCTTTACCCAGCACCAGTGCTCCAATTACAATCTACTTCAATTCAGATTAATCATGCCAAGATGGCAATTCCATTACACCAAGAGTAAAATTTAATAATCTAATATATGGCTATAGTTTCAATGGTGAAAACTATGTGGTTAACTACTTTAGGGATTTTATTAAGATTAAAGTGAAACATAATGCATCTTAGTCAGATCTTTAGTGCAAGACACTCGTTAGAAAACATAGTTAACTATGGTCTATGTAATCCTTCTACACGGGCATTAAACTCCACTTAATACTTTCATTTCAGAGATATCTAATAATGGGAAAGATGTTAAATTATTGATGTAAAATGTTTTGATTTAATTTCAACTTTACCATATTATTTAACATCGGTTATAATGCGATACTGTATGTAGGATTATGCTTTAGACCAAATGACAAAACACTGTGCACCAGAGAGCAGAGTTTATTTAATAAAATAATAGATACCTGGCTTTAAATGTACCTAACCTAAGAATACATATAAGGAACAACCAGCTCCAATTATACAGCATCTTTCTGTGTCTTAAATGGAACCTTAGTAGATAAAGAGTTAATCCCCCTCTAAAATAAACTCCTTACTTCCTCTCCAGCAGCAAGAAGGCCTGTCCAGCCAGGTACTGGCAGGAGACAAACAGAAAGTTTTAAGTCTTCATATACTCATGTAAAGGTTGCACTGTGATATTTAAACACTATCTTTCCTCCAAAGTTCTGCAATGGCTAATTGCTTCTTTAAAAAGTCATTTCTCAAAAAAAGTGGAAAAAAGATACTCTAGTAACTTTATAGTACAAAGATAATTTATGTTTTGCTTATTGTCCTTTAAAGTCAGAAGTGCACTGCCTAATGTGAAACCAAGTGACTGAAAAACAAATTTCATTTTTTTACAAATGAACTTTGGTCATACCAATCTGTATTTAAAAATTTTTTTTTCAATCTTCTGCTGTTTACGTTGTGATTAGGGGTCACAGTTTGTGCTCTGGCACACCATGTCAGATTTAGATTCAAACAGGATGGATCTGAGAAAATTATATATTGCTTTTGAATCTACAGACTACAGTGTTAATTTATACCAATAGTAAAATTTAAACTATGGTTGAATTTGGAAACCTTTTCATATCTACATGCTATACTCTGAGCTCCTGGAGGGTGGGTGATGTGTCTAATGCACCAATATAGAGCCTAGGGCTTCTATTTAACAAATTAACCCAGAAAATCATCACTCTGAGAAACTTCTTTGATTATAAATGAAATAGATCATTAAGGTGCTTTCCCTTATTTTTAAAAATGATGCAGCAGATATACCTATCAGTGTTTTCTAGTACTAAGGATATAGTTACTAATTAATCAATCAGTCTAATCCATGATTGTCTTTAATCCTTGTTTCCTCTTCTGAAGCATCTGGAAAACCTGTGCCTGGTGGTCTTACAAACTTCATGGCCTTGATAAAACTGAGCAGAGGGACTGTGATCAAATGGGGTAATGATTAGTATCCATCTGATCTCAATCGCAGCAAGAAAGGTAAAAGAAAAGCTAATATACTTCTTTTGCCCTCAGATATATTTTGCCTATGCTTTACTTTTTGTGTGTGGCTGTATTGCAAAGCAATATAAGGAATATAAGGATATAAGGAATGTGAAAAGCTGCCCAGACTTTCATATCAAATCTGTATTATATCATCAGAGGGAGTCTGGGCCTTCTCACCTTTAGCCTCTTGGAAAAGAGGAGGTCAGGTTTTGGAGAAGAGGGTAGGCACTTTCCCTTCATTTTCTTACTTTAAAACCAAAAAGTATTTAGAGAGCAAACATGCAATCAAATGTTTTGAGAAACACTTTGAAACTGATAAATCTCTACTTTGACAGCCTGAAAGGCTCATTTGACCCTTGGCAAAAGTATTACACCCAGTTCAAAACCCAGGGAAGCCACATTCAGTGAGAGACTACATTCTTAAGCCCAGTCAGTTTGAAAAGCAAAACATCTTGTGGTTTTAAAACTTACGAGGGCTCTTCTGACACAGCAGCTCCTTCTTCTAGCTCTTGAGCTTGTTTGTACCATGGCAGCTTGGCCTCTACTGGAAGTTTCTCTGAGAATTAAGTGCATGCATACACAAGAGAAGAGGTTAGAACCAATTTGGAATTTGAGGGAAATTCTTTTATCTCTTTACCAGTTCCTGATTTTGCACTACCTAGAAACTATGTTGATAACTGCAAATGATAAGTTTTTAGGTAAATTTCTGCTTCGAATGATGGTTATATCAAGAAAACAGAATATTTTAGAATATTTAGTAATACCAGTCTACTAGTCTTTATGCTTCACTTTTATCAGTTTGAAGAGCAAAGGAGAGTTTTTTTTAATTAGGAGAGTCATAACTCTAGGAACGCTGGCTCGACATGTACATGAAGAGTCATCAAAGTATTTTTTCACTATTTCCTGTTACAAAGATAGAAAAATATTTATTTTTTAAGACAAACACAAAGTACTATAAATTATACTGTAAGACTTTAATACATTCTGACTTTTCTTTTTCCCTTCGGTGAAGTGTGATCTATGCCATATTGTCAAAAACAAACAAAATTGCCACTCTGAAATTCATAAAATGTTGCTTTAGATCTCTGACTCATTCTGTATCACCCCAAGGCTCACTGACAGTCAGAATATGAGCAGTTTAGGGTCCAGAAGCCATAATTTGACTGTTTTATCTAGCTTTGACCACACGATTCAGGACAAGCTTCCTAACTACTTCCTGGAAAAAAAAAAAAAAACTGTGAAGGAGAAAAAGAAAGAGAGGTTATAACTGCTCCTACAGAAGTAACTGCCAAGATTCCCATTTTGACATATTTATTAGGATCATTTATAGGCATATTTGCCTTTATAGTGTGAGCCAGTGAAGCTCTATCACGATTTTATGACATATAATTGTAAAGATGAAAGAATTATGTCTCTATATGCATACACCATAGAATTATATGGCATTTTAATGATGTTTAGAGAGCCAGATTCACTACTTAGTTGTGAAAATCCAGATTTTATTCTTGATAGTTAACCACAAACTGCTTTTCTTTCTCTGAAGTGGCTTGGTAAAGACAGCTAATAAATAATTGACTATTTTAAGTTAGAGGCATCACTTCTTGTCCTCTACGTGCAGCAATTGTGTCTAGTCAGAAAACAAAGTGAGTGTGAAATATGAAACTGCTAAGACCAGAAGGATTTGCTAACATTTAAACATGGTGACACAGTACCTATGCATATATCATTTTACATTTGGGCCACCTCTTCCAGCTAAGTGATTCAGTCAACAATACCATATCTGACAGTGTGAGCCATTTCTGTTTCAGTGATGAAACATTCAGCCTGGCACTATTAGTAGGCCTGCGATACTTTACTGTCTAATTGAAGTGGTCCTGTCAGAGGTACTGGTGGACATTTCCTCCCATATTTGAGGATGACAAGGATGGTTAGGAGTTGAAGATGACATTTGTGGAGAACTTGCTATATTCCAGGCAGTGAGCTAAGCACCCTGGCTGCACTATATCTCATTTAATACTCACATGATCTCTAAAGTAATTACTACTATTAGCCCCATTCTACAGATGAGGTAACTTAGTCTCAGAAAGAGAAAGAGAAAGAGAGATGTATTTATTACAATTAATCAGGATTTCGGGTATTTTGGGTTTATTTCCATTAAATCATTTAGATTTCATGATGCCATTCACTTCCACCAAGGGCAACCTATAGTATAATAAAGAGCTACACTGTGGCTGATTTTCCAAGAAATGTAATGGTTAAAGAAATAAATTAAGAAGCAAAAGAGAATCATATTTAATATTAATAAATAGGAGGTAGCTTATAATAAGGAGTTCTCTACTTCTGAATGGTTTGCACTTTGGCAGTTTCTATTTTCTTCACACAGATGATGAAAGTATTAGCAAAGGAGTCCAATTAGTCATGCATGCCAATCCGAGAAATTATAATAGGCAATAATAATAAATCTTGCTCACTAAGTAGAATTTTTCTAAAATTTGCTTTTTATAAATTATTTATAGTCTCTGTTAAATCCTGATTCATTCCAGACTTTCATTTCAAATTATGATTCCAGAATCTGGTCTCATATTCATATTTTAATTTTCAGTATAAGCAGCAACACCTTTCTGTTTCAGCAATTTGAAGTATGAAGCCTCCTAATATATTTGATGCTTCACAAAGTAGACATCAAATTCACCACCTTATTTTTAACAGCAAGAAATGTGGCTTGTATATCACACATGTATTTCTCTGATATCTGTATGATAACTCCTTTTAAACAGATGTAGCTGATACTTTTCAGCAACAGTCTTCAAACAGCTTTATGATATATGTAGTACTTACTAACAATTTGCAAGCAAAATGATTTGAAAGATTTTTTGAAAGAGTTAAGCCCATTTAGTAGAGTCTAAGCTACATAAAATAGATAATAGGAACACTTGGGATACTTAAAAATATTCCAAGTAGTTTCAAATGGTTTTCAAAGACACAGAACAATGAAAAGACTGGTGACAGAGCACCTGTTGAGTTACCTTTGGGTTTATAGCAGGGAGTGGGTATGACGCATTCCTCTTTAATGTGGGGCTTGGTTTTGGGGCTACAACCTCCTGTGTGCATTCCGCGATGGTCGATGCAGAGGACCACCCGATACCTGAGGCCCTGGCCACATGTCACCGTGCACTGGAAGGAGAATGCAAGAAAGAAGAGACTCATAGCAAAGCCTTGTTTACTTTGCCTCGTTTCTCACCTGAGACTCTTTAAAGGGCTGTTTCTATATAAGGACTCCCAGTAGATTTGTACCATTTCTTACCATTCATAGAGTCTTTGTTCTATTTGGCTATTTAGGGTGAAGCTGGCTGAAAATTAAATCACTTTCAATTTCTTAGATTTAGATTAGTTAGGCAGCATCCCTTAAGCACCCACTGTGTGCCAAGTCCCAAACCAAGCAGTGAAAAGAAGGAGAAAAGACACTGTAGAATGTGCTCAATTTTGATTACTAACACTGGATTTTAATTTTATTTAGTCACCTTGCTAGCTCCCACATGGACATTAACATTTTGCAAATTGCTATTTTGAATTTATATTGCAGCATGGCTGATCCAATTGATTATACTGACATGGTCAAAAATGTTTCATGGAGCTGGTTGATCCAAAGGTCAGATGCAGATGGCACCTCCAGTGCTTCTAGACACGCCAGGGAGCATAAGTCTAGTCAGAAACATCACAGCTCTGATCCTGCTGCCCCAAAGCCTTATAGTGAAGGGAGAAGTCTTGCCATCTCTTGCTCAGAGCACAGTGGTTTGCCTCCTCAACTTTCTATCTCTTGCCATTTCAAACCTTTTGCATTAGCAGCCGGAAACCCCAAATATCATCTTATTTAAGCTGCTTCAAGTTTCCCTATCATTCTGGAATGTTCTAGGTTTTAATTATCCTACTTTATACCATTCTAATTATTTTGTCATTTCCATTTCATCTTTTTTTTTCAATAAATAGTACATACAGTTCTAATTTAAATATGCTCAGACCCTTTTTGGATATAGACAAAGTATAAGAAATAAAAAATAAAACCAATCTGTGGTCTATCATCAGAGCATCTTCTAGAGATTCAAGATCAGTCATTTGCCTCTCTCTGCCACTTGAAGGAATGTCATAAGTGATAGAGGCTTCTTGCAGTAACTTGAATAAGTTATATATATTTACTCATTTACTTTTGGCTATGCTGTTTTTGGGGCAAGCCTACGTCAGAAGCTAAACTGGTAGGCTTCTAGACACCTCAAGATAAGTGGGAAGCTGCACAGAGTAGCTGGTGGGGTCATGATGATGAGAGGGAAGAGTGGACTTACTCTCCTAACGAACAAAGAAAGAGGGCACAGTTACCGGAGACCACTCCTGTGCCAGCCATTTAGGACAGTCAAAAATGTTGCAGGGCTGCACGATGGGCATCTTAGGGGTGTACATGCATTTCCACTCTTCCACTGAGGTGACATGCCCCTGGATGTCCTCCTCCACACAGGAAACTGCCCGGCTCTGGATGCCCCCCCCACACGAGGAGGAGCACGCGGTCCACGGGGTGGCCTCCCACCTACAGAAGCAAGGGGAGTCATCAGGGCGGACATGCACATTGCCAAACCTCCTCAGTGACCTTTCCGACCAACCCCATTCCCAGTGCCTATTGGGGCAATCAGGTTCTGAGAGGTTCTGGCCAAGAGATCCGAAAGCCACCTAATGCCTAAAATCTGATGAGCAACAGTAAAGTGTTCAATGTTGGCAAAAGTTCTCTGTAAACCCTGAAGCTCTACACAAATGTAAGAAATTACTGTTTTGAGACCTGTCCACAGGGCTATCCGTGCTGTCTGTAACCTACTCAGAAGAGGGGCTGTTCGTCCTTCTCCCTATAGTTTGAATATGTATTCTCTGTATAATATTTGTTACTTTATATTTCATAAATATATATTCTGCATATATATGTCATATATACTTACTAAATCCCATTAAATATCTTTGTCAAGACTAAAACTGGTTATTCAGTTAACACTAATAGTTTGCACCTAGGCTGGTATTTCCTATTTTCAATTCAATACTTTATTACTTAGCTTCTAGATACTTTAATATGAGAAGCTCAAGATAGATCAAGGTAAGTCAAATACTCTCTCTTCCTTGCTTCTATAGTGGATTCAGTACAATTTGGGACTATACAGATTTAGCATAACTCTGATGTTCAAACTATGCCATCATTACACTAAGCAGCAGAAGTAAAAATGTGAGGCATTATCTTCTTTTTCCCTATCGTTTGAGGGTTACTGGCAGTTAGCATTCTCCAAATAAAGCACTGTTGGATTTGGGAAGAAAGTTTGGTTCAGGTTGGAAGGCTGATGGCATTGGAATCTAAAGACAGGATTAAGTAAGAGAAAAAATTACAATATTATCAATAACATTTAAGAGAATTCCATTGATTTTTTAGATCCCTACACAGCTCTGAAGCATTGGGAACCGGATGTAGAGAGAGATCTTTGCCTGATTCTCTTTTCTCCTTCTGCTGATTTAGAGAATGCAGAATTTTTAAAAATTGAAACATTCAGACCAAGCTTGTCTTTCTTACATATATTCTGCTTGTTGATGAGAATTGCTAAGAAACTTTAAGATTTCTCTTAGAATTAGGAGAGATATAATTTTAATGAGAGATAAACAAAATGTCACCAAGTCGATCTACTTGAAAGTTAAATGTAAAAATATTGCATAGGCATACCGTGGAGACATCAATTATTCTATAAGTAGGATTTTATGTACATTGGGAACCTGACTTCTCTTCTGCATGAGGCTGGATAATGTGTGTTTCCCAGTTAATAGAGGATTTCCCTCCACATTTTCTCTGCACTGTTTGAGTCTAGGCAACAATTGTTATCTCTACTGCCAACAGCCTAAACATGCTGCCAAGTACAATATTTTCCTATGCATGTTTCCCCAGGAGATGCAAAAGAAAATGGTATTATGGGGAAACTGAGGTTTTTCTGTTTAGCCTGTAGGAGACTTTATGATCCCTTTCAAGAGAACGAAGTAGCTCTGTAGAGGGTCTCTCTTCCAAAAGGGTAAGACCAATTCTCATTTATCTCCATGTAGATCTCTGGAGAGCTTCCCTCTGGATATGGATAAGGGGTCTGATTCAGAATTGAAATTGGGCTGAATATGTAAGTACATATTCACATTAGATTTGATCTGACAGTGAAGTGGGAATATGTTTCTGAATGTATATTTAATCTCTTAGAACATTAAGATGCTCTAAAAAGAGCACACTTTCTAATTGGTACTCTAATGTCCCTAAACTTGACCCTTCTAAAGAAAGAGTGATTAATTTCTGTCTCAACACTTGGTCCTGACCCGTGGTATAATTTGACAAACAGTAATAAGTATCCTTTTCAATGTCAGTGATCACAGAAAGACAAATGATGCTAATATTATTCTAAGAATTTATAGTATGGGCCCATCATACCACTATAGTTCTATATGTGAAAAATTATTGTGTGAATCTTGACATAATAATAGGGTTATGTGGAATTTCAAGGCAAAATATGTCTGAATGCTTTAAAGAAAGTATAATAAAAGCTGAGAAAAAAGCATCAGTTAGAATATCTTAAAACAAGGACCAGGTAAGTGCTTAGGGGAAAAAAAAAACATATCCAAGAATCCTTTCCTTGGAAGAATAAAAAATGAGTTCATACAGCACATATTTTAACTCTGATGGCTTTTCATTTTTTAAATTTAAATTTTTAATTAAAAATTTTTAAACACAGTATTTAAGAGATTGTGAAAATTAAGAGTGATGTGGAAAATTTGTATAAATTAATTCTGAATTAAAGATAATTCATCAGATGACATTCTTATATTAGGTTCAGGTATGTGTTCCAGTCTGAGACTGAAAGCAAGAAAAATAATCTAAAAATTCATTAACTGTGCTTTGTATCTACACTTATGGTCTAAAGCCTATTGAAATAATTTCAATATGTAAAGCCTTCTGCCTTGATCAGAAGGTAGCTGCCATCTGAGAATCATTTTGAGCCTCAGTTCTTAACTATGGGTCATTTTTGAGATTCAATTCTTCTTGTAAAAACATATTTGTAGAAATCGCTTTCATACTAAGACTTTATCAAGTAAGCAGAATCTTTAGCTTTAGAATTAGCTCAGTAACAGAAGTGTAAGGAGGATGAAATGTAGTCTATTTATTTGTGATTGTCCTTTTCCATCGTCATGCATGGACAGGCCAACGCCAATGTGTATATGGGATAACATTAAGGAGGCTTATTTCAATCTGCCTTTGAGAATATGGGGCTTCTGGCATTTGGGGGAAATTAGAACATATAATAAATGAAGTTTATCCTAAGATAGGCATTAGTCATACCAGAGAAATATAAACAAGAGAGATCATAGATATGAAAGAAACTTAGGAGTACTATTACAAGAAAAACATAAACTTGAGTTGCTCAGCCCTGACACCCAACTTTGCTTTTATTGTAAAATATATGGGCTTCACACAAACAGATGTGTGTGTCCTATGGATACTTATTTTACAGATACAGAAACTGAAATTGAATGAAATCTTGGTTCAGTTAATTTAATCTTTTTATATTTTCATTCCATTTTTTAAAGAAGAATTTATTATATAAGTTTGGTTCTGGATCAAATGATAGATCAGTAGCATTCTAAAGTCATTTATCATCTTTATCAATATAGTCATAGAAAAGTGGGAGGGAGCTGACTAATGAGGTAATCCCATAGTGGAAGAACTTTTAAAAAAACCCTTAAACAGCTATATGGAATATAAATCCAATGCCCCTCTCTACATGCTACCATTGGCATGGTGAAAAGCAAATTCTCTACTAGTCAATGGAAGTATTTACGTAGAGGCTGGGTGACAGCTTGCACTGGCGTACATGTATTGTCTAACTATCTGTCTATGTGTACACCCATGTGGGAAGACATATGCACTAAATACACATATATGCATGTTTGTGTAAATATATATGTGTATAATTGTAGGGCGTATGGGTGTGATGGCTGGGAAGGAATAGGACAGGGAAGCATCTCTGGGAACTGAACTCAGTGACCTCAAGGGCTTCTATTTGGATTCCATTTCATGAAGTATTTGGAGATTTTCCATCAAACTTTGTTTTATTTTGCAGTTCAGAATAAAATTATTTTCTGGGATTTGTTTGGTTTGAGATTCAGAAAACTACCATGGATTATTCGCACCATTTGTGATCTGATTGAAACTCTAGGTTCTAAATAGCAGCTGATGCCCTAGAGTCCAAGTGAGCAAAGAGGACAGAGCAGAGTCTTCTCCTAGTCAAGCCCGATTCTACTTTCTGCTGTCTGAGGAGCTGTTTTCAATGTGGCAGACCATACACTTAGTAGCTAGCGTATTTTTCAGCCTCTCCAGTTTTCTTATGAATATATTAATAAAGGGAACAAGTTCTTTTAAAAGTTCATCTGTCAATTTCTTTTTTTTTTCTAGTTAAAAAAAAGACTGTACTTTACAAAAGCAACACAGTATATGGAATTTGATGTTTTGGGGAAAAAAAATGTCCCTGAACAATTATAGGGACAATAAGGATAGGAAAACATTGCCTTTTTGTACATTTGTACAAATTATAATTTCTTTGGAACACAAAGAAGATATTTGAAGCCCCTATGCCGAGTAATACCACATCTGGAATCCCACATTTGCAGTACTGCGATAGTACTTCAGGCAGTGTTTGCTTAACAGTTAGCAACAGGGCTTTAATGATTAGAGTTCAATTGCAGAGAAACAAAAGGACAAAGGGAGTGAAAGAAAGACACAACATAACCCATACACTGTATCTAATCAGAGTGAATTACTGCATCCTCTTCTTCAGTGTAATAGGATCCTATCTTAAAGTGGTTTTTGAATGACAAACTTACAGTCTGAGCAGTCCAGTATTATTCAAAAGCAGAGCTCAGGATGGGTTGCAAAATATACTGTCTACCATCTTACTTTTACAGAAAAATACACAATCTATATCTACATATATATATAAAAGAAGCAGAAGGCTGATTTACTAATTCTAGCATCAGGATGGTTGATTTACGTACCGAGGAAGGGGATGGTAGAGGTCATAAGGCATGATCTGCTTGTATCCGTCACTGTTAGGAACAATAATGCCAACCCTCTGAGTAGAAGGTACACACAATAAAATAAACACTAAATGATTACATTATACAAATTTTGTTAGACAAATGCAAAACAACATTAATAAATTGTCTCTGAAAACAACACTAAAACAGTTCAGTATCTTTATACTAGGGTATACTTGAGGATGGGGCAAGTTCTTCGCAAGGGCACCATTTACTATAATTAGTTCTCTGATCCAAGCAGGAAATACCACTGGAAAGGGTGGTGGCAAGAAAACTTGGCACTTCATCATTAACTATGACACAATAAGCTTGTAAATGTTCTTTAATCCACCAAATTATACATCCTATGAGGTCATTATTATCATCATTATTAATGTTCCTTCCAGATGCTTAGCAAGCAATTACAGTTACTGTCTCACTCCTGATGAAAGAGAGAGCTATGTATTAAGACTATGTACCTGGGAATTGACACAACTCTGTAAAGTACCTTAGCAAATAGGTTTCTTCTCTTAGCATATCTAAAGATTTTAGTTTGTATCTGGAAAGCAGTCACTGAACTATTGTTATAAACGGAGGGAGAACTAGCAGATATAGTAGGCAACTAGCAACAAAAGCAAGTTTCCTACCAAAATAAAGGTAGAGCAGTTAAAATAGATTAAAAAATACAAAAAATTGTTTTTGTGGTCATAAAAATGTAATATTGTGTTAACTGCTATTACAGTGGTGGTTGTGATGGCCATGACTGTTGTTGGTGTACTAGTGCCCTGTTGTTGGTGCTCCTAGTGCCCTGGGAAACATGTGAGATTCAGAGATAGAGCCTAGAGGAGCCATAAGAAATGACATTATAGGCCATATGGCTAAAGGATACATAAGAAATGATATTATAGGCTATTTGAAAGTCCCCAGAGGCCTTACAGACTCTAACAAACTATACTAAATCTACTCCACTGATTTCAACTAAAGCTTCCAATTGGCAAGATTTTCTTGCACAGTCCCCTGGCTTGTAGAAGATTTATGAATAATTGGTCTCAGATAAAAGGGCTAGTGTAATAGACTCTCCATCAAGAGTGGGAGACAGAGAAAGCTTGATACACAGCTGTCGCCCCAGGACAGAATATGGTAGGGCCTGAGCAGAAGATACTTATTCTGCAACTGACAAATGATAGGAAGTCTCTCTTTTGAATACTGAAGGAACTCATTTATTCTCTATGTATCCCTGGGATAGATAGATGCGTGTATATTTATATATCCACATTCACTATAAATGCTGATATTTATATTTAAATAAATACATTAAGGCTTCAGTTTTAATCTCATTCTCTGATATAGGAGGACATAATGCATTCCGTTTAGATGGCTAGCAAATCAAAACTTTTGGGTAAAATGGGTGAGCTTGGTATACTATGGATCAGATAAAAAGCAGCACTGACTATAGATCATCATTAATAAGGAGGAAAGAGGGAGTGATAAAGAAGGTAGTTTCTGAAGAAATTATTGAAAGGTAAGAGGATACACGAGAGAAGTTAACTTTAAAAGATAATGGGAAACAAAGCTCTGAAAGATTTGTTCCCAGGAGAGACAATCATTGGCGTACTAATTCACTTGTTTATCTTACATGACTAAATGCTCTATATTTATCTATATGATTAAAGTTTTCATACTCATTTGCATGGCTAAGTTTTCACTGAATATGGATGTGTATTATCCTAAAATAACAATATTCATGAAACTGGATGCTGCCTTTTCAGGAGGGTCAGAATTCCACAGCTCTAACAGAAAAATGGTGTGAATTCTAACATTAAATTTTTCTCCCTGTTTTTTCAAGTTGGAAAAGAAACTTCCTCTTCTTTCTTGCCTTCTTCTGACAGAAAAATTGAATGTGAAAGACTAATCCTGTCTTTTATTATAATCATATGATCTCTTTCCAATAATTCTTATGTCTAGTAATTAAGAGAATTTTTAAATTTTATTTTTTAATGATTTATTTATTTATTCATGAGAGACAGAGGAAGAGGCAGAGACATAAGCAGAGGGAGAAGCAGGCTACCTGTGGGGAGTCTGATGTGGGACTCAATCTCAGGACCCCGGGATCACACCCTGAGCTGAAGGGAGACGCTCAACCACTGAGCCACCTAGGTGTCCCACGGGAATCTTCTTTTTAAAAAGAGCTATATTTTTAAAGAATTCAACCTTCCAAAGTTCTTCTAGTAACTTTGGATATACATCGAATCATTGAAATTGACTTTGCAGTTATACCTGAGCTAACCCTAGTATTTTTACTCATGCCTACACCACCTTTTTTTTTTTTTACACCACCTTCTAAATAAAAAATAGTTTATCTTCTCTTCTGAAAAATGTTATACTATGATTTATTATCCTCAATCTTGTGAATATCTGCCAATTGATTTATCAGCTGATGATATTTAAAATGGAGGTACTGATATTGAAGAAAACAGGCTAGAAGAGAAGGAGAATAACAGGGGGTGTATACAGTTCAAGATGTTGGGCTTTGCTTTGGACTGATTTTGAAATTGTGTTTTTGTTTGCACAAGGATCTCTAAACCTGGATTCAGCAAAACTATAGCTATATTTGTCTTTCTATGGCATGGGTCATGGTGAAGACTCATAAAATCATTCTATGGCACCTGTGAAAACAGAGATATCAAAACAATGGTGCTCTGTCCAGTCTTATTAATGCATGCTCATGTGCATGAGCTCTGCTCTCTCTAGGGGTTCATGCCATGGCCCTGGTCTTTCACCACACTGTCACAGGAGGGTAGGCACTCTGGCCTAAGTGTAACTTCCTATTGCTTACCTTTAAGACACTTGGTCTTTTTCTTAGGGAAAATGTACATATTGAAGAATGATGAAAAGGATGCCATTTAGGCACTTTAAGAAGCTCTTCCCATGGTTAGGCCCTGGTTTGTGTGTGTCTCTGTGTATGTGTGTATGTGCCTATGCATGCATTCAGACATGACGTGGGGAGTGGTGAAGGAGGCAAAAATAATTTTTAAAAATGATCACAAGGGAAGATGTAAAAAAAAAAAAAGTTGGTTTGGGGTAAAACCACCCATTCTCCATTGCCTTAACTATTCTGATCACTTAATGTACTTCTTACACTGGGCAGTGACCAGACTCCATTGGACTCCCCAACATCAGAGATTGTGGGGAGAAAATGAGAGATGAGGATGAGGTCATTCTGGACTCAAGTGCTGTAAGGAGAAAAAAGACAGTACCTCATTCTCTCACAGTACACACCTGTAGGAGAATGCCTCAATGTTAAGATAGGCTCATGTAATGAAATATTATGTGGTCATAAACATGAAGCCTTTTGAACCATTTTTAATGACATAAAAATGTTCAAATGTAATGTCAAGTGAAAAAACTCAATGCAAAGTAGTTCACATGTCATGTGAGCCACAATACTAAGAAACTTCATGTATTCATTAATCTACATAATCATTTTCATTGTTCATATACATGTGTCTGTGTCAATACATATGTATTTATATATTTATTTATATGTACATTTATTTGCATATTTTATGTATGTTTATAAATACATATATTTATTTATATATATTTACACATACATATGTACACAGAAATATGTTAGGAAAAGACCAAAGACAGTTGTTAGTTCCTGGTGTTTGCCTTTGTATTTTTACATTTTTCTGTTTTCTGAGTTTTGCACAATGTATAATTACAGGAATTAGAATAGTCATGCAAGACAAAATATGAACCTGGGAAAGTATAAGACAGGAACATTTAAAAATACGATATAAATGGATGAAATGAGGCCATCACCTCAAATCCCAGGTGTCGCTTAAAGATTATGGAATCTGTTCTGAAATAACCTCAGAAGCTACTTTAGAACAATATCCCTGACTTTAAATGGCTTTAAGATCAATCCCTATTCAGACTCATACTGTTTAGTAAATCTCTCTCTCCAAGAAAAATCCTAATAGACTCCTAACTCTGGGAAACAAACAAGGGATAGTGGAAGGGGAGGTGGGTGGGGGGATGGGGTGACTGGGTGACAGGCACTGAGTGGGGCACTTGATGGGATGAGCACTGGGTATTATGCTATATGTTGGCAAATCGAACTCCAATAAAAAAATATACGAAAAAAAGAACTAACTCTATAAGAGCCTAATTTGTGGAGTTCTGGGTTCCTTTTATAATGGAAATGAACCACAACAAGTCCTTCTCATAGTGTTAAGGGTCCCTTTCTGTGAGTCTCTAATGACATCTTGCCTCTTCTCCTGAGCTGCAGAGCCTCATTGCTGACTTCCTGACAGCTGGACATGTTCTAGCTTTGTCAAGCTCAATGTGTCCAGATAGTTCATTATCTTCCCCTGAAAACGGTGATCACTGTTAGTGTTCAGAACACAACATTCCTCCCAGCCACCCAGGCTAGACACTCTGGGACATCTATGTTGCTTCTCGATCCCATGCTTCCTACTTGCACACAGCTCTGCCAGTTATGAGGTCTGCCAAGGACATTTCCTTGTGATACAAGTTTTGTTCCTTTTGCAGTGGTCAGCTAACAGATCTCTCTCTGCCTGCAGGCATGGCCTCCTCCAACCCAACTTGCTCCTTGCCATCACAGTAACCAATATTTTACTTCCCAGCTCAAAAGTCTTAAGTGGTTCCATGATGCCCAGTGGAATTTCTTAGTCAAGTGCTATCTCTTCTAAAGCCTGTCTTTTAATTTCCCTCAGGCCAGAAATTCTCTCTTCTTCTTCCAAACATCCATTGCACTAACTCCGCTCATCACTTTTAACTATCTACTAAATTCTAATTATGTTTAAGTTTTCTTTAGTTTAATACCATGGGACAGGATCCATATCAGTTCTCTACTGGATCTCTTAACACCATGCTCTAGGCAGAGGCATTTCATGTATATTCACTCAATGAAGTTATGCTATTGGTATGTAGACACACAGACAAGCAGTACCATCCAGAATCAAAGCAAATAAACCAAACAAGGTCAAAGAAACTCCCAAGCAGACTGTCACTCACTGCACATTTTGAGTCCCACTCCTTGCCCTCCTCTAGCTCTGCCATCTGTGTGAGGAGGCAGATAAATTTGGGAGGGAGTGGAGTTGGCAGTTAAGGAAGGCTACTCTGGTAACAGAGGTGATTGGGCCAACTGAGACGGAGAGATGACAGCTTAATGACACTTGTGCTTCTAGCCTGCTTGGCTTACCTCTGCATCTCTTCCACTGGTTATCTCCCAGAAATAGCCATGACAGCTTGAAAAGATCTTCTCTTTCCTGACTTGTGTGTCTTTCAGATATCATGATGCTCTGTAACTCTGCAAGTCTCTGGCAGTGTTGGGGCCAGATGCTAGTTGATTTTTCTTTGCCTTTGCCATGGTACCAAGCATTGGACCTGGTACAAGTTGGTCAATCAATTAAGAAAAATGAATGAAATTGTGGGTGGTGGAAGGAGCTCTGGCACAGAAGAGAGTATTTCATCTCCTCTTGACAGCTCTGGGGCAACAGAAGCCAATCTTTTCCTAAGTTTTGGATGGGGCAGGAGAAATGTAACTAAAGTTGGAAAAGACTCAAGCTTTCACTTTTTCTTGAGTGGTAGAGCACAAAAGGTCATGGTATAATAAGGAAACACCCCCTGGGGAGCTAGGAGCTGGATAGACAGTTCTCCTCCCTGTCACTCTTTCTCTCTTTCTATGCGATCTTGAGTGCTTCACATTTGAACTTCAACCACATCTAAGTATCAGCTGAAATCAGGAATTTTAAGATGAAGTTACAGTAGGGGCCTGGAAACTCATCTCATGGAGCTCTATCTCACTTGTCTTCTTTCTAGTTACTGCTGAAGGCAGAACTTGCAGCTCTATGGACCACACATTGAAAACTACTGAACTAGGTGATCATCTCAAAATCTTTCCTACTCTGATAATTTGGTGACTTCTTAAAGGACCGTGGGTTCCCCTAAGCAAGATGGGATCCAGCAAATGAGAAACTATTCTGTAAATAGGTCACAATTATTTTGTAAACCACAGCACCTACTAGGCAACATTCATTGACTTTTTGGAACCAGACCAAAAGAATCCTGTTTCATCATCCAGGACTTGAAAACATTTTAAGGCACAGATTCATTTTTTGCTATAAAACCACTGGAGAGTTGTTGATTATTTGACCCCATATATTAATATTTCCTCACATTGATATTTCTGTGGTTAATATTTTTGAAATAATTGATACTAATGAATGCAATTTCTGAACTGCTTTTAAGTAAGTGGGACTAATATTTCCTTGGGCTTTGTTTACTCTTCCTCTACTTTCCCGAAGTGATGGGTCACTGTTTGGATTGAGTAAACATCCGTATTTATGCTTATATAAAAGAGGCTTTCTTAACTTGAGTGTGTAGTCATTTTAAAGATGCAGAGGACCAAACATTGCATTGATGTGGTTGTCAGTTCTGTACTGGTTGTGGGGGTCTATGTTGGACTTAAATCAAATATTATGGGGTGCTAAAGGCATCATGAAGAACAAGGTATCCATGACATGAATTGGGTCACTGAGTTTACATAGAAATGGAGGTAACCCTGGAACTAAAAGCACTTAGATTTACAACCCAGCTTTCTTTTGCACAATTTAATCTGGAGCAGATCCTTCAACCTCTTTAGGCCTCAGTTTATTTATCTGGAAATATAGATAGTAATCTCTGTCCTGCTAACCTCCCAGGGATTATAAAACTGAATTGAGATAATGGATGTAAAAGCACTTTATAACTTCATAAAGAAGTAAGGTTGGGCAAGTCATTTTATAGGTTTGGCTCTCAGTTTGATAATGATAGCTGACTTTTGTTGAGTGCTTGGCACTTTGCTGAGAGCTTTATGTGTATTATCTCATTTAATCCTTGCAGCTACTCTCTTACAGGAATATTATACTCATTTTACAAATGGCAAAACTTGAGTCAAAAGAAGCTAAGTAAAGCAGTTACTAGCTAGTAAGCCTAAATGATAGATTGAGGTTAAAATGGAAGAGATGATAATACCTCTTCCATTAACTCACAAGCTAATTAAGAGAATTGCATAAATAATTACACTTTTAAAATGTGTGAGATGTAATATAAAAAGTGATTATCGTTATTAATAGTAATGAGCTGGTTTGGTAGAAGGATTGAATTGCCCCAATAACAGAGTGACAGCTGATTATCTGATGATGATGATGATGATGATGATGATGATGTGTGTGTGTGTGTGTGTGTGTGTGTGTGTGGCATGACTGTAAACTTAGGAAGGGTATGATCATACATCCTAAGAAGAACCAGAACTCTGCTTTTTTTCCTTCTTATAGATAATAAATGAAAATGGACATGGGGTTTTATAGTAATCTTACTTATTGCTTACTCATTAGCTTCTCAGAGCAATGTATTCAAATGAGGTTGATTAAGAGGAAGTTGTTGCTTTTCTAAATCACTTACCTCTTATACCAAAATAAAAAGACTTCCAAGATTAGGAAAACATTTCATTATACTTTAATTGCTAATGAAGCAAGCATTTTCTAGTCCTTACTTTGAGTTCTCCTTTTTTAGAGACATGGCATTAATCCCATCTAAATTAAATGGCAATGTCTCCCAGTTGGTTATGTGGGGATTATTAGGCAACTGCACACTGCAATTTATGGAGATGCTAATTACCTTAATTTCTCATGGTTGTTGTATTTTAAAAATCTGATACATGTGATTTACTTTGATGAAGATATTTTTTAGGAATTTGTGTCTCTTTCTGTTAACAGCAAACTCTACTTCTAGGCTCATACAGAATTCTGGGGTCCCATCTTTTTCTTTCATGGAGGAGAAAGCTGGTTTCTGGAAACTTTAGCAATTTATCTCTGAGGTAACATCAATATTATCATAATCATGATCTTAGTCATAATAGCTATAGCAACTAACATTCTTGAGTGCTTATCATGTGTCCGACATTCTGCTAAGCTCTTTAAATGTATCAGGGCATTTACTCCTCATGATTACTTCTCATGATGACTCTGTGAGGCAAGTACTGTTATTTTCCTCACTTCACAGGATAAAAAACCGAGACTCATTGAGAACAAGGAACTGGCCAAAGGCTACTCAACTAGAACACAGCTGTAGGACTAGTACAACCAGATTCCCAAGCTGGCCTCTTTGCTCCAAAGCTCCCCTCCTAACCACCAGGCTGTACTGCCATTGAACTAGTTAGTCACCAAGTTAGTGTGACCAGGTTTTTCCATGCCTACTACACATAATGGCTCTCACGATGCAGGTTATTTGTTTCAAGTTGCATTAAGATTCAATCTGAGATTTTGTTCACAATTTGGATCACAGCCAGGGATGACTTAGGCAATTTTCTGTCAAATTAAATGGAGCTGGACAAAATCATCCACTGGAACTCACCAAGCCCTGCCGCTCCAGGCATACAAGTTTGGGCATTTGCTCAGGACTGTTGCTCTGAATTCCTTGAGGGAAGGGGGGAATCTGGATGCAGTTTTGGCTAGAAGAGGATTTGTTTGCTAATGATTGTGACCATGATAGTGTGATGAGTGAGAGCTTTTTTCACTTTTCCAACCCTTGCCAATTTAAGCCCCCTTCATTACTGCCTTGGAGGGAAAACTGGAGATTCATGCCAGAAAAAGTCTGCAAGGTGGTTCTCTGATCTTCTCACAAACAATGTCTTGCACAATTTCCCCCAGACAGCATTAACCGTCATTCCAGTCTCAGAGACTGAGATATATAAGGCCAAATGTAGCATAGTTTACATTTAAAGCTACTCTGGAAATATTAGGTGCTTATTAGCTGAACTAAAACTATGCCTTTTTAGTTGTTGCTGAACCATAGGCATACATTTGGAGGCTTTCTTGCCACATGATGGATCTTACCCTTCACCTGAGAGGCAAAGATCATACAAAGCATTGCACAAACAACAGCGAAAAAGGGATCAAAAAAATTTCTCCGTGGTGTGAGACGGAAGTCATGATTATGGCATGGCAGGCATGAGAGAAGGTTTTACATTTTATTTTATTCTAAATGTTTTAGCTACAAGGGTGATAGGGTTAAATGAACACAGTGGAAAACCAATTAATCATGCAGTAGATCCCTGACTTATAGGAGGGGTATGCCTCTAAACTTCTGGGAGTGCCCAAGTGGGGACTGCCATCAGAACACTGGAGAGAGCATATGATGGGATTCGTGATGTCATAGCTCTGGGTCACCAATGAGAAACATTCTCAATTTTAGCTAAAAGCCATTAAATTTTTAACTTCACTTTCTCTTTCCTTCCATTATAAGTGTTAAGTTTTGGCTTCCTTTTCAAGCCCACTTTTGGCTAGGAAACAAAGTATTTTACCACTTCATAAAAATGACTGCATAAAAGACACCAGCAGAGAGCAACAGAAACTCTCTTGGGATGGAACTTCTGGCAGCCAGGTAGGCTGAAATGTTGGTCTACTAGTACAAGGGACTCATATTCTTGCCTCAGCAAAATGTCAAATTACTACATGTCATGGATATTCAGGCTTCGTTTAGAATAGTGGAAACCAAGAATGCTAAATCACTGAATTACAAGTGTCCATTGCTCACAGTATGATCTCATCTATATAGACTATAGACAAGACTAGAAAGAAATATAGCAAAATCATTAAACTGGTTACCTGTGGGCACTGGAGATTATTAGTGAGGTTTATTGTCTTCATTATAGGCTTTTAACTCATTGACATTTCTTAGTTAGCATTTAAGCATCAGAAAAAAAGGCCGAAAAAACATAAAAATTACTTTGAAGACATGAGCTAGATGCCAACAATCTCTCTAGCTTCAATGAACCAAACCACAACCATGTGAACCAGTGGGTCTTGTCAGTGAGTGAAATGACTAAATAATGTCATTTATTTCACTAGTTCAACTGTAAACATTTAGTTATTAGAAAGTAAATTAGTGCACACAATGAGGCTATTTTGGTAGGCAGAAAAAAATTGGATATCAAGGATTATGGAGAATGGTCACCACAGCCAGGTTATTCTGTTTGTTTTGGTTTTAGATGTGTAGCAATGACAGAATTCCTATTATCACAGAGAAACAGTTGGTAATGGTGGCAGTTTCTATAGCTCACCCTGCAATTTTAGGATGCTTATTTTTCAGTTATGTTGACATGTTGAAGAATTCAAGGATGAGGGCAAAGAGTAGTTACTTTGGTGATATAACATTTTTACAACTGTTACAACAATTCTTCCAATTTAACTGAGCCTGAATAAGTTAAAATTATTTTAATGTGTTTCAGTATATAAACTTCTAGTGAGTTATTGTTTAAAAACACTTCAAAATATATTAAATGAAATTCAGTGAAGCAACTCTGTGGAATAACAGGTTCTGTAGGCAAAGTCTGAAAACCACTAACTTAATGCAACAAACAACCCTCTCATCCCCAATTTGTGGGTGAGAAAACTGAGGTCCAGAAAGGTAAGATAATAAATCTAAGGCTACAGACTAATTATTTAGTGCACTTTTTGCTGTCCATGGTACTTCCCAGCCTTGACAGGCAATAAACTTAGCCATGTGAAAGGGAGTTTGCTTTCAAATAACATATAATAGGCCCCAAATCCTAGTCTCATACAGGTAAAGTAAACCAGTGTCTCAAGAGCTAGATGAAATAAGTTTCTTTTGGAATTCAAAAATATCTGACCCTTGGTACTAAGAACATCTACATTTCTCCCTTTAGGCGGTTTCTAATTTGGGATACAAAGGTGACAGTTTAATGTCATTGTGTCACTCCTGATTTTACAGGCAGTTAAATCTGTAGTCAGAAAGCCATTTCTTAAGGGTTTGCCTCTGCTATGTCTAACGGGAGGGCAGACCTTTGTTACATAGTACCTTCTTCTCTCAGACTATCACTTCTATTTTCTTTCTGAATTTAGAAAAGTTGCCTTGATTCCAGATATGCAAATAAGTGCAATGAATTTCCCAGTGATCCTGAAGTATCTTAACCTTGGAGCAGCAAATCTACATTTCCTAAAGCAGTTTCCTCTTAAATCTCTCCTACTGCTAAGTCTTAATTTTTCCAGCTTTGTTTAATTACCTCTGCAATAAAAAAAAAAAAAACAAAAACAGCTTCCTGACATTTGCCTCTTACTTTTTCTTTCTCTTTTTCTCCATTTTCTTTCTCTTTTTTTCCATTTTCTTTTTTTTTTTTCCTTAATAGCCACCTGTCCCAACATTTATACATGTGCTGTATTAGATGTTTTAAAATAACAAGGATGCAGACAAAGCATAAATTTCACAGGTGAACTTCTTTCATTAGAACATGGCCTTTTGCTTTTGGATAATATGAAATAGGCCACAAATATTACTCCAACAGAGAAGATAGATAAAAATCAGAAGCCAGAAAAAAAAAATTGAGTAAATTATCAACATTTTCTTAAAATTGTTAACAAAATGCTTTTGTCTCACAAATGTCTTCCATGGCCATCTCTTTATGGAAGCTTATTCCCCAATTGTGGGAATGAATCCCTCATTTCTCATAGAAATTCACACATAAGTTTTCATGAAAGCATGTAAAGACTTTCAAAGTCTTCCTCCAGCTGAGCGGACCTGTCTGAATTAGGATAACTATGCTTTTCACACACTAGTCTTCTGGTATGGATATAAAGATGTATAATAAGTAAATTAAAAATAGTGTTGAATCACATTGATTATAATTATCTTGGCTAAAAATGCTTCACACTCTTAATATTTTTGAAATTAAAAAAAGTCCAAGCAAAATTTTAATACCTTATTCAGTTTTTATTCCATATCCAATTTTCAATACATAATTTTCTGGTGTAATAGGAACCTAAATTAAACTTCACCTAAATTATATAATTATAAAATATTGATTCTTTGTGTCTTTAATGAAAATTTGTTTAAGTTCAGTTTTATGAGCTAAGTATATGAAATAGGCAATATTGCATCACAAGTAGAATTTAGAATTCATGAATGTGAGACAGAGTACAAGAAAATACATTTTAGAAAGTTATCAGCAGAAAACAAAAACTTCAAAAAGAGCAATTTTCATGCACATTGCTCATGTACTATTTCAACTATTTAAATTTGGATTTTATGTTTATATAATTACTAAACTATGATTTAAAAATAATATTGAGGTGCTTCTCAGAAATCCAAGGAGATTGGGAAAGGATTTTTTTTTAATCTTTTGCTGTTCATGATTAGTTTATAGAAGAAGAATTTTTTGTATCTTCTCTCATATGTTGAGGATAAGGAAGCTAGTAAAGAGATTTACCAGGAAGTGTTGCAACTACAAAGGCAAATGTCCTACCATGAACAGAGACTGCTGACCTGTACTTTTATGACTACTCATCATCTGAGATATTTGTCAGTCTAATTCTCTTCTTTAAAAGATTTTATTTATTCATTCATGAGAGACACACAGAGAGAGGCAGAGACACAGGCAGAGGGAGAAGCAGGCTCCCTATGAGGAGTACAATGTGGGACTTGATCCCAGGACTCTGGGACCATGACCTGAGCCAAAGGCAGATGCTCAATCACTGAGCCATGCAGGTGCCCCATCAGTATGATTCTTAAATCTAACTGAGGGCCAATCATGGTTTCCAAAAAGCAACAATAATGAAAGTGTCAAGTGTCTCTTTAAAGTTCCAAATTTAAAAAGATCTTTTAGAAAAATTTGACCATTGACAATAAGTTCTGCTTTCTCTTTAACAAAGGCTAAGTGTGTTAAAATTAGAACTGTTCTAAGTTTCAATTGTAGTTGTTGACCACTCCTGGCTAAAAATGGGTCAGTTGTGATCCTTAAATATGGTCTACTCTGATCATGTCACTGATCAAGGACAGAGTCAAATGGAAAGGATCTTGAGAACATTGTGCCATCGCATGGCCCGGACCTTGTTAAGGAGAGTTAGAAGTACCAGAAGAAAAAGAAATCAGAAGAGAAAATAACTCTGAAGGGTGCTCCACAAGGGGAAAATCTGTAGACCTTGAGAGGGCATCATATAGCTTCAAGAGCAAGGAGCATGGGTACCAAAATGGATGATTAGGAATGGACACTGGACAACAATACTTATTTTTAATTGAAAAATTTAAGAAGCTTGGTTGGAACGCAATTTATGTTTATGATAAATAAACTGGTAAATCTGACTGACCTGGCTGGACAAGGATCCAAGTTGCACTCTTGAAGTTTGGGTTTGGGTTTGATGTTCTCCGGGTAATAGTGACAGTATTGATCAGCAACCACACGATTGCTCCGAAGATCGTAACACTCAGCCGATGTCAGCTGGTAACCTGCAGTGGCAAACCATCCAGGAAAGTTTAAAATGCACATACCACCGTCAAATATAATGCAATATATTTCATTATGCTTTTTGGCCATCCCACATTAATGGAAATTCTTCCCCAACACCTCAGTAATTTCTAGGACAAAAGACAGATAAATGGAAGGCCCATTAAGTTTTACAGACCTCAAATATTATTTTTCCACTCTTATTTTATTTTATTTTATTTTATTTTATTTTATTTTATTTTATTTTTTATAGTTTTTTTTAAGACTTTATTTATTCATGAGAGACACACAGAGAGAAGCAGAGAGAGAGAGAGAGAGGCAGAGACACAGGCAGAGGGAGAAGCAGGCTCCATGCAGGAAGCCTGACATGGGACTCCATCCCGGGACTCCAGGATCACACCCTGGGCTGAAGGCAGGCGCTTAACTGCTGAGCCACCCAGGGATCCCCTCCACTCATATTTTAATAATTAAATTATACTATAAGGTTTGAACCACAGAATGGCAGAGCTGGGTGACTAAGACTGTGTTGTAAGTACTATTCTTATTAATTTGCTTTGTATAACCTAAAAGTATAACTCCGATTTCTGTATCCAAAAAAGATGATCAGTATTTATTTGCCAACCATCTCATGCAAGGATGTAAAATTGCCTCCCTTGTATCTAGGGCAAATAAACTCCCAAATCAATCAATAAAATGAACTAAACCCTAATACTGCTCCCCTGGATGAATGGGGGACAATGGAATGCAGCATAAGATCAGGTCTTGCCAGCTGCCTAGGAACATTATTTTTGTCTAAATTAAACCTGAGTTGGTTAGGCTGAGTAAATGGAGAATGAAGATCCTAACAGTAGCCACTAAGGATCCCTCCAGAACAACAACAACAACAACAACAACAACAACAACAACACTCCTCTAATGTTCAATTTCTGCTTCACCTAACATCCTTTGTCATTGCTCCTTAAGTCTCTAGCCGATATTTTTTAGTTTCTGTGCACACATTTCCACTGTTTAGAGAGTTCTTTTAAAAAATAGCATTGCTGAGGACCAAGTCCCACTCATAATGTGTTGTATCTTTCCCATCTGCCTTTCCTGTCCTGTGCATTTTTGGTGAGGTGGTGATGAAGACAGAGATTCTTAGTGTGAAAAATAAATGCACATTGAGAATTTTTTTATTTTAACTTTGGCTTTTATATCATTCTAACCCTAACCAACTTCCAAAATACATTCTCCCTGGCAGGTGGTTGAATATTGCTATTGCTAGATATGGTTAGAAAGTTAGAGTTAGAGTAATTAAAAGACTTGCAAAAGGTTTTAGGAAATCAGAAGGAGGCTTATAAACCAGATTTCCTGGCTTGAGGCTGTGTTCTCAGACCACCCGCAAAAGTTAATTGTTCATTAAAGACCTAAAAAAAGACCTTTTAACAATTTTACTGTAAAGATGAAAAGCATGGAAACTAAGAGGTAAGAACACATGTTCCATTAAGTTTTTTATTTTATAAGAAAATCAAAGAGAAAAATGACATTTTAAATAAGTAAATATACTTTTATTTTTCGATTATACTATACTCTAAAGCAGATAATGTTATGATAAACTAATCATTTTATAATTCAAAATTGTAATTTATAATTTCCATAAAATAATTTCTTTTTTTTTTTTTTAGATTTTATTTATTTATTCATGAGACACACACACACACACACAGAGTCAGAGACACAGGCAGAGGGAGAAGCAGGCTCCATGCAGGGGGCCTGATGTGGGACTTGACCCCAGGTCTCCAGGATCACGCCCTGGGTTGAAGGTGGCACTAAACCGCTGGGCGCTAAACAGCTGGGCCACCGGGGCTGTCCTCCATACAATAATTTCTACTCAAGGACAGAATTCTATAGTAGTAGTATTTACTACTAAATATTAAATATTTATTAATGTGGGCATAGGTGATAAGTAAATTATATAACAGATTATGTTTTTTAAAAATCATAATTTGTCAGCTTACAAAGGTTGTTGTCAAGCTATCCAAGAGTGTGTGAAATGAAGGTTTAGAACAAAAATGATATAAATGACCAAAATGGTCAGATAATTGTGTTTTCAAACATTTCACAAAGAAATTGGAATAGCAGTTGTTTGTTCACACTTAGCAAAATGGCCAAGCCATTGAATGTGGAACTAGAAACATAAGGAGGAACTTAGAGATCATTTTTTCATTAATATTTTCAAACTGTGGTCCACAAAGTGGGAGGAAGGCTGGTTTCCACATTGCTCATATCTCTATTCTGAGCAATACTCCTTTTATCTGGACTTCCTAGTAAGATTTCCTTTAAAGAAAGGGTTTGATTGCTCAAAACATTTGAAGACCACTAATGCTTCCACTTCTTCACTCAGATGTGAGGAAAATAAGGCTGAGAAGGTTTGGATATATATGAATCCAACACTAGTTGCCTTACTATATAGCAAAGCATCATCAAGATTACTGAAATTATACTCCAAAAGCAGCTCTATGTAAAACTAGCATACAGGGCATAATACTGAATTGTTACTTCTCACAAAATACAGTTTTCATTTAAAAGAAAAGAAGAAAAGTAATTATTTGCTTGGATTTCTTTCTTTGAAACGATTTCTTATGCTAGTCATTAATAGCTGTATCAAAGCAACATATTCTCATGAAACATCAAAGTAATTGGCATTTTATCTTTAAACAAAGTAATTTTCTCTTCAGGACAGATACAGCAAATAGAAACAATATTTTGTTGAAATGCTGAAAATGTTGAATTAATAGTTATTTAACAACCAAGTAAAAGCACTTGAAGGTATTTTTGACTAACTGCTTTTAAGCTAAAATCTAACACTACTCTATAGAATCTCATTTTCAGTGGCTTGTTCACGTTATGCAGATGAAGATGAATTATTTCATATGTTCTTATGGTTTAAAAAATTAATAGATGATAATTTGTCTCATTTTGAGGTGCCATCTTCCTTTTCTCTTGTCAAAATAATCTAGTAATAACCATGTGGATTAGTTATTTAACACCATCCAATTATCAGGCTTCTATGCAGGTGAAGCCAGCATTTATTTAATGTGCTAGTTTTTAAAGGAACATACATACAATTTTATGCTCATTAAATCAGCAAAATTAAACAATTCTTATAATCTGCAAATACTGGTTCAGTTGGCAATGAACTATTCATACACTGCTTATTACATTCTGGAAAGAATTTTGGTAATATATGCCAATAGCCACAAAAATTCTGAAACTCACTCTTGAGAATTTATTCCAAGGAAATAATTTGAAAGGAGAAAAATACTTAGGTATTAAGTTATTCATTACATTATAATAGAAAAGTTTAAATGAACTAAATCTTCCATAGGGATATGGCTAAATAAATTATAAAATTATTTAAAGCAATTATTATGTAACCATTGTAATTATTAAAGAAAATGGGGGAAAATATCTTTCCCATGTTCTGCTGTCCATGTTGCCGATGTAATGGAGCAGAGATAGGAATTTGTTTGGTGACTTTTCAGGAAAGATGTGTTTTAATGAATAAAGAAGTCACGTGGCCTTCCATTTACTGCTCAGATGATGGGATAGAACTTCACAATAACTAAGTTTACAGTGGAGGGGCTTTTTTTTTTTTTTGTAATAAAGTATTTCCTTTAACTAAATTATTTTCTGATTCTTTTTGGACACATCATGCTTAATAGGCCTGACAAACACTCTCCACTTGACTTCTGAATAGGTAAGTTCTCTTCAACCAGGTGGGAGTAGTTTATTCTCAAAGGAACAGAATAGAGTCAAGACGGTTTCCATTAATGAGACTGAACAGACAGAAAACATTCATGGGGATTCTAGACTGAGGTGTAGGAAGGCTTCAAGATTTGGCCCCTTTGAAAATCAAGAACCTGACCCATCACAGCACTAAATTTCTTCCATGCTGAAGGTACTACTTTCATAAAAGCTAAGTCTTCCTTCACAGAAGCCAACAGTCCATAGGGTAAGTGAACACCATTACCTCCTCCACAGGTTGCTGAGCAAGGAAAGAAATCTGTCTCCCTCCATCGGTGGATGATTGGCTGATAGAAGATGAACTGGACTGTGCTGTCAGCGGGCCCTGAGTTGTGGATCTGCAGGAGATAAAAGAGAGAAACTCAAAAACAACAACAACAAAAACAAAAACAAAAACAACCAAAAAACAAAGAGAGAAACTGGTATGACAGGGAGGTGCTTTCTTGGTCTCCTGCAACTTTGGAAAGAATGCACAGTGGTATACATGGTTTTAGAAGATGCATGAAGAACTGTCCTGGGAGAAAAATGGGCATAGCAAATATCATTGATCTTCCCCATCAACCATACACCATCATGACCATCACTTTTCAGTTCTGTTCTCACAGAAGAAGGGATCTCTGTCTTTACTTGTCTAGTAGGATCATTTTCCAGGCCACTTACTCCTTTTCCCTCTTTTATTTCTAACTTCTCTGGTATATAATAGGAAAAATTATGTGGATTTTTATATATATGTATATGGATTTTTTTCTTTATTATTTATTTATTATATTTTAGTTATTTATTGAGAGAGAGAGAGAGCACAAGCAGGGGGAGGGACAGGGAGAAGGAGAGGAAGAAGCATGCTTCTTGCTCAGCAGGGAGCTGGATCTCAGGACCCTGGGATCATGACCTGAGCTGAAGGTAGATGCTCAACCAACTGAGTCACCGAGGAGCCCCTGTATGTGGATTTTTAAATGTAGGTTCAGAAATAGACAATTGGTTCTAAGAAAATTATAAATGGCATATGCTGCAAAAAAGGAAAGATCCTGTCTTCAATTAAGAAAAAAAGAATTAAAGAATTAAATGGCTCTGCCCACTCAGACATGGTGTTTCCTGGCAGTTTAGTGATTCATACATTTTAATGTGCAGAATTACCAATTGGAAGCTTGCTAAAATGCAAATTCCTGGGCTCCTGCAATGCAAGAGCAATGCAAACATTGATAGTCCAAGTACCAAACTTTGAAAAATACCAACTTATTCTATAAAAGCAAGTACTTGGAATACAACAAGTCTTTATGGAAATTACAACTCCTTTGTGTTTTAAGAGAGGGGAAGTGAGGCAATAATCCTTTAATAGTTCTTAAAAGTACAAGGTTGTGAAAACATACTCAATCTAAAAGAGAAGATGAAAATACCCAAACAGGAGCAATGCCTTGATTTCACAAAGACAGAATGACATGTCATATAGCACTGAGACAACTGGACAAGGCTTGGACTATTTATTACATTAACAGAAGTTCCATGAACAACCAAGAGGGCTACCTCTTACTCCAAGACAGTAGGGGAGTATCAGCGCATCATGCGGTCTAAGTTTTTGTTAACATTTTCAAGCCTAACTGTGGTCCCAACTGCCCTCTACCTAGGATATACTGATGGATTTGGCCTTCGGATTTTTTTTTTTTTTTAAAGACAGCCTATTTTTCTGCTACTGAGTGTAACAACTGGATTAAACATCTAGGAGCACTGGAACACAGGGAGTAAGTGTTAAACTGCAGGCCAGTTTTGGACTTTGGATGAAAATACTGGAAATGTGCCTCAGATAATCTGCAAGAGCTGGAAAAGGAGAAAGAAGAAGGAGAGAGAACTATAGAATATCTTGTATTATGCTGGGATTCTGATCCATGGAACATCAAGATCTTTCCTAATTAGAATAAACGGTGATACAATCCCCTACTTTAAAGCAAAAACAGCTGAAGCAATACAGTGTCTTTCACAAAAGGGGAGCATAGCCTACAGATTAATATTTTTCAATCCTATGTGTCAGATACAGGATACCTAATTGCTTGCTCAGGGATGTAGTATTAATCACATTCTTTGTAAAGGTTTTTTTTTTTTTTTTTTTTAAGCTTACAAAAGCCTATAGCTCTCTTGGGATGTGTGGTTTCCATGCTGGAAAGGTATTAGAAGAAGACTTTCATTTGAACACTAGCTCCATGAAAAAATAAAAAGACCAGAAGATTTATTTAGGCTTAGAGAGATAGATTCCTTTGCACAGGTCCCTTTTGGGGACCTTGAAATCAGACTAAGTCCTAGGAAAGTGGAGGAAAAAACAAAAAATGAGGAGGATATAACATCAAAATCCTTGGAGAAACTTTGTTCTAGAATATCTGTACAGTGTCTGAGCTTAGTTTTTGATCTGTTAAAAAAGGAAAAAGATGGAACAGTTCAAATTTTCAGCTTGCTAGAAGTTAATGGTAAAAGCACCTTATGCTCTGAGAATAAGGAATGCATGTCAAGAAGTTTTAGTGTTAAGAGGAAGTGTTTGTAAATACTATGTTGAAGAGAAAAAAAAGGAGCTTAGAAAGAATATTGCTCTAAAGAATCCAATGAAATTGATGTACAATGACCGTGAATGCTGAGATTGTATGCCTAAATTTGAAAAGAGATTAGAAATGAACAGTGATATTGTTATTTCAGATAGATAAAAACAGTCATGATGTAGCCAAACTTCTGACCACATAATCTCATTTGATTCTTTCTACACTGATAATATTCCTGGGTCTCTCTTCCCTATAGGCACCTTCTTTTAATAGCAGCCAACAATCACCACAACAACCAGCACTTAATACATTTCTACTGTTTGCAGGGTACATGTTATTTCTAAGAAATCTAATCTTAGAATTACTCTGTATTATCTCCCACATTTACATTACAACGACAGATATAAGTCTCAGAGAGATTAAGTGACTTGCTCAGGGTTGCACAGCAAAGGAATAGCAGAGCTGGGATTTGAATTCAGGTCTGCAGTGGCTTGAAAGCTGCCATTCTTTTCATGATTCCAAGTAATTCTGTTAGTATTAGTGTTGTGAAGACAAAGGTATTAAAAAAAAAAAAAAAAAAAAAAAAAAAAAAAAAAGACAAAGGTATTTATCTGTAGTAGAGGCCTTTTACTGCTCTTCTTTGTATCTTCTTAATTTTTCATTTTAAAGTAGGAAAACTGTTTAAAATACAGGAGCCAACCTGATGTTCAACTTTGATGGCCTTTGTTGCTTACAGAGATGAGCTGCCATGTTCCTTGTTTCTGGATTTATTAATTCTGGGTGCCTGGGACCTTTGTTATCATTAGCGCTGGAGCTTTATACACCCTAAATCCTCAGACATCAGGTTCTTGTTCTCAAGAGTATGTTGAAAGCTTCAGTTTGACACACTCGAATTTAGTTTTAGGGAGCTAAACACATCTGGCATATGTAATTTTTGCTTCCTTAAGTTAATAAGGAAAAAGAATGTTCTGAAACAAGCTTTTCTTCCTATAATTACAACGATTCAGTGTTTCTAATTTAATATAAGGACTTCTCACACTGAAAAGAAAAGAGAAGACAAAAACTGGTCACTTTCCATAGCAACTGATTGCACTGTCATGATAGAGCCACGGGGCAGGGCAAATGTGTGTGTGGGTAATGGATGAACATTAGGTCCATGCAAAATCACAGGAATCAAGGAGGCATTTCAATTGCATGAAAGATATCAAGTAGCGCCTGCCTTTGGCCCAGGGCGCGATCCTGGAGACCCGGGATCAGATCCCACATCGGGCTCCTGGTGCATGGAGCCTGCTTCTCCCTCTGCCTGTGTCTCTGCCTCTCTCTCTCTCTGTGTGTGACTATCATAAATAAATAAAAATTTTAAAAAATGTTAAAAAAAAAGATATCAAGTACACAAAGTGATCTCCCAGTTGATGCACTACGAAATGCCAATCTTTTTCTTCTCGATTGGGAAAAGGATAATTTGTGAGCCTTAGCTGTTCTTTTCTCTCACTGATGTTGTAGAAACTTTTGCCTCAGACAAGCAGGCATGGGATTGGTAGTCAGGAGGTGTCCTACGTTCCTTGGCTGCTGAATGATGCACAGAATGATGCTCCAGCCTGTTCAGAACAACATATGAACACATTATCTGTGCCTAATACTCTAGTTGATGCAAATGGAAATCACAACCGTTCTACTACTTTGGTGCTTAGGTACTCATTAGTTACTTTTCTCTATGATGTTCTAGATGCTCTAGAGTTCTAGAATGGGCACAAACTGAATAGCTATAGCTATACCTTAGCTGCTTTCAAAAGTAGAGCTAAGCTGGCAGTTCTAGTGAAGGCTGGACCATGACCGAAAAAAGATCCTCTTGTGGCTCAGAAAGTCATTTTCTTTCATTGGGCTGCAGTCTTGGAAGGATGCACATCACATGATCAGGAAAAAAATACAAAGGCCTAATTTAAGATAGTGGAGGCAAGAAGGGACAATAAAAAATGGCCCTGAGATGGCATGAAGGTAGAACTGACAAAGTTTAACAACTATCTAGGGGTGAATAGGAGTACAGGAAATCGGTGTGAATCAAAGCTTTCTGATGTGGCCAGGTCAATAGCATATTATTCCACAAGATAGGAAATGAAGATTTTGTAGGTGTCTGAGGCTAGACAAGTCCAGTTTGGGATACATTGTGCTGGTTGTGCGTATGGGATATCTAAGTGGTGATGTGCAGAAGGCAGCTAGATGTATGAAATGCATTGGTAATGCTGTCAACTCCTGACATGTGAATAATATTACTTGAATTCTAATCTATATATTCAGTATGTATAAGAGTTGCAACTCTAGGGAACTCTTTGCAACTCTAGGGAAATGAATACAAATGGTTTATTCAGCTGCCCTTGAAGGGTTTAAAAAAATAAAGACATCTCTCAGTATTGTACTGGTTTGCATATTTAAATGAAATGATTTAACCACCTATAGCATCATTTCTATTGTGAGCTCTCTCTGCTGGTTTGTAGCTTCTTGTTCATATGAATGTGGCTGGCATCTGGACTGGATTAAAAAGAACTACCATGCAGATGGAGACAGAGAACAGTGTTCTGGAACCCTTCTTCCATCCAACCTCACTGTCGATCCCATTTTCCTATACGCATTCTTACTTCCAGCTGCCATGGGGTCATTGAGTCTTAGCTTAAATCAAATGTCCTCTGGCTCCAGGTCCCATGATGAAAAATTTATGGAGTCCTGGACACATTACAAGTTTTACAGCTTTACAGCTGAAATCCTTCAGGTCCTTCTGACCTACTGAAGGAAAAAATATGTTTTATTTGATTGTGATTCCCAAACATTCTTCTAGTGTGTACATTTCTCCTACAGAATGTATATGTTGCTTCCAGCAGTGTGTTTTATATTACCTTGAAGAGCAGGGAAGCTCTGATAGGAAACAACTTAGTCTTGTTGCCAGGACAAGAGAAAACAGAACTTGCAATTAGAAGTATAACCGAGTGTATGGATCATTCGTTTGTTTTTCTTTTTGACTGAGAACACCTTATATGGGTCAATGACTATATCTTAACTTGTTTTAAAAACAATTTATATCCTCCAACTAATGATGTGTTAGTCTTTGAGTCTTTTTATTAAATGATATATACACACACATAACGATTTTCTTAGGACTTAAAAATATCATATGTTCTTGAAAAGTCCAGGATGTACCTCAACATCCTTGAATTAAACATTTCCAAATCTATGCCCAACCCCTAAGTCTCAGTCTCTCTCTCTCTCTCCAGGAGATCATAAGTGACAGTTTGGATATGGCTCGAAAACAAGGTACCCAAAGGCACTTACCTTGACAATGAAATCTGCTGTGAGGGGTCCAGTCATTCTCAGTATCTCTTTGTCTGGAAATTTCTGGAAGTCCACACTAGAATTGTCCACAAGAAAGGTTCCTGTCGAGCTGAGAGTGTTTTCACCTTTAGCTCCCTGCAGAGTTTTGGTTTCCAGATCTACACAACCAAACACATGTAAAGGAGAGAAAGATGTTCCCAGGGCTACCAAAGCCCACATACAAGCACATTTCATAAAACGGTCTACAGCTGTGTAAGGGAGAAGTATCGTCCTTTATACTGTTGACACAGTTGAAATTGTGATATAAACAAAATTTATGGGCACCTCTGGATCACAAAGAGTATATGTTGCCCATGAAATTATTTTAAAACTCATTAGCCAAGCATTCAAGGCTCCTGGTCAAAAAATCTTCGACTCCCTGATGGCCTCATTTGGGTATCCCACTTTCCCATAATCCTATTCCTTTAACTAAACTATCTCCAATATCTATCTTATTGATTTCAGCCTCTATGGCTCTCCACCTAGAATAGAATACTCTCTAGTTTTCTTTTTGATCTGTCAGATCCAGGGTGCTTCTCCATTTTCCCTCAGCAGTGTGACTTTATATTCATGCATTACCTTGTGTGTATTTGTACTATCTGGCTTCTTACTGTGTGTCTGTGGCTCTCAATGAAGAAATGATAGTAACGAGGACAAGGAAGTCACTTCTTTTTAGCTCTCTTTTAAAATCTTGCAGGGTACCTAATACAGTATTATGTACATATATGATATTTTGTAAGTGCTTAAGAGAGAAAGAAGAACTTCTTGATTCCTGGAGCATTCTGATCTCAATTTGGCCAATGACAAAGGCGATGAAACATCTTTTGTTATAGGAAATCATAGCAAGCAGGAGGTGATGGTAATTATGTCGTGTATCTCAGAGCAGATAAAATTCTCATGTGATTGAGAAACCATTTAGAATAACTCCCCACAGTTGGAAGAGAGATAGACTAGGTCTAATGGCTTCTAAAACTTGCATAAGCACCCTTAGTTTTGCAGTGGTTCTTTAGCAGAAGGACAGAGTGCCAGGTGAGGCTCTGGGTCTCCTATCCCACATTCAATCTGAATCACTCTCCTTTACCACATTTTACAAATTGGGGTTCTGGGACAATTTTAGGACCTCTGGAGGTACTCAAGCACCCATACTAAGTTATTCTAAGTGTTGTCTACTCCAGGTTGGAATACCAACAGGTGAAGCATATTAGTGTCCAATGAAATGGCCACGACCCTCAGACGAAGTCTGTGTGGACTTTTTTCTGGAATGGGTCAGGCTCCATCCCCCTGGCCCTGAGTCCAGAGCTCCTCACAGAAGGACATAAGGCTCATAAGGGAGAACTGGAAGGAAACCACAGCAGTTGTCATCAGGGGAAAGTCAACAGCATGGGCTCTTCTTCTTCTAGCCTTCATTCCTCAAGCTGCCTTCTGTGTATGTGTACTAGTTTGTAGATATATCCCCAACACATAAACCAACTTGGTTTTGGAAAAATCCTGAGGGTCTAAGTCTGATCTGAGCATCTGATTCAATTTTGTCACCAAGCCTCATAGCTTCTGATTGAAGATAAGCTGCAGCTGGACCAGACTGGTCTTGTTCTGGTTTGGCCCTAAACATTTCAGGTTAGTCCCATATCAGACCAGCTTCTGGGAGTTAAGTGGAAAGGATGGCAAGAGAAACAGGATGTCATTTTATTCACATATTAATTTCATATTATATATTACATTGTATTCCACATACACAAACAAAACCAAAAGTTCCTAAGCTACATATATGTTGTCAACAGTATGTCTGTTGTGAAAAAAAAAAAAAGCAAGTTCCATTTTGCTTTCCATCATTGATAAATATCATCTGCCACTTCATCCATTGAATTCTTGGGACAATTAAACCAAAATGAGGCTCATTCTTTAGCCTCTTTGTGATCACATAATTAGGAAAACTAGGAGACTCAGACATTTATAAAAATCAATTCTTCTTCAATCTATTCCTTTGGGTTCCTTCTTCTGCAATGAGGAGTCAGTACCCTGATCTCTGCCTGGATGTTTTATTCTGAGCAGGCCTGTCACTGCTCAGAAAAATACTGTTTTTGAGTAGGGTTGTTATATGAGCAGTTACCTCTGTCTAATCCTCCAGGGGAAAAGCAAATCATTTGAGTAGTGATAGTGTACACACATACATCATCCCTTGACATGTGAACACTATATTTTGGGGGGTTGTTTAGGGTTAGAAAAGAACTTGGATCCATATAAGGTGCCTTACCAGCATCTTCTGGCTTTGCCTGAACTGTACCTTACTTATTCCTTTCTTTCACATGACCCCTCAAATCCCGCCTCTCCCATGAAACGTATTTATTTTTATTTTTAGAAAGACTATAGCAGGCTATCTGAACTTTCACAGGCTCCAATTTATCTTCCTCTTGTTTGTCTTTCTGGAACTATTTCATTTATAATCCAATTGCCAAAAGATAATGCTTGCTACCTAAATTGGTTTCATAGGCATGTGTGTGGGAGGAGAGAAAGAACAGAAGATGATAGATGGTTCTTTAGGAATCCAGGAACAGTCACAGTGGAGGAGATCCGAAATGCTCAAGGGATCAGCTGAAATGAACTCTTTCAGTGGAACTGAATTTTGTAGAAAATACAATGTATCCTCTTATACCCCTTCCCTGGTTTACAGCCTATAATTTTCTGCTGGTAATTTACAGGTCTACATCTAAACAATACTAAATGCTAAAAATAAAAAAGGAAAGATGTGGCTGTGTACTACAGCCTTGGCATGACTGAAGATATCAATTCTTTCTAAATTCTAGTGGGGCCATGCTCCCATTTGATCTTTGGGGTTTCAATCCTTAACCCTGAGATATTAGGGTTTTAATCCTTAACCGAATTTTCAATATATAAGGGCTTTGTATTGTCTTTAATACATGGGATGTTTAATTATACCGCCATGGTTTTCTTTAAATCCATGGTTAAGGTTGTTTGGTGCTTCTGTGCTCCACTGAATTGATAAAATAATGCAATAAAAGAATAGGAAGAAAGAAAGAATGAAGGACAGGGAGGGAAGGCTGGAAGGAAGAAAGAAAAAAAGAGATGCAAAGCAAGAAAAAGACAGATTATTGGAGAGGAAGAAGAGAGAGAATGAGAAATAATAGACACAAAAGCATAAACATATGCTTAACTCATGAAAAACCTATTGGGAGCATCTATTTTGTATTTTTCAGGATGAGTGTGGTTAGAGATAATTACCCTGAGGTTTTTGCTATCTCATCAGGCAGCCAAAAGATAAACAGAAGCACTCAAAATATCATGCTATGACAGAGTAAAAAGATTTGCACTTCTGTATTTGAATCTCTTCTGGGAACAAAAAATAATAATGACTAAAATTCCCAATACCCAAAGGAAAACAACTGAGTTTACTCACACAAGTGATCAGGTCCTTTTAAGACAAGGCGAATATGTCTACTTCCATAGGGAATAGCAACCACAGTATCATCCACTAGAAAGAAACAAGGCGGTATCTTAAAATCACATAATTTGATACAAAATTATTGATTGGTTCCTATGTAAAGGCACTGACTTCTAGACTTCCTCAAATGACAATCTTCTCTTAAGCATCTGAAATAGGAATGCTGATATTTGGGAATCAAAATGTCCATTTTCCTCAGAATAAAGCATGCCAGTGAAGGTGGTCACTAGTTAACTTCTGGGGGATCTGGCCTCTTAAAAATGTATATAAATTTTGATATATTGAGAAATGAAATTTCAAGATTCCATTTCTGATTTTAAAACCTGGTTTCACCTTGCCAAATTTCTCCAGGTTACAAAATGAAAATAAACTCTAATGCTCAAAGGATGACTATATTATATCAAAATCTAAATTTCTTTCTAGCAAAGCAACCATCTTGGATTAGAAGAACAAATAAGAATAGGAGAAAATATGTTTGTTTGCATTTGTTAAATCTCTCAAGGGCAGATATCACGCCTCCCAGTTCTTTAATATCCTTTACTCTATCTACGTCTAATACTATATATAGCAAGTGCCTCCAGAATGGTTAGGAACCTTCCCCTCACCCCATACTCTCTTTGCTTGAAAATTAAAAAAAAAATTATTTTGGGGGTGAATCACGGATAATTTAGAAATGGATTACTTTTATCCTCCTTGCAAACTGAACCTTAATTCATTGGAAGCAGTCCTCAAGCCTACTTTTTTTTTTTTTTAATTAAGGATATTTTCTATGCATTGCAAACATATCACAGGCATTCTCCCTTGTGACATCTGTGACAGCAATAACTCTCATTTACATGCCACTGAAGTTTCACTTTCTAAATTATACCATTTAAATTCAATTGAATTTAAATTTAAAAAATGAAATAGAAAAATAATGGGGATGAAGAAAAATAAAGAGAACTCAATCAGAATTCATTCTATTCTAAGTCCCTGGGATTTCTTTGGACAGAGTTCTACCTTAGTGATTGATACAGGAGGTAGCTTGCAACAAATGTGTATGTAGTAGTTTGAGCACATCAATACAAAGAAATAGTCTAAAAGTTCAGATTCATTGTTCTGACATTTCACTGATTTGTCATTGCCTTTTGGAGTTTAAATACTACAGACATAAAATATAAATCTTTAAGCTAAAGATTAGCTTTCACCCAAAACTTGTGACATAGGCAAAGAGGATGCTACTATCCCCATTTGATGATGACAAAATGTAGGCTTTGAGAAGTATAATGAGTAGCGTATGGTCAAAAAAGAAGAGGGCATTTCAGAAGACAAGGGAAAAAGCAGGTATTTTTAAAATTCACCAGTATAGTCAGCAGCTCTGTGGGATTCTTTGTTTCACACGTATTTTTAGGATATTATATATTACCATACTCTCATTGGATAAATTTAGTTTCAGTAAGAGTAATCCTAAAAGATACCTGGTGTTTTGAAACTTAACACCATCTTGTCTTTAGGAGAATCTGATTTCAATAAATGAATCTCAGAAGTTCCCTAACCTCTCTGATCCTTAGTTTCCTCATTTGTAAGCCAGGGAAAAACCACACTTACCTCATAATATTGCAATAAAAAGATATAGATATTGGTGTCAATATATAGATGTATAGCCTGGAACACAGGAGGCATTTTGTAAATATCACTTTTGTCCCTCTCTTGCAAATCTCCTTAAGGACAGGAACTGAGAGACTGTTTATTTTTACTATAATTTTAAACCCTCCAAGGCCCCAGCACACAGCCAGTTGAATGAGAAAGAAGAATCATATGCTCTCAATTCTTTCCCTAAAGAAGTTACATTTATCAGGTTCTTTACAATGTTGAATATTCTACTCACACTACAACCTTCTAGCCATTTTTGATGTCATACATTGTTGAAGAAAAGGCTGAATTTCAGATAGCCAAGAGTTTGTGGAATACAAACACAAAGCATGTAAGGGGAATATAGAAAAAGGAACAAAAAAATGTTCAGACTGGGCCCATTGAGTTTTAAATGTCTTGCATAAAGACATGGATTTTTAAGTTTACAAAAGAAACTCAAAGCAGTTAAGACAATGGGATTTCTGGAAATAGAAAGTCTTTGTTTATCCACAGGTCAAATAAAGTGCAAGTAAAGGGGAAGCTTTCTGTTTGGCTCTGCAATGCTCAGCGGCAGACTTCTGACCCACACACTACTCAGGCGGCCTCCCTCTTGTTCTGTTGAGAAGCTACTCACATTCCACATGCTGGGGCATTAACCCTAGCTTCTGGCTGATGCATTAACCTTTGAATGCTCACCAAGGAAGATGGGGAGAAATCCAGAAAGGTGTTAGGGGAAGAAGCTAAGATGGAGACAGTAGATTAGGCAAAAATGGAATGCCTCCTGATGCTCCTCTGCACCTGCTCTGGTCAAAGAGAAATAGGGAGCAACTCAAGCTGGTACAAACTTGAAGAGTCAGCAGCACATGGCACAAGAGGTATGGAGAGTCTTGGTCTGTTCTATGGTTCTGTAAAGGGCTGATGGACAACTGGCAGTCCGCAAATTCATTCCACAAATATTTTTTGAGTGTCTCCTAGTGTCAGGCCCCATCCTAGGTACCAGAGATTCAGTGACAAGAAAGACAAGCAAAGCAGCAGCCCCACAAAATGGTCCAAGAAGAAGAGACCTAAGATAAAATCTGTGTTAAAATATCACATGCTATGTCCATGAAAACTCATAAAGCACACTGGTTTCTTAGAAGCCCTGAACCAAAGAACCTCATTTCATTTGATTTTATCCAGTGTATTCCCCCAAAGTGTTAACCCAGAGAATTTTTTAAAATATATATCATCTGTTAATACCAGATGATACATCTCAAAATATAATTTTAGAAATGGTGACCTTAATTTGACCAAAAAAAGATAAGAAAAAACTAATTTCATATTCTACTTGATAAAAATCCATTCTGAGTTGGATATGTATGGTCTCATTTGGGGATAAATTCTCAATAATTAGGGATGGGCTAGGAGATTCTTCTATTTGGCATCTATTATAGTAGTGAACACAGGACGGTGTTTAAGACATTTGAGAATGTGTAAGCAGGCTTTATCACCTGCCTCCTTGGTGATTAATTCTATAGGTTTGGTTGGTGGGACAGATGGGTACACTGTCTCTCACTGTGCCCTGCCTTCCTCTGGGTGCTCCATTCCACAAAGGCACACTGCTCTATGATCAAATATATCTGGCCTCATCTATTCTGGCTTTTTGAGGAAATCATAATGCCAATCTTCAGGACATATTTCTAGGTTATTAATCAGCAATTCTGAAAGACCTGCTTCAGAGATGCTTCAGAGATCAGATAATAACCTCTTTCTCAATTAAATTTATAAACTTTCCATGGAAATCATAAATGCTGTCATTTCACAAATGTGGGTTGGTTACAAATGCCCTTTCTCAAGAAAATTGTTCTAAAGATTGTACCTAAAATATTTCATCAAAAAATCTACAGCTATATGTGTATTCCACAGCTTTCTATTAAAAGTTTTAGATTTATTTTTCAATATCATCATATGTGGACTTCTCCGTGTCATTCACTGCTGTATCAGAGAAAGGTGATAATGATAATTTCTGAGGATTTCCTATTCTGGTATCCAAGTTTGCCTTATTTTTAGACCTGTTGATGTTTATGTTTTTAAGGAGTCTTCCATCTAAGTCTATAAAAGAAACTCAAAGTTTTTAAAACAAAAGAGTCCTCATTAATGTGGTTGGCTACACATAAAAATAGTAGTACATAAAATAGTAGTCTGCTAATCTTGAGGAGGTTTCAGTGGTATATTTTTTATCTTCATGCCAACTTTATTAGTCTTAGAATATAACCAATGAAATAAGGTGAAGCTAAGCATTTGAGCCCTTCACTATCCTCCCTGAGGTTATCAGTAATTACACACTGGAGGACATTCCTGACTGTCAGACAGGTAAAACAAGATGGATCTTTCCTGACTGTTGGGTGAAACAAGATGGATTTTTCCTGACTGTTAGGAACTTCATCCTTACAGTTATTCAGGCCAAAAACTTTAGAGTCATCCTTGACTTCATATATCTAATCAGTTAGAAAGTCCTATTGCCACAGGAGTCAAAATACCATATTTCATGGATTCTAAGAGGAACAATCTCTTACATTTCAATGTATGTGAAATCAGAATGCATCCCACAATCAATAGTGCATGATATTCTTTCTCACCGAGGCAGTAATCCTGCCATAATTATCTTTGCCTGCACACACCAAAACAACCAGTATCAAACTTGCAAAATGGGTGTCAGAAGCTGGGAAGAAAATTCTAAGAAAATAGTGGAACACACTTATTTAGCCTCTTGGAACTAAATAGCTATGGGGGTTGTAGGGAAATGAGAATCCCCACAGTGCTTATAACATTGCCAAAGTAGGAATCAAAAGCTGGCTCTCTGTATGCAGCTGCAAACCTGAGTTAAGAGCCCAGCATCAAGACTTCTGGTGCCTGACAAGATGGAATAAGTGCCCAGACTTAATTATCTGCTTAGAAATCACCAAAACGTCAGAAAGCTACTAAAACACACACACACACACACACACACACACACAACACAACACATGGCTTTTGAGACACTGAATATCAGGTAAAAAGGGCAGCAATCTCGGAGAATCAAGAAACAAGGTAGGTGAGCCTTAGCATTGTCCTGACTTCCTACTTTGAAAGACTTTCCCAGCCGCCTCTCAGGAGGTGAGAACTCCAAGCCTGGAGGATTCCCTGAGTTGAGGAGACCAAGCTAAGAATCCAAGAAGATCAAGGTGGCTAGAGTTTGAATGGCAGATTACCAGAGAGAAAAGGGGATACACAGAGAAACAACTCTAGAGATTTAAGAGCATTCTCCCATCACATTGTACACCTCAAACTTATACAGTGATGTATATCAATCACTTCTCAACAAAACTGGGAAAAATATTTACATTACATAAAAAAATATTTATGTGGCATGCTAATAATATATGCTACTATATAATTAAAAACATTATTCTCTTTGGGTATCCAGCAGCATACCCATGCTAATCAGGACATGCATGTAAAGAAACTTGCTGAGGCTGGGGAAATAACCACACAAAAGAATTGTAGAAATGACTACATGGCATGCATATAGGGCTTGGAATTACTATCTTACCCCACCAGCCATCCTAGAAAACTTTATAATTTTGGGACACTGAGCAGTAGAAGGGTCTTGCCTCAGTAGCAGGGGATAATTAGCACCAGCCAGACATGGCTTTGGTCTTGCCAACTAAATTTTAAGACCCAAAAGGATCAAATTTATTCCAAGTAACTTTATTGCCTCTAGAACAAAACTCAAAAACATTTACAGGAATACAAAAATATCTAGTATCCAACAAGATAAAATTTGTAATATCTGGAATCAGGTCAGAAATTACTAGGGATGCAAAGAAGCCAAAAAAATTACAGCCCATGCTGCAGAGAAAAATCCAATCAGTCAAAACACAGGATAGACATTAAAATATTTACTACAACTTTACTCTATGTTCAAAAACTTAAGTACACATACACACAAATTTTCAGGCCCAGAGAATTTTAATGGTGAATGCTACCAAGCATTTAAAGAAGAAATAACAATCTATATGCAGTCTTTTAAAAAAAAAACAGAAGAGAAATCATTTCCCAACTCATTGTATGAGGTCAGCATTACACTGCTACCAAAACTAGACAAAGATGGTATAAAAAAAGTATCCTTCAGACAACTATCTCTCATGAATGCAGATGGAAAAAAACCCTCAAACAAAACACTGGTAATTCAAATCCAGTAATCTATATAAAGAATTAATACACTATAACCAAGGAAGGGAAGGCTGGTTCTTTATTTGAAAATCATTAATGTTATCCATCACATAAAAGTCTAAGGAAGAAAAACCATATGATTGTATCACCTTAGGCATAAAAAGCATGACAAAATTCAGTATCAAGTCATTATAACTCTCAGTACATTAGGAATAAAAAAGGACTTCCTTAATGTAATAAAAGGCATTTTCAAAAAAACCTACACCTAACTTCATCCTCAAAGGTGAGAAATTGAATGCTTTTTCTCTTAAGATTGGAAATGAAATAAGGATACCCACTCTTGCCTCTTCTATTCAACATCATATTGGACAACCTTGCCAGTGGAATGGGCCATAAAAATAAATAAGTGGTTTACAATATGAAAAGGAAGAAGTAAAACCATCCTTATTTGTAAAACAAGATGATAGTTTATGTAGGAAATCCAAAAACTCTCAGAACTAGTGAGTTAGCAAGTTTGCAAAATATAGAGCAAACACATAAAAATAAATTAGCAATGTACAGTTGAAAATTAAAATAAAAAATAAAATGCCAATGCAATATGACAAGAAAATAAAGAGGTAAAAATTTAACTAAAATACTATAAAGGCCTAGAAAAGGAATGAGAGAAGACCCAAAGAAATGGATAATCATGCAGTGCTCATAGGTTAAGTGACTTAACATTGTAAAAATGTCAATTTCCCACATATCTATAGAATTAACAAAATTATAAATCACAATTTCAGCAAGATTTTTTATAGATATGGACAAGCAGATTGAAAAATTTACATGGAAAGCAAATAAACTATTATAGAATAGCCAAATGAGTTTGAGAAGAAGGGTAGATTTGGAGGGATCACATTACTTGATTTTAAGAATTCCTTTAAAGCTATAATGACCAAGAGAATGTGGTTTTGGTGAAGGACTGACACATAGATCAGAATAGAGTCCAAGAGACCCATACACAAAGGGCCAGTAGGCTTTTCACATAGTTTTATTTTATTTATTTATTTTTAAAGTATTTATTTATTTATTTATTCATGAAAGAGAGAGAGAGAGAGGCAGAGACACAGGCAGAGGGAGAATCAGGCTCCATGCAGGGAGCCCAATGTGGGACTCGATCCCAGGACTCCAGGATTGCACCCTGGGCCAAAGGCAGGTGCTAAACCGCTGAGCCACCCAGGAATCCCCCCTTCACATAGTTTTAAAGGCAATTCAAGAGAGAAAAAGACATCTTTGTAACAAATGGGGTTGGAAAAGTTAGACATCCTGATAATTTCCCAAATTAAACTATATATATATATATATATATATATATATATATATATATATATAATAGTACCAAGATTTAACTTACCATAAATTAACTGAAAATAGGTCATTGATAGTAAAGCTAAAATGTAAAACTTTTAGAAGAAAATATCAGAGAAAATTGGTGACCTATAATTAGGCAAGGAATTCTTACATACAATGTTAAAGGCATAGTCCTAGTAAGAAAAGAATGGTGACTAGTCTACATCAAAATCAAAAATTTTGGGACACCCGGGTGGCTCAGCAGTTGAGTGTCTGCCTTTGGCTTAGGGTGTGATCCCGGAGTTCCAGAATCTAGTCCCACTTTGGGCTCACTGCATGGAGCCTGCTTCTCCCTCTGCCTATGTCTCTGCCTTTCTCTCTGTGTTTCTCATGAATAAATAAATAAAATCTTTAAAAAAATTAAAAGTTTTGCTCTGTGAAAGCTGATATTAAGCCGTTTTTTTTTTTTGGGGGGGGGGAGGTATCTATGGAGAGAAAATATTTTCAAATCACACATCTGACAAAGGACTTGTACCCAGAACTCATAAAGAATTCTCAAAATTAAATGGAAACCAAACCCATTTAAAAACTGGGCAAAGGACTTGAACCCACATGACATCATTTTATTAAAAGATTTATTTATTTATTCATGAGAGACAGAGGTAGAGACACAGGCAGAGGGAGAAGAAGCAGGCTCCTCACAGGGAGCCTGATGTGGGACTTGATCCTGGATCCCAGTATCATGCCCTGAGCGGAAGGCAGACACTGAACTGCTGAGCCACCCAGTACCAGGTGTCCTGAACCCATACCACATGAAAGAAGAAATAAGCACTTCTGTAGTCGGCAGCATAATTTTACCCCCTCGTTCAGTCAAAGATAACCATGTCCTAATTCCCAGAGCCTATGAGTATGTTATGTTACATGGAAAGGGGGAATTAAGATTACTGATGAAATTAAGACGATAATCAGCTGACTTTAAAATAAAGAGATTATCTTGGATTATCTGAATGGGCCCAATGTAATCACAAGGGTTCTTTCTTTCTTTCTTTCTTTCTCTTTCTTTCTTTCTTTCTTTCTTTCTTTCTTTCTTTCTTTCTTTCTTTCTTTCTTATTTATTTTTTCACAAGGGTTCTTCAAACTGAGAGAGAGAGAGAGGCAGAAGAGGAGATTGGAGTAGGAGATTTAAAGATTTTACAGGGTAGGCTCTGAAGATAACAAGGAACATAGATAACATAACAGAAGCTAGAAAGGCAAAATCAAAGAAAATGAATTAGCCTCTAGAACTTCCAGAAGGAACATATCCCTGCTTAACATTGTAATTTTATTTTAGCCAGACCCATTTCAGACTTCTGACTCTCCAGAACCATAAAATAATAAATGTATAGCTTTGAGACACTAAATTTATGGTAATCTGATACAGCAGCAACTGGAAACTAATAGAACATGAAAAGACAGTCAACATCATTAGTCATCAGGAAAATGCAAATTAAAACAATGATGGGATATTAATATGAACCAATTAGAATGGCTAAAATAAAAAATACTAACAATATTAAATGATGCCAAGAATGTGGAGCAAATGAAACTCTTACACATTGCTGGTAGAAATGCAAAATAGTGAGCTACTCTGGAAGAAAGTCTAGCAGTTTCTTAAAATGCCAAATATATATCTACCATATGACCTAGCTATTTAGCTACCCAGGAATTTACCCAAGAGATATGAAAGCATATGCCCATATAAAAATGTGAACATGAATGTTCATAGCGGCTATATTTATAAGACCTCCCAAGTGAAAACAACCCATATGCCTGTCAACAGGTGAATAGATAAACAAACTGTGGTATGTCCATACACCAGAATTACCATACAGCAATAAAATAAAATAAACTATTGATGCATGCTACAATATTAATGAATCTCAATTACGGTGAATGAAAGAAGCTATTTGGACAATAGTTTATATTGTGTAATTCCATTTATGTAAAGTTCTAGAAAATGCAATCAAATCTATAGTGACAAAAAGACCAGTGGTTGCCAGAACACAGGGCCAGGAGAGCAGAAGTAAGGATTATAAGGGGCACAAGAAAACTTTTGGGATAATGGGTATGTTTGGTTTCACAGGTGTATGTGATATGTAAACAAGTTAAAAACTTTAAATATCCAGTTTATTGTGGGTCATTTATACTTCAATATAGCTGCTTTTTTTTTAAGAGTCCAGTACCAGTGGATTTTATTTCTTTTGCAGATTCATTTTCAAATAGTGTATTACAGGTACCACCATGCCATGTGAAAATTCAGTCCAAAATTATTAAAAAGAAGTTGGAGAAAAAGTTTATTTGAATTTTATTTGCCAATTTATTGATTTATTTCAGGTTCTTTGTATGTATAATACATGGTTTTAAAAAAAAATCTACCTTTAAAGTAGATCTTTTAACTATCATGTAAAAACCCTAAGTGGTCAGGAGGCATTGTGTCATAGTTTCTTAATTTCTATAGCAGGTTTTCTTTCTTTCATAGTTGGGCATAAAATAATGGCACATCTTTCAATCAGTGAGGTCTTAGAGTCAAAGAAATGCAGTAAATTCAGATCAAATCACTCCTTAGCACCTCCACCTCCCTCATGGTCCAAGCCATCATCATTCCAAGGCTGGCTTACTGTAACAGCCTCCTGATTGCTTTTGTACTTCCATAGCTAGATCAATTATAGTCTATTCTCAACACAATAGATAGAGCAATCCTTTTGAAAAAAAAAAAAATCAAGTCATTCCACCGCTCAAAATCCTCCTGTGACTTCTCATCTCATTCTGACTAAAGGCCAAAATCCTTACAAAAGCCTACAATATCTGTGGCATTCTTCATGCCACCTTTCAATCCTCCTGCCTTCATCATCTCCTGTAGGATTTTTTAAACTTACTTTAAGTCACATCAGCTTCTTTGCACTTCAAGAAATATGTCAAGAATGCATTTACCTAAGTAAGGCCTTTGTTCTTGACTTTCTCTATGACTAGAATTCTCTTTCCCTTGACTTTTGCATGGTGACATTAAAACCTGGTACAGATGCCACTTTATCAGTGTGTGCTCTTCTTACTAACCTATCTAGTATTTCAACTCCCTGTAACACTTAATTGGCAGCCCAGCCCTATCTCCTGTTCTTCTTCCCTGCTTTATTTTTTTTTTAAGACTCTTACCACCATATGACAGACAATACATTTTATTTAGTTTTTTGTTTTGTCTGCTTTTTGCTGTCTGCCCTTCAGGAATTTTGGGATATCCAGGTGATTTCAAAACACACAAATTCATACGACAGGTTTGCAAAGCTGGAGACATTAAATTGATAGCAAATAGACTGGCTCTAGTTATAAGTATATTGCATATACTTGGAAAATATGTAATAGGGTACAAGCCAATATAATTTGCAAGAAAGTGAGCCTTTGATTTCAAGAATCAAAAGTTAATGTTAGTTAAATTTATTCTTTTTTGGGGGGGGGCAGGAAGTTGAAAAAAGTGACTAGGAAAAGTGGAAAGATTGAATGCTATCAGTGGACAGCATTTTCCTTTAAAAAGGGAGAAAAATGTGCCTTGATCTAGCTCTCTTTCTTGTCTGTATTTGTATTAGGCAATTACTCTGTCTTTTGATACAAAGATGGTTTCTTTATTATTTGCCAGCAAATGGCAGCCCTTGGATAAGTTCCTCCTACTTCTCGTTTTCCTTCTGGCACTTCCCACCATGGTCTTTCTCCACTCTTCTGTTTTCTCTTTGTTCCCCCAAGGCTTGATAACATTAAAAAAAGAAAGTATTGGATATAAGTTCAGAAGAAAATGAGTTCAATGTGGGGAATCCGACTGCTAGGAGTTTGAAAAGAGCATGTGGCTGGCTTGCAGTGCCTTTTGGCAGAGCGCAGGAGAGAGACCTGGCACCACTCCTCCAGGCCTTCACGGGTGGAGAACTGCTCACCTGGCCAGCACACTGGGCCCCGCAGAGCAGTCTAATCTTCCCTGCCTGTGGGTCACCCCGCAGTCTGTAAATATAGGGTGGAAGGTTCTTCTGGGGTGGAGAAAACATAAACGAGGCAGTTTGTTCAGCATCTGCTATAGATTGTGGTGAGGTGCATGCATATGTTGGGCTTTGTTGATATAAATCATTTTGTCATGAGGCATCATCAGTGCTAAGGTAAATGAATCAATTGCATTTTGTCATTATGGATAATCATCAGGTTGTGTATGATATAATTAACCTATTCTCTGTCTTGAATAGAGCACTTTTCATTGAAATATCTATTTGCAGATCTGGGGATGACTTATGGCTCTTAATTTGCTTCAGTTTGTTCTTTCAGAGCTTCTCCACATTGTTCCAGGGAGTCAAGCCCCAGGGTCCCTGATGACTCCCTAACAGGAGGGTAAGAGGAATATTTATCCAGGCAGACTGTTCAGGCAGAGGGCATGAGTGCGAAAGGAGGGAGGATTCCCTATCCCTAAGCCTGCTATATAGCAGTTGCTACACAAAAGCAGTCATCTCCTTTTTCTGTGCCTAGCAGAAATTCCTAGATTCCTAGATAATGAGCATTGATCAATTACATGACAAATAATTAGCAAGATTTGGGACACCTGGGTGGCTCAGTGGTTGAGCATCCGATGCCTTCGGCTCAGGTTCTAATCCTGGGATCCGGGATCGAGTCCTGCATCAGGCTCCTTGTGGGGAGCCTGCTTCTCCTTTTGCCAATGTCTCTGCCTCTCTCTCTGTATCTCTCATGAATAAATAAATAAAATCTTTAAAAAATAATAATAATTAGCCAGATTTTAGCTCTTCCAGGATTTCTTAGTGTTCTACAAAAGTGTCTTTTTAAATGTAACTTCCTCCCCAAATATCTTACTGTGACTTCAGAAATTTACAAAACAATTGTGCCTCTATCCTCTATTTTTCATCTTCCAAATTTTTAAATTTTTCATCTTATAGAAGAAGCTACCAACACATGAAAGAAAAAAAAATCTCACCTGAATGTACTATATCAATGTCTAACTTACCTCATCCTTCATTCTCTCTGCCAGACTTTCCCCCACCCCCTAATTCACATTTTTCACTGCCAGCAGGGGTGTTAGAATGTAGAGTTCACTAAAGCTGGTACCTCCAATGTTTCTTGTGTTTAAAAGTCCCTAGTCTTTCTTGCTACTACCTCTTCTTCCCAAGAACTGGCTTTGGACAAACTGCCTTTGAACAAACTGCCTTTTCCTAACTTCTGGGAATGTTTCTTTAGTGTATACTGCCTTTCTTCTTGACCTACAAGCCCATTTAAAGCCACAGACTCTGCCAAATGTCAATTGTTTTTTTCCAGCTAGTCAACAAAGAGGGAGAACAAAGCCACATTCAGTAAAAGATATTATTCTCAGTTCCCAAGCTAGGGGAACCATGTGCAAAGACATTCAGTCAAATCTATTAAGGATTCTGGGTAGGGGCAAAATCTGGAGACAGTATGCCAAGCAAGGTCAAATTATTCTAAAAATGTATGTCTTTGAGTACAAGAGTTGCCTTATTTCGATTTTTTTTTTTTTCTGATGCAGCACCCAGAGCAGTGATTGTCACAAAGGATAGTGTTTTGTAAAATGATCTGGATCGCTGTGTGACTGCGTGGTTATCTTAGGTATCACCAGAACATGTGCAATCTACCCAAGCAAGACCCAGCTGGGCAGAAATCTGAAGTAACTTGTCTTAATCCATCTAATTGCTTTAAAGTGTCCCACCGTGAAAATAATCAGCAGGGTTGTGGGACAGGCCAGAGAAATGAGTAAGTGCTTAGGCTCTGGAATTGGACTCTGGGCTTGAATCTTGACTCTACTATCTTATAGTTGTGTGACTATGAGCAAGTCACATAATCTGACTAAGCTTCAGTTATCTTATTCATAACATAAGGATAAACAATGCTTTGCAATAAGATTGTTATAAGGATAAAATGATATGATCATGCAAATTTCCCAGCACATATTACAGAGGAAGCATATATTTATTGTGCTAGTATACAGAGTAAGACCTAAGTTAATAAATGGCTTCATATAATCACTGTCCAGGAGATCCCTGGGTGTCGCAGTGGTTTAGCGCCTGCCTTTGGCCCAGGGCGCGATCCTGGAGACCCGGGATCGAATCCCACGTCGGGCTCCCGGTGCATGGAGCCTGCTTCTCCCTCTGCCTGTGTCTCTGCCTCTCTCTCTCTCTCTCTCTCTCTGTGTGACTATCATAAATAAATAAAAATTTAAAAAAAAATCACCGTCCAATATTAATTCTGAAAGAACCTGTGTTCAGCACCAATCAAAGATCACTCTGTAAATGAAGACAGCATGATTTCATGGTGGTAGAAGTGAATTTGTTTAGATTTACATACTCTCCCTGCTAAATCCCATCAGGCACATCAGACTGAATCAGGCAGAGGCTTGGACTCAGTCTGTCCTCATGTTGGGCAGCAAACTGCATGTCTATGTTTGTAAATAGAGTGTGTTTTGATCCGCGTGTAGTTCACTCCTGCTGCATGACAAAAGAAAGGGTTGCAATGGGTTACCTGACTTGTTCTACCTAAAGTAATACACAAAGCAGGAACATGAAGCTTTCTATAGTATGTTCAGATTCATCTTCATTTTGGTGGTGGCCTCATTCCCAGCTGCTGAGGGGAGCCAGCACTAAACCAGGAGAGATTAATTAGCCAACAAACCCGAAGATGGCCCCATCTCTTGTGGCATCTTACATTTGGTTGCAGAGAGCTGGGATTTATATTGCCCTCGGACCAGCCGGCAGGTGGACCCATCCCCGTTGCAGACTCCACAGTTATCCTCCTTGATGGTGCTTCCCAGCTGGTGATCGCAGCCGACAATCTAATAGGAGAGAGAGATGGGTGATTCAACCAGATGCCTACTGCAGGGATCCATCGCAAGGCCAATCACCACTAAATGACCTCGCTTCATTTTTGAGGAAGCATAAAACATGCTTCCCGTAGAGGGGAATGAATTCAGCTGGAATTTCAATCAAGCTAAGGAAGAAAAAGCAGAGCATAGACAAAGATGTTTTTACAGTTCAAATATATAAACAGAAAGAAGGGTGGGGGAGGGAGACAGAGAGAGAGAGAGAATGGAGGCAGGCAGGGGAGAAGGTAAGGGAGAGAGGAAGACCCTGACCTACTGATATCATGGAGCCTTAATTTAAAAGATAACTCCTATGGGACTCGGTTGGTTAAGCGTCTGCTTTTGGCTCAGGTCCTGGGATGGAGCCCCGAGTTGGGCTCCCTGCTCTGTGGGCAGCCTGCTTCTCCCTTTTCCTCTATCCACCTCTCCCCTCCCCACCCCCACTTGTACACTCTCTGTCAAATAAATAAATAAATAAATAAAATCTTGGAAAAAAATCACTCCCACTGTCAATAATTATGTGTCACTAAAATTAAAAAATACACTCATGAAAGGAAAAATTTTGTGGATTATTTTCATGTTCCATATTTTCCCTTAGACTGTAAGCTGTGTAAGAGTAGGGGTTTTGTATGTTAGGTCCACTGATATACCAGGCAACTAGTACAGTGCTTGGCAAACTGTAAGCCCTCAATAGGTATTTGCTGAATGATGATGGCAGGCGAGAATTCTATCACTGAACCACCAATGCTGCTGAATGATAATGAAAATCGCTCCTTTTTTTTTTTTAAGATTTTATTTATTTATTCATGAGAGACACAGAGACAGGCAGAGACACAGGCAGAGGGAGAAGCAGGTTCCCCATGGGGCAGGGAGCCCGTTGTGGGACTCGATCCTGGGATGCCAGGATCAAGCCCTGGGGCGAAGACAGACACTCAACGCTGGGCCACCCAGGCTGCCCTAAAATAGTTCCTTTTCTAGCTAGCACTTCAACTAAGAAAAGAGAAACAATCACAGAATGAGCAAACAGAAGCAAGATTACTGTATGTGTGTGCTGGGGGAGGAGGGTCGATGAGGCAGGTGGCAGAGACCACCAATCCTGAGGCCCTCTTTGCCTGGCTGTGTCCTGCTAGGCACAAGACAAGTACCTTGTTAATTCTGAGAACGATTATGTAAGATAACTCCATTTAAAACCGAGGCCCTAAGTCTTGCCAAGGTCACTTTGATAAAACATGGCTGAGTTCTGAACACATCTAATAAAACATTTATGCTTAGTCCAAATCAGGCTTAACAACAATCACAAGCACTTATCAGGTATGTGGGCCAAGTCTATTTGTACTTTAATCTCTCCTTTCTACTGTTCAAGTTAAAAAAACTCAAATCCAAACTGCATCGGGTTGTACCTCTATAGATGTAGTTAGATCTAATATCGAAAGACTCCACTTGCAAACAACTTCAACTACTGTCTTTGACACAAATAAAATGAGAACTATGGTAACATCTGAAGAGGCTTCTTTCCCAAAAGTCCCTACAATTCACTGTGTCTTTCAAAAATCTAATTGTTAATTGACATTTCTTTGAGGCTTGACTTTCCTTTTTTGTACCTTTAATTAATAATTGCAAATACATGCTTAGGCCAAGGTTTAAAAATTACAATTATTTAGCACTGCATTATATATGTGCTATATTTTTAAATATGGTAATATGTATTTTTTATACACAGGCATATAAGCATTTTTAACATCGATGACAAAGCAGTAACTCCTTCAACAACTATACATTTTTTTGAAATACAAAGATGTCAGGAAAACATAGTACCCAGCTTTTAAGTGGGGAGCAAAGGTGGGCTGGGTCTGTCCTTATGGGCTCATTGTGATCAAGCTGCCATTCACCTCAGTATGCTCACAGGTTGCAGTGAAGTCACTTTAGAATATCACCCAAGTTTCATCCATGCAGAACCAACACATGCTGGCTTAAAATTTCATTGATGTGCTTCTATGTAGCTGTAATAAAATTATTTTCAAAAATTTAATCTGTAGACGAATCCACATACGAGTTGAATAATTCTGCAGTCACTTGTATTCTGAACACAGTGTGAAATGGGGGTGCAGAAGTAACTTATTTACGACCACCAATTATTAAAAAATAATTTAATCCTCTAGCCATCAATGATCAAGATCTGCCATGCGCCAAGCACCGTGCTAGAAGCAAAATCGAAAGGTGAGTTTAAGCACATAAGCACCTACCCTCATGGGACCTAAGAGTCTAGTAGTCTCCTCTAGGAGGCATGTATTATTCAAATCATCATACACAAAAAGTGTAAAATGATAATCATGATGCAAACTATAAAGTACAGATAAATGGTACTCTAAGAACATGAAATATGGAGAATTTGGTATAGTTAGAGCCAGAGAAGAGTCTTTTAAGCTGAGATATGGACGAGGTGCCAGAGTTAACTATACAAAAGGGAGGTGTTGCTGTGAGGTGTACTGCACATTTTAGTCAAGTGTGGGTACCAGCTAATTAGAAAGTAATCCAAAACCCAAGTTGACAAAAAACAAAAACAAAAAAAATGTCAGAAGCTAAACCATCTGTTTGGCTTAGCAGGGTCAAGTCCTTTGAAAAAAACATGGTAATATTAGTTTAGGCAGTATGCAAAGAATCAATGACTCATCTGTTGTTCTTTGGGTTTGGAAAGAGATGAATTTAATCTGACAAGATACTCAGCACTATGGAAGGGTGATAGGCAAGGGGCATGGATATTTATACTCTCAGGTATCTCAAATATAACTTGGTTTATTCCTTAAAGAAATTTCGAGTTTCTCAAAGGATTTAACTTTCACTGGAGATTTTTTACTGGTCTCTGATATCTCTAAAGAAGCCAAATAGGAGATTACCATGAAAATCTCTCTAAATCCTAAAGACTTCTTATGGCTCCAAAGCCATTTTAAGAAAAGAACAATCCTGCTTTACAGATCCAAAGTAACAATCTATTAGGGTCAGCTAAATAGAAGGTGACATACTTTAGGGCTCACTTGACCAGACCACCAACTTAGTGCCCTCAATGTAGGTTTATAGACCTCAGGATATGAACCAAGTGGGTTCTAACTAGGCTTTGTTTAACTTCAGAGTTCAAGAGACAAACATCTCCCTGATACACTTTTTTTGCTCCTTTGTATCAATTCCTTTTTAAGATGCCAAAATATTCTAACTCAATTATTTTTAAAACATGGGAATACTTTATCATCAGATAAAATGTTCCTATTTTGGTCTAAATGGAAAACTGTTTGCAGTTATGTCAAGAAAATCCTTATTGACATATCTCAGTCTATCTCAATCTTTTGATCTGGAATAACAGATTAATTAAACTGTTACTTTGAGAGCTATTATTAATAACAAAGAAAAAAAGAAATACAGAAATGGGTTTATTTGGCAGTTATAATGACAGATCTCTGTGCTTTTGCACATACTACTATTTCTGCCTAACGTGCTTTTCCCCAATTCTTTAGTTAGCAAACTCCTATTATTCATCGTTCAAATCCCAAATTAAGTGTCTCCTCCTCAAACATGCCTATCTAGATTCCAGATTTAATGGCTTTATTATTCTGTGCTTCCTCAGCCATTTGTTCAGAACTCCAGAGATTACTGGTTGCCACCCAACATCCATCTTATTTTTCTCAGTAACAGAACTCCAATTTTATTTGGGGTAGCAACATGTCCAGTTAAAAGAATACATTTTTCATTGGCTTTGTGATCAAATTATAATTAGTGAAATAAAAGTGGAAATGTTGTATGCGACTTCTGGGAAAACTACTTAAAAGAAGCTGACTTAGATGACCCCACCTGCCTGCTACTCTCCTTCCTTCCTGTTGGCTCCAGGTGCTGTTTTGAAAAAGAGACAATCCTGAGAATGGAAGCCCTGCAGTAAGGAGGGCAGAAGAGAAAGAAAGAGCCTGGTTCTTTAACCTTACTTAGACTGATCATATCTTGACTTCTTTTTTTATTTGTGAGAGAGTAATCTTTTATGTGCTTAAACCATTATTGCTTTGGCGTTTCTTTTGTATACACCCAATTCAAATAGTTAAATAACTTATATTGAGTTTAATCTATTAATATGTCTGTTTCTATACCAGATCATGGGCTATTTGAGAGCCCACATTTCATCAATCTTTCCATTTCTGCTGTCTGGCACAGTGTGTGACACTTGACAAGCACGGTGAATGCTGGTGAATCAATGAAACACACAGCAAACATAATGGTTTGTTAACAAAGCCATTGTAGGTTACAGGTAAGCAGCCTTAGACTGCAGTCATTGACACACACGTAGACAAAAATGTGAATATATGTGTATACATGTGCTTGTTTGTATCTGTGTACACAGAGGAACAGGCATATCATAAATGACAACTACTGGTCAAACTGAAACTTCTGTCCTGCTGCATGAACAAGAATTACAGTAAAGGGCTAGTATTTTTAAAAGACTATTTCCCAAGTGCACCTACACTCATTATTAGTGAAATGTCATGGGAGGCAATGTTCAGGTCACTGAGTTCCCAGACCCACCCCGTTCTGGACAAAACATTAAAGTGAGATAATGACCACTCATAACTTTGGCAACTACATAGAATTTTTTTGCAAAGGGTGGAAAACTAGCTGAGTATTTTGGCCTAATGTATTTTATTCATATTCTGCTACTAGGTGTCAACCTGATACAGTGGTCTAACCGCCTCTGTATTCACAGTGATGCTTTTTTTTTTTTTTAAATAAAACTTATCTCAGGTGACATAAAAAGTCAAAGCTCCAAGACATTTTTGCTGCTTAAGCACCACTGCAGACTTCAAGCATGTCATGCAGGTTTTAGGCATCAGGGCTATTCTATGAGCTGATAGGGGGTCTCTCCCTTAGTTTTACAGAACTGACAGCAGGTAAACAGGCAGACTGCAAAACTGAAATTCTCTAGACACTGAAATATGTATAATAAAATGTCTTCACTAGGAGCCACAGGAAAAAGAAAGATTATCATCTGAATAATTTGGAGAATGTAAATAAACATAATGCATGCCCAAACTGACGTGCTTAGATGGGTTCACACTGGCCACATTTCAAATGGTTTCCCAAAAGGACCTCAACTTCTAGCATCAAATACTGAGCCAGTGATGTCAAGCTTTTCTTGATCCAACACCATGAGGTAAGAAACTTTTAAATCCCTTTATTTTCAGCATGGGGAAAGACAAATATGGAAAACTAAATGCTGCAAATCTGATCACAGCTGCTCTTATTTATAATTATTTAATTCAGATAGAACTTTATGGGGAAGAATGTGCTCTTACATGTATTATAACTCATTTACTATTTACATTAATAGGGAAGACAGTGTATCTCCAACCTTATCTTCAAAAGAGTTTACATTGATTGATTTGCTTATGCTTTACCTTTAAAAAAAAAAAGATTTTATTTACTTATTCATGAGAGACAGAGAGAGAGAGAGAGAGAGAGAGGCAGAGACACAGGCAGAGGGAGAAGCAGGCTCCATGCAGGGAGCCTGAGGTGGGACTCGATCCTAGGACTCCAGGATCACTCCCTGGGCCGAAGACAGGGGCAAAACCGCTGAGCCACCCAGGGATCCCCATGCTTTACCTTTTTGCAAAAATATTTATAGCACATACATATAATACAAAACAATAAAATAAAAATATGCACAAATGGGAATATGGGGTAAGGAGAAAAATAAGTAAGAAAGATGAGTTAAAGCCAAAAAGGAGAGAATTATACAGAATGCATACCATGAAGTCCTACACATTTGCTAAATGGGGGTTACATATCTGGATATGAGCTTCCTAGAAGAGAGGAAAACATGAACAATTCCAAGAGTTACAGCATTTACTGGATCTTTTAGAAAATGTATAGGATAATGTGTTCCTTGCAGGAGACACTTGATAAATATTTATGTAATGAATAAATGACAAACTGGCTCAGGAGAACCATAATTACTCACAGTATTGAAATCCTAGATATATATCTGCTGTGAGTTTTCTGAAAGACAATGCCATATAACAATGTCCCAATAACAACAGAGCAAATACATACAAGACCTTTCAAAGAACTGGCTCTTCAACAAACTTTGATGGATCCTAATAGTCCGAGAGGATTTGAAAAAAGCAAATTTTAAGTAGCCAAAACAAATCATCCAGATACAGAGCATTGTGACGGTCAGACTTAATCTGCGAATAGACTTTATAACACATAGGGCTGGGTTGACAAAAATTTGGCACGTGTGCAGCTATTTTTCCTGCCAGGACCCATGACAGACATTGCTAATCAACTGTAGCACTCTTTGCCACTGAGATTTTATGTAGCTCCAAATCTTCTACAATACTGTACTCTAGAAGCCAAACTCAATAGACTATGGCTGTCATTGGAGGAGACTATACACCACTTTATTATTCCGGAGTCAGAGAAATGAACTGGCTTTCTTTTGGGTGATGCAATGCAAATATCTCTCTTTTGACCCCTGGATTGACAAAAGGCCACATGTGGCTGCATCCCCACATCCAGGTCCTATATCCTACCGCCACTGCCACCATGCCCAAGAGAAAGGCTGAAGGGGATGCTAAAGGAGATGAAGCCAAGGTGAAGCATGAGCCAAAGAAATCTGCAAGGTTATCTGTTAAACCTGCTCCTCTAAAGCCAGAGCCCAAGCTTAAAAAGACCCCTGCAAAGAAGGGAGAGAAGGTACCCAAAAGGTTAAGAGGAAAGCTGATGCTGGCAAGGATAGGAATAACTCTGTGGAAAACAGAGATGCCAAAACTGATCAGGCACAGAAAGCTGAAGGTGCTGGAGACAGGGATAGTATGAGGATAATATCAGGGATATTGGGAGAATTGAATAATGTTAACTAGTTTACTCTGGTGATCATTTTGAATCTTGATCCAACACCATGAGGTGTGTGTAGTTTTGGTAACTGTGTGACTATACAGTTTGAAATAAGATCTTTTATCAAGTTTTATAAAAATGTAAAACTGTTTTACTTTTTTTTTTAAAAAATATGTTGTTAGCACATAGAACATTTAATTGTTGTTTTGGGGGAAGGGCAAATATCACTAATAGAGTATCTCTGAAGCTAGGTTGATACAGGGAAAATACTTTTCCCTTCTAGTTTTGAGGAACTTCCTCATGGTTCCCAGGAGGAGGGATTCCCTGAGGTTGACACATATTAGCCACCTTGGCACAGATACCTTGTGGTATGGAAAAGCTAAAATTCATTTTTATGTCCTCTTCTCCCTCTCTGCCTTCATCATAGCCTTGACTCCCTTAAATCTAGAGACCTATTGGACCCTGACCCCAAGAAGTGGTTCTCAGTATGTCAGGCAATCTAGACTTTAAAGTGTCACCATTGAGACGGCATCCCTCAAAAGAATTCCTTTTTTAGCTTAACAATTCAGATAGATAATTTTGCCATTTTCATTTTATTTCCTGAAAGTCAGGGTTAGCTTATGAAAAGTTGTTAAACAATATGCTAATTATGAAATGTCAACCCTGACTAAACTTTCCTTGTTCAGAGTACCAAATGAAGACTTCATTGGGTTTTGTAGTGCTGTTCTGATTTTGGTAGTCCAATGAAGAAGGGAGTTAGAAAGTTGTTGTATATTGGTAACGATTGCTTGCCAGTGTCCATAATACCATGCTTATGAAAAGTATCTTTAATAAAGCTGAATACTGTATGGCTTGGGAAAAAATTAACATTCTCTTAAGATATGAATGATTTCAAGTACAAATTATAACACTCAGGTTCATAGAAAACAAACAGCTTCCTCCATGGTAACACAGGTAGTAACTAACAAAACCAAAATTCCAACTTGGGATTCCCTACTACAGGTTAAAGTAGGATGTCTTTGAACCATGGAAAGACAAACTATATGATATTTATTATGGCAAAGGTGAATGCTGATAACAAGCTTGACTATTCTTATCAAGATCACTGCCACTAGAGCAGGACTTAGGCACAGGGATGAATAGGTGGCTTCATCTGTGCTATGTGACTTGAAAACACATAAAGGGAGTACGTGAAAAGGTACACCTCCCATCTATACTGTGCTTCACACTTTTTCAGTATGAGAAAACAAAATCCCTGGCCATTCACAAAGGTGCTAATAGTGGTCCATGAGCTATGTTTAGCATTTTCAAAGCCTAATGGAAATATATTTACCTGCAATAAAACCACATAAGGTCCCCCAAACCCCAGCCATCTCATTATACAAATAAGCTGAATCCTGATCTTTATTGCATTTATTTTTCACTTATACTCAGGTCTTTAAGTCATAAAATAGGAAAACAAATTATTATTTAATACATGTAGTGTTTTGAGTAGATGGAAACTTCCAAAACACAAGGCCCATAGGAAAAAAATAATAAAGAACACCTTTGTGTTACAAAGTTGAGAACCATTGGTTTACTCCTTTGTTTGTTGTTCAAATACCCTTGGGAAGAGTAACACATTAAGTTGTTGATTATACTTAAATTAAACCAAACCAACTGAGCATAAGGCATTATGTGGCTCTTATGGTGCTGTGGGGAATACACATAAATAGGCATGGTCCCAATCTAGGGTGAATGGGTTTAATCAGATAATTTCCTCAAAATAGGTGAAACCAGAAAAGGAGTGAGGTCTCTAAGACTGAAGGTCATAGTGATACGGAGGTAGAGAAAGAGGGGAAAGCCACCTAGAGAAGAGAGTAAACTAGTATTTGCCAAACCCTTGCTATATACATCTTGTCACTTAATTCCTTTTTTTATTGAGATATAATTGATACACAAACTTTAGTTTCAGGTATAAAATGTAATGTTTCAATATTTATATATATTTCAAAATGATCACCACAGTAAACTAGTTAACATTATTCAATTCTCCTAATATCCCTGATATTATCCTCATGCTATCCCTGGTTAACTATGGCTATTTTACAAAATAGACGAAACTATTTAATGAAAATAAAACTGAGACTCAGAAAGGTTCAACAACTTGTCCAAGATCACATTATTGGGAATTTGTGTTGCCAGAGTTGAAATCCAAGCTGAGTAACACTATGTCATCAATGAGTGATTCCTCTATTCCATGATGTATTGTGTTCCTCTTGGGGGTTAGAAGGGCAATGAACAGACAGGAAGAATGAGGATGAACACGTCTCTGGCAGCCACAGCTTGTTGCCAAAAGCAACATCAGCCTACAGCCCTAAGTACTAAGATTGAACACCAAGAAAAAAGTAGTGTCTTTGCATTCAGTAGCTTTGAAAATATACTTTCAAGGGGCAGGATTTCTTTTTGGGGGAGAGCAATTGAATTGGTTAAAAAAAATTAGTGCTTTTTTTCAACAGCCACACACATGCCACAGGGAAATACTGGTAAATACCCACAGATTATTAGGCCAAATGGATGAGGTGTAGCACTCTTATGCTCTAATATACCACAATGCAGAAAAAAAATTACATGAAGGCATTAATTCTCTTCTTCCAGGCAAAGATTTTCTGAAGGATCTTCCCAGTACATGACAGTCTCTTCTCTAGGTTTACCAGTCACTGGTGGGATGATTCAATTTCCTCTTGGAATCACCAGAGTCCTTACAATGGCCCACAAGCTCCTGTATTATCTGAGTTACCTCTATGACTTCATCTCCCTCTGGATCATTATCCAGAGTGCTTCGTTGTTCTTCAAACGTAGTAAGCACTTTCTTGTCTTAGGACAGCACTGGTTATTGCCTCTGACTGGAACATTCTTTTGTAGACACCTCTAAAGCCTCCCTTAAGCTGTTGCTGGAAACATTCATCTTCTCAATAAGCCCTACTTTGACCAGACCATCTAAAGCTGCATCCCAGACCCAAGTTCTTAATCCTATGGCACTCTTTTTATAATATAATTTACTTATTAAGTTTATTGTTTATTTTCTATTTCCTACCAGAATATAACACAAGGTCCTATTGTCCAATAATATAACAATTAATAAACATTTGTTGATTTGTTGAATGAATGAATGAATGAATTCTGTATATAGGCAAAGCCACGGGGGAGGAGGATATATTATGGTTTCAAAGAAGCTTCCTCCTTATCCCCTCTAGAACGTAAAAATTGCTTCCACCACTTAAACTCTCTACCACTAATTCCAAAGACCAAAAGAGAGCTCTCTGTCAAAATGAAAAAGATCTTTATGGATGCATCATTATATAGCACTGTAATCTCCACTTTAATTTCCATTTCTTACTTTGCCTGGTATGTCTCTAGTCTTTTATCCACTATTAAAAAATTCAAACTATCCACCCCCAAAATGCCTTGGGGTATAAATGTTTCTTATTTGTGAGTGTGAGTCTCCCTCTTATTTCTTTTCCACCAGGCACAGTGTTCTAGGCTCTATACCACAGCTCTGACACCAACTCTAACCTAGAAGCCCCCTTCATACTTGATCTCCTGAGCACCTGACTTTTTGGTTCTTCTTAAGAGACTTTAGCTTGGATAGTCTTAGGCCTGACTCTTCCCATTACTCTGTGTGGGTTCTAGCCCTTTGGCTGGTCATCTGGCTGGATTAGAACCATAGTCCTTCCCTACCTCCAACCAACCCATCACCCTCATCAAAGGGTAGGGACTTCAACCATCTCTATGGTTAAAGTCTAAAGGAAGACTTACTGCAATTAGATGTGACCAGGTGCTGTTTTTTAAGGGTCCTATTTCTTTCTTTCTTTCTTTCTTTCTTTCTTTCTTTCTTTCTTTCTTTCTTTCTTTCTTTCTTTCGTCTCTCTCTCTCTCTCTCTCTTTCTCTCTTTCTCTCTCTCTCTTTCTTTCTTTCTTTCTTTCTTTCTTTCTTTCTTTCTTTCTTTCTTTCTTTCTTTCTTTCTTTCTTTCACTATTTGAGCTATAGGTATTTTCCTGTGCTCCTTATCAGCTTGCTTATTCTGTAGTTCTAGAGATGTTGGCAATCACCACTGGTGTTTATCTCTTCATATTATTAAGTAAATGGAAGAAAAAGAACATGTCAATGTTAGAAGTCTGAGACAGCTGATAGAACGAATGGTGAATTTATTAGGTTGCAAATATTTTTAAGAGTTTTCCAGCACTGCCTTTCTTGAGATCAAGAATTTAATCTACTTAATTGCTGGATAAACACACCCTGAAAGGGAAAAAGAGAATGGCTAAGTCTTATTTCCTACATTTATTAAATTTCTTGGGTGCTCCTATCTAATTTATTTTGCTTCTTTCTTATTTATTTCAGGGTCTGGGCCAAATGCTTGTGTAAATTTATTACTAAAAACATCTGGATTTTTTTCTTGCATATCATTTTTAGTTAAATTTGTTTGTCTTGTAGTCCTCAGCAGAAATTCTAGGAATTATCCTAGTACAGACATTTGTGCATACATAGACTAAAATTCATTCTCAGCACATGGTTAGCGGACTTTTCTTTAACAGGCTGTCTTCTTCTCTTCACTGCTTCCAAAATTAGGGTGTCTGGAGAATGTGAAACAAAATTATACAAAGGCGTGACCTCCGGCCTTGCTTCTGTCTCTTAGCCTGTGGAGTACCCAAGAGGGAAAGTGTTGAATTTGGCCTCACTTCACATGGCATTAACTGTAATTCTTTGTGAATTGTGGTGACATCATGGTATACTTTGACATCACTGCTCAGACTCCCTTCTGCTGCTGGGCATACAATACATAGTTTTTGTTCAAACACAAGAGTTCTTTGTTGAGAAAAAAAGATAGCAGCTGGTCTTCTGCCCTGGTACAAATGTGGATCTTACTGGAATGTGTCTGTTCAGTAAGTCGCCACAAAGTAACCATTCTGCTATGATGATTAGAACTTACTCATACACATATTTCTGGAAAACTCTGTGAAATTTTACATCTAAAGAGTTCAACATTTCAGATGTGACCATAATTTAGCAAAATTCTGCATGCAATAAAGTTCTCATTTACATGTTTGGATATTTTATCTGAAGTCAATATTCCCAGAGCAGTAGTATGCTGTTTCTAAGCGTGTGTTAAGAACAGACATGATGGAAAAGGTAAAGAGGGACATATATTTCTCCCAAAATAGGTCCCTTCCCACTGTCACTTTCCAAGCAACTCAGATCCCCAGCCAGAAAAGCTTCCACCATTCCTTGGTCCTCATATCAATTCCTGGTTACTTCCCAAACTGTATTACTTTATACTAATTTGAAGCTTCTGAATGATACTATTAGTATTCTGATTCAAAGTCAGTAAAAAATGTTCTCAGCTTATATATTTATTTCCTTTTCTTTTCCTGGGTTCTCCATTGCCATTTCTGTCCTAAAATAAAGCCTGATAAAGTTGATCAAAACAGAGTTTATATAAAAACATCATCTGTTAAATACCTCCACATTCTGTCCCATATGGCTGTAATACTTGCACAAGGCAGAAAATTTTCAGATCAGCTTGAGAAACTAAAGGCTGTTAATCTAAGATTATTCCCAGAGGAACAAGTCATATCAGAAAATATTTGGATGGGATAGTAAACTTCTTTTACTGAAAAAAAAAAAAAAAAAAGATGATTGTTTTACTCTCTCATGGAACAAATAGGGCCATAACATGATCCTCAGTTCTATCACAAGTTTTATAATTTTTTTTTTAAAGATTTTATTTATTTATTCATGAGAGATACAGAGAGAAAGAGAGGCAGAGACACAGGCAGAGGGAGATGCAGGCTCCATGCACCGGGAGCCCGACGTGGGATTCGATCCCGGGTCTCCAGGATCACTCCCTGGGCCAAAGGCAGGCGCTAAACCGCTGCACCACCCAGGGATCCCCAAGTTTTATAATTGTTAAGAGTATTTGTTCCCTCTCTAGAAATTTTATACTTAAGACCAACGGTACCACAGTGCCTCATCTCAGCCTTTTATCCAGACTTTCACCACCCTTCACCATTTCTTACCATGGAACATCATTACTTATATCAAGAATCCACATGTTGTGTACCTCCAAGTCATGAGAGAGGCAGCATGGTATCATCATAGGGGGAATCAAACGACTCAATTTGGATGTGATGATTTATTACCTTTGCTTGAATATATCATACACTCTCAATATGAGATTCAGTTCTCTCTTGACTTATAAGAGGATAATCAGATCTACTTTATATACTTGTTGTAAAGATTTCATACTTATATAAAGAGATTACTAGCCAGTCTGCCATGGAACAACTCTAACTATATATTCTGGAATTTCTGGGACAATTCTATTCTCAAATCTTGTATTTTGTAGTCCTCATAGTTATTGGGCCACATGTGCTAATTACTTTGGGGGGGGTGGATATGTGGTCATTGTGCACATGGGAGGTATTTGCTTCCCTATGTGAAAATGTGTCTGAAGTTGTAAAGGGTACCTTTGTGATCTGAGCACCTGTAGACTGGTTGTCTCACAGCTCTAGGTATAGGGTCAAGGTTGTAAAAGCTCAGGTCCATTTTAGTTCCTCTGGCTTTGAGAAAAGCAAATATAAAGTAAGATAACAACCCCAATCCTGTGGAAGAAATAGACTTGCCTTTAAAGGGCAGACCAGATGAATTTTTTTTTTTAACTTCCCTCTACCTTGTGAAAGTAGCCAATGAAATAGCAGCGAGCTTGGGAGATGAGAATTGGGACTTCTTAAGGATTCTGATAGAAATGTGAAAAGTCTCTCTGGAATTGCTGTGGAGTAGCAAGCCATGTCCTCTACAGCCCACTCAAATGAGAGGAGAATGCTTCAGATTCTTACTGTGAAAATGTGTGCTACCCAGGGCAATTTACACGTTCGATGCAATCCCTATCAAAATACCATGGACTTTCTTCATAAAGTTGGAACAAGTAATCTTAGGATTCTTGAAATATCCTTTCTTAGCTCTCTACTTCTTCACCACTAATCTGGTTTATTTGGGGCCACTTTCAAATATGGATAAGGGAGGGACAATCACTAAATGCATTCAACACAAAGGAGATTTCTCAAGTTTCATCTTCTAAAACCTGAAATCTGGGGAAAATATTTTTTTCAGGGGCTGGAACAAGAGTTGGGGGTCCTGTTTTCTCCATGGGAGCCTGCACCCATATGTTACTGTAACAGCTGAATATAATGAAAGAAAATGAGTACTCAGCAAATCCAATTGTTATAAGAAATACTCAAAATCTGTTTTAATGGGGAACAAACCTGGAATATGAATGTGCAAGCCAAAACAAATCAGTTAAAAAAATCTTTTAAAGGAAAAGTAGCCCACTTGAAACTGGGAATTTGAAGTGTTTCTTCATCAGAATTAGCAATAGACCAATAAAATAGCAGTCATGAAGACCTAAGAGCAGCATGGACTTGCTGATTTTTAATGGGCCCCAAGTTTCCTGAGTCTAATGGAAGGTTAGCTGCTGGGTGTGGTGACTGAATTGGGTGGGAAAAAAGGCTAATGGTTTTGCCCTTGGCCACCCTTTCAAACTCTATCTAGGCTTGTGCATTCATGACAATCAGTTGCATTTTGCTGAATCACTACAGTATGGACTGTGGCAAAAATAAACTGTCCCTTCTTTCATTTTGGACAAAAACAAGTTCACTCAAAGGCCCTGAGATAAAAAAGAAATGACTGCAGACATTTTTTCCCATTAAGAAAATTCCACTAGCCACCCACTCGCACTCATAAAAATGAACTCTTATTCTTTCCTGTAATAGTTCTAGTTTAAAATCAGCTGAAACTATGTATATCAAATTTGCCAGAATTCAATACTCAGTATATGTCTAATTTGAGAATAAACTTAAATTCCCACTTAAATTTAGAAGTATTTTAAAATTCAAGTTTTTGGGTACCTGGGTGGCTCACTGGTTGAGCATCTGCCTGCAGCTCAGGTCATGATCTTGGGGTCCTGGAATCAAGTCTCACAGCAGGCTCCTCCTTTCAGGGAGCCTTCTTCTCCCTCTGCCCATGTCTCTGCCTTTCTCTGTGTGTCTCTCATGAATGAATGAATGAATGAATGAATGAATAATAAATAAAATCTTTTAAAAAATTTCAAGTTTTTATAATGATTATAATTGGTTTTTAGCCAGTATTCTAAAACTACCTGAAAAATAGCACAGAAAGCTTATCTATGTGCTTACCTCCTAACTTCTATAAATATAGCCAATTGCCTGTTTCAGAGTCCTCATCTTATTGCTTCCTGGTACACCATGGGTAAAGAAGAACAGAAATTTTCATGACTCATGCAACAATCACAATTTGGCTATACTAAACAAAATAATGTTTCTTCTGCGTGTATTATGTAGAAGTCACATAAATTTTGGAAAATTGGTTTGTATTTTTAAAATATGCAATGTGTCTTTATCAATTTATCTATGTGAATCTAAAATGAAAAGTCCCTAAATTCTGTAAGGCTGAGTCTATCAAATACCACATTTTCTAGAAAAAACATAATTTAACCACTGATTTTTAAGTTTTTCAAGTCCTATCATGTCAAATGGATCCTTTCCATGGTTTTGACCTCGTTCCATTTTCTGCATTAAAATTCCACTTTTATTAAAGTTAAACTATTTTTCTGTAGGTGCAGGCATGTCACAAGGAATCACTTACTGGATATTTATCAAAGAGTAGACAAAAACAGCTGCTAATATCAGCATGGTAATTTTTAAGAATACAGGGCTGTTCAGAACATGTGGGCATCAAGTTCTCAGATGATCTATAACCTCGATTTTTAAAATTCTTTCTAAGGAAGGTGTCAAGACCATGGACACATGGATTTCCCTTGCTAGCTTGCCTTAGCTAGCTAAAGTCCATGAAGCCTTACATTTTGTAACTAGTGAATGGCAGTTGCATCAGAGTTGACAGGAAGATAGAAAATAAATACTGTTAGCTACCCTTACTCTGAAGAGTGGAAAATTATAGTAAGAAATTGTAGACTGTGGCAAAGGGCACTTTTCACTTATCAAATTTGATGTCAAGAAGAGACAATAATAAATAACTAGTGAAGAGGGAAAGAATCACAATTCCCAGGAAGTGTCTACTATGGGCCAGGTACTGTCAGGTATTTTGCTGTGTTCACGAATCTTTACACAAACTGACTGCACAGATGACAAATCTGGGCAACTTTCTTTGTGACATTTCTAGAAGATGGCAGACTTGGGGTGCCAACTTTTTTTTTTTTTTTAAGATTTTATTCATTTTTTCATGAGACACAGAAAAAGAAAGAGGGAGAGACACAGGCAGAGGGAGAAGCAGGCTCTGCAGGACTTGATCCCAGGACCCCAGTCACAAACTGAGCCAAAGATAGGCGCTCAACCACTGAGTCACCCAGGTGCCCCTCCAACCTCTTTTTAGGACATTATTCCTATCACACTGGGTCACCTAATGCACCAGAGGATGTTTTAAGTCAACAGTGTATATATTCAGAGGGGTAGGGAGGTACCATGTGTATGTGGCAGCAGCTTCCATGAGAATACACTATTTTAAGACCTAGTTTTTCAGCAAAAGTTTGTACCACTCTGTTTTAAAACCTAGCCTACCATGTTATCAATATTCACTCAGTTTATTTCTTAGCCCCAGCTTATTAGGGCATTCAAAAAGGGAAGATGCTTCCCAAGGGCAGTCTCTAGGGAGACCAATAATTCCAAAAAAAGATTCCAAGACTTTTTCCAACAGTATGAAAATAAACCCCCCTGCAAATTTATTTTCAATACTTGCTTGTAGCTTGGCTTTGGCACTAAGTTGGTTATTACCTTAAACAGAGGGTAAAAAAGTCTCCAGTAGCAGTTGGCAAGACAAAGGGGAAGGGGGAAGGTGGGCAGCGAGGAGGGAGAGTATGGAAAGAAACTGAACTCAGCCCAAAACACAGCTCACAGCTGGGCGGCCTAACCCAGCAGAGACCTCACAAGCCCTGCCAGTGACCAGTGAGTATGACCTCCAGGTGAACTTTGGATTTGTACCATGCAGTGTCAGGAAGAAGAAAGCCCAGATGACACACAGGCAATTCTGAGGCACACTGGCTTGAACACCCAGTTCACACAAATGGTAACTGCCTCTGCTTCTTCCACCCAGCCTGGGTCAAAGGCCAACCCATGAGGCAAAAAGGATGCGTTCTGATATCAAAACACTTTGCATGCAGCCCCGACCCTCTCTGTCAAAGGCAAAATAAAAACATTTGAGAAGCATGTGAACAGAGTATTTTCATATTAGTTTTTATTTGACAACCTCATGTAATTCCAAAAAATGGGAACGTTGGCAGCTTTAGCTCCAGAAATGTTCAGGATTCCTGTCGCAGGGGAAGCACAAGTACAAAATGAGGACCATGGGAGGCATTAGTTAGGTGAGAAGCCAGCATCCTCCTTCTGCTTCTGAAAGAGCAGTTCTGTCTCTGGGCCTGAATCAAAAGCTGTCTATCCCATTTCTGTAAAAATTTCCTAAAATGAGGGCAGGATCCCCTACTGAATGGAACCATGCATTGCTTTCAAGTGTGTATATGGTCCAGGTGACATTCCTGGACTTAGTGCTTATCTGATGGTTCCACAAGTCCCCCTTCTCTTGCAATGGGATCAGAACTTCCCTTTAGACGTAACTGCTTCCTCAACTACAATGCTAGTCATTGGGTCTAATTAGATTGCAAGAAAAGGCTCCATTTTTTAAGTGGTCATTTAAATTGCAGACGTGGATTCAGCCTGCCAAACATGTACACACAATCATAAATCAACACCTGCATACACAGCAGGCGGGAGCTCTCTGAAACACCTCATTGGTATGCAAAGAGGCACAGCTCTACTTCTCTTTCTTTCCTGCAAACAGCATCTCACCATTTTCATGGTGATTTTCTGAGCTTGTAAGCTGCAAAGGGAGAAAAGGTAGGGGAAGAACACAGGCTCCGGGAATTCCATGCCCAAACCTTTGTAAATTGCCTAGAGAAGCTGAAGAAGTTTCAGCGCCACGATCTCCATCACAATGAGCAAGTCCTTTACTCCACACCCTTTATGGTACTGTATTGTCCTAGCTGTTGGAAGGTTAACAGCTGAAAAGTCACAGCCATGCTTTAGAGAGCTTTATAAGCTAGAAGCTGGGTGAGAGGGAAGTAGGCAGAGCTGATGAGAATGAAAAGTGGTACAGCTGCTGTGGAAAGCAGTATGGAGATTCCCCAATAAATGGCACACAGAATCACCACATGATCCAGCAGTTCCAGTTCTCGATATAAATACACCTACAAGAACTGAAAGCTAGGACTCGAATAGATATTTGTAGGCATGTGTTTGTAGCAGCTTCATTTCCATCCAAGTGACCATCAGCAGATGCATGGATAAACAGAAGTGGTATACATGGTTGAATTAATTAAACGAGGAGGCCATTAGACTGATGGGGCTCTAATGCCATGGGAGCCTACATCAGGAAACCCAAATCTAAGCCTATACATGCCTCAAGGTTACAAAATCAATAATAAGGATAATCAATCACTAAGAGCCAAAGAGGCTTTAAGTTATAGCCAATCAAATAATTTCCTGTCTTTGCTTCTGTACTTTCTTTTTTTATAGCCAATCAAATAATTTCCTGTCTTTGCTTCTATACTTTCTTTAAGTAAGTTTCTTCCCTGGTTCCTGTCGGTGAGTGCTCCCCCTCATGTCCAATGTGCTACCGTTTGATTCTAATCAATAATGCCCAAATAAATGCAATATTTTTAATATGCCTCAGTTTATCTTTTTTCAACAGTTCATACAATGGAACATTATTCAAGCTATAAAAAGTAAGAAATAGGGACGCCTGGGTGGCTCAGTAGTTGAGCGTCTGTCTTCGGCCCAGGGCATGATCCCGGAGTCCCAGGATCGAGTCCCACATCGGGCTCCCTACATGGAGCCTGCTTCTCCCTCTGCCTGTGTCTCTGCCTCTCTCTCTGTGTCTCTCATGAATAACTAAATAAAATCTTTAAAAAAAAGTAAGGAATAGCTGACCCATAATACAATAGGGATGAACCCTGAAGACTTGATGCTAAGTGAACTAAGAGACCAATATTACAAGTATCATATAATTTCTGTTACATGAGAGACCCAGAATAATCAAATTCATAGAGACAGAAAGTGGAAAGATAGTTCTCAGAGACTGAGAGGAGGGGGAATGGAGAATCACTATTTAATGGGTATGGAGTTTCAGCTGGAGAAGATAAAAACATTCAGGGGATGGATGGCGATGATGGTTACACAGCAATGTGTACATACTTAATGTCAATGAACTTGAACTGTAGACCTAAAAATGATTGAAGCACTAAATTTTATGCTATGTATATTTTACCACAGACACACACACACACACACACACACACACACGAGGTAGAAAAGGACAGGCACAAATACTTAATACAGAGATGAACTGGGTAAATAAATATATGTACATAAGTAAACATATGCTCTGATGTTTGCTTGTAGTTGTTGAGAACACAACTTTGTAGTGGTGTCATTTCTGTAATACCAGCTGGTTCTATTGGTCTTCTTCTATGTGGACATGGACAAAACTCCATGTGTTTGTACTTCCTGTTCTTCCACTGAGCAAGCTTTATATGGACCCTACCATCCCACATTGTTTGGTATAGGATAGTATAATATAATATGGTATCCTATAGGGTAATATGGTACTGTTTAGCGTAGTGTAGTATAGTGCAGTGTAGTGTAGTATAGTGAGGTGTAATGTAGTGTAATATATAGTTACAGGGAAATGTAGTATAGTAATAGGGTAGTACAGTATAGTGCAGTATATATACATATGTAACATAGTATAGTACACATACTATAATATGATATAGTATAGGGTAATATAGTATAGTATAGTGTACTCTAGGATAGGACAGTATGATGTGGTGTAGTATAATATAGTATAGGGTAATATAATATGGTGTAGTGTAGTATATAGTACAGAGTATTATAGTGTGGTATAGTGTAGTAGCTTTGGAATCAGAGGGATTTGAATTTGAACGCAAGCTCTGTTACTTATTAGTTGCATGACCTTGCCCATGTTCTCACATCTCTCGATGTCCTGGTTTCTTCTGTAATATGGTTCCAATCACACCTCTACAAGCTTATGAGAATTCATTACAAGAATGTAAAGCTCTTAAAGTTTACCAACAGGAGGAGCTCTCACTACCATAGATTATAACAACAAATATGGCTGTGGAAGCTGAAGAAATGAAAAAGGCCAGAAAGTAGATGTTACTGTGTGTTTTTTAAATGATTCTCTTCTCTTCTTTAAAACTCAAAATGGAGCTCTCATTTTACATAGAAATATTATTATTCATTATTCAAGTGACTTATTTTACTCTCTCTCTATAGTTGCCCACTAGTCTAAGATAAAGAAGGAAGATGGGATTATTCAGAGAGCAGGTATCAAAAACAGAATTCACCACCGTGAACACATTGGTTGTGCCCTTCGTCAACTGCCTATTCTTGCTGTTCTTCAATGTCTGACCTACGTATCTCCATGTGTCAAACACCTCTCTATGAGGAAGAAAAGTCTCGACAGGCTAGATATAATAACAGATTCTCTACAGGAACATACTCCTTTATCAGTGTGGACAACCAAGAATTGTCTGTCTCTATTTGTTTGAATGGGAGAATAAAAGGTCTTATGTACTAGCTTTGGGGTACAGATGGGACTGGTTTCTCATCAGCCTGGGAAGGGTTGATGGAGGAGGTGAGATGTGAGCTGTGAACTAAGGAATGGCAGCACTACTTTGGAACAATAAAGGCAAGCTGCCAAGTCTACCCCCCCACCCCCCCCACCCCCAAATCGGAAGCAGACTAGAAGGCTGGCCTGGGGCTTGAAGCCAGGTGGGTCCTGATTCTAGTGCTGGTACTGTGCTAGACACATTCCTCCAGGCTGCACACCAGAAACTTCTTCCTTAAAGCCCCACAAAAGTCTTGCTGGAATCCATTAAAACATTGTTTGAACCCTGGCGAACTTTTGGCTGAAGAAGAGAGAAGGCTCATGTTTGCAGCAGAAGGTTCATCTTGTCCTAGTACAAAAAGATTTTAGGATGAACCAAGACAGAGGTTTTCCATGGCTTGTCTATCAATATTAACTTCTGAGCATTTCCAGCCCATCAGATTCACCCACTAAAGGATGAAAGATGCACCTCCTGTCCAGGGAACAGAAAAACTCAGGGGGTACCTATTCTCTCACAGGCAGCAGGCAGTAGCAAAATCATATCTATTTATTAACCAGGGAGGACATTTTTTTATGCACGAGCCCACACTGTAGGACCCTGTGAAAATCACTAATAATCATGGAACATGGTAGAATGTTAACGCAACTTACAGAACTATTGCTTTAGTAAATCATTTCCTATTACAGGAAAAGGTCTGGGATATTTCTCAGACTGAATCTCTAAACAACTAAAGTTCTAGACTTTTAACTAAGAGCCTGTGTCAATACTGTCACTATATCTCGCAGAAGCTTCACACACAATAAAATCTACTGTTGTGTAGACTGAATCCCTGACTTAGAGACAAGCAAATAAAAATTTATGAAACTGTCACCACATCCCTAAGAAGCATAGCATCCCTAAGAAGATAGCATCCCTAAGAAGTCCCCAGTGGCCCACGATTGTATTCATTGTTCCATCCCCTAGCCATGGCTTATCTTTTTAATAATAGAATCACCTAGGCTAGACTGGATTGTCTTCCCTGGGATTTAAAAAAAGTGACCAGAACAGAGAAAGACAGAAGTCGTTCTCCAGATCTATGCTGAGGACCTTAAAGCTGCCATAGCTCCTGTGCTTCCTAAAGTCTGGCCCTTGGCTTACCCTTTGATCTTAAATTCTCAGTAACTGGTTTGCAGAATAAATAGTTGATATTTCTATCACTGATCCTATACTTTCAATAATCTCTCTTTTGGATTTTGATTGAACTGAATGCATTTCTATTGCTTGTAACCAAAAGAACAGAGGGATATAGATTTTGCTAGAAGGGGGCATATGTTTTCCTATCCTGAAACTAAGTGTATAGGAGGAAACTTTGTTAAGATGTATATTCGTAACATTTGTAAGAGGGGAGAGAAAAAAAAATCAAAGGAGTTAAAGGTTTTGAGAACTTCCATAGAAAAGAAGTGGAAGTGAAGGAAAATAATGTCAAAGGAAACCAATAGTAAATCAACAACATTCTAGATTTAAAAAGCAGTAAGCTTTAAAGATCATACAAGGGGAAGAAAGAGAACATAAATAAGATATGTAATTTCAAGTATAGGAAATTTCATTTTTTCCTTTTAAAATAACCATCGGAACAGGTTATGTGCGTATTTTCCTATCTTAAGGTTTTAAAACACTTGAGTAGGTCCTCCTTCCTTGTATTCAAATGTTCTTTTTAAAGCCTTTAATGTGGCCTCAAATAAACTTAAAATAAATTTTCCCGAGAGTTCCTTTTATCCAAGAGAATGGCTTCATGCATTAGCATCTGAGCTATTCCTCAGGTGGAGGACAAAAATCAGGGTAGAAGCTTTGCCAGTGAGAACCAAGTTTCTCCCTTTGCCTCTTCCTGACAGAAGCTGGAAAACTAGTGATGCATAGGGCCCCCAATTTTTGGCATCCAGTTGTATATTCTTATAGGTCTGAAATTCAGGAAGGGTTACTTGGGAGGAAGGTATGATTCTGCAAGATGGTTATGATAAAATGAAAAGTACAAGTCTTAAAGTCTGACACATCCCTGTTCAAATCCTAACTCAGCCACTCACAAGTTATATGACCTTAGGGCAGCAAATTAACCCTTTGGGTTATAGATGGTGTCCATGTGAGGTTAAATGGCAGGTCAAGTACTTGGCACAGGGTCTGGCATGGTTTGTGCACAGTATATGGGGTGGATTATTTTATTCTTCTTACAATTACCATGATAATCACTAATTCTTTCCCCTTGCCCTTAGAAACATCTAGACTATGTATCCTTTGGGGGAGAGTCAGAGATACACATAGCTGCAGAGTCTAGCCTATGCAGGTAGAGAAAGGGGATTGGAAATGTCCATGTCATCACAAAGCTGCAGCAACTACTCAGCTTTATCAAATGGTTGTCATGTTGCAGATCTGATTTCTTAAAGGATATGTTGTGAATCAGAAGTTTTATCGGAAATATATTTCCATACTGGCAATGAATTCAAATTTTTACAAAAAAACACGACATGCACTGAATAAAAGTTGTCAGTGGGGGATGTATTTGGCTGAAGGATTGCTAGTTTGCAACCTCTGCTTTAGAGCTACGAAAATCACCTGGGGAGAAAACTAAAACTATACTCCAAATTACAGAGAGAAACCTGGAGAATACTTGGGAAAATACCAGGCTAGATCTACACAGGCCCAATGAAACCATTCTACATACACGCTGCCTAAGAAAGCATGTGTTAAATGATCATAAAAATGTTTCTCTGGATTAAAAAAAAAAAAAGCCTGTGCATGAAGAAACTCAGCGTTCCTCTGATCTGGTAGGATCCTACTTCCTGCTAAGCACATGCCTGTCTCCCCAGGTACATGTGGGGGAAGGAGAGGGCAGAGGCCAGAAGAGCTGCATTCATGTCACCATTGAGTATGTCTTTGCTTTACCAAACCAAATTGTATCCCTTACCCAAGCAAAGCATGCCCTTGCAAACACTCTCCATAAAAAGAAGAAAAAAATCCATCCCTAGCTAGGTCACATAAAAATCTGGAGTAGGGTTCCTGGGTGGCGCAGCGGTTTGGCGCCTGCCTTTGGCCCAGGGCGCGATCCTGGAGACCCGGGATCGAATCCCACATCGGGCTCCCGGTGCATGGAGCCTGCTTCTCTCTCTGCCTGTGTCTCTGCGCCTCTCTCTCCCTCTCTGTGACTATCACAAATAAATAAAATTAAAAAAAAAATCTGGAGTGGAAATGGCTGCACAGACAATGTTACTCAATAAAAAAAACCCTGTTGTATGGATGGGAGAATCAAATTAACAAGTCTTTCTGTTAACCATCAATAATACTGAAGTTTCTGCCTTAGAAGCTGAGAGTCATTCAGAGGAGAGAACTTCTCCCTACCGGGAGAACCCTAGCAGACAAAGAGAAGGACAGTAGTCAAGAATGCAGGAGGTGAGATCTTGGGAAAATGATACACTGGTTACATTCTTTCATTTTAATGTGACTTTGCCACTAGTTCCCAAGCCTCCTTTACCCGCCTGCCCCTCCCCACTCTTACCCTAAAATACTTGTTTCTTTAAATCACCTGTAACTCTGCTGGCAAAAGAAACTAAAGTTGTATTCAAATTAAATCAAACCTAAGGGCATAAGGGACTAGCCAGTCACCAGGTCCTGGCCACTGTGTGATTGCCATAGCCTGCAGGTGCAGTAGGTTTGCACTTGGCGTTTCTGCAGGAATGGAAGCAGTGTGTGTGAAGTTTTTTTAAAATGTTTATTGTTGGCACGGTTTTCCACTTGTATTTTCTTTTATAGTACAACTATTTTTAAGTGAGTGGAATGTTCTGTGATAATTTGGCCACAAGGGAGAGAAATTTAGCTCAGGGACTGAAATGTACTCAATAATGGTAAAAGAGACCAACAAAATGAATAGTCTAATTCAAAAGAATGCTTTAAACTCTAAAGGTTCTTAAAATCATATGCACAAAAAGAACTTGTACTTAATACGGATTAAAGAGCACTGGACTTGGAGCCAGAAGCCCTCCAAGTTTGAACCACCATCACTTGCCTGTTCGGAGATCTTGGGTAAGTCACATGCCTACTGTGATGCTCGGTATTTTCAAAAACAGAATGAGGAGATTCAGCTGGTGATCTCCAAGCTTCTTTCAAAGCCATTATTACGTGATTAGCTTTTCGTACAGGTTCAAAATATTTCCCAAGGCCTCTGAATTTGTCTTGGCCTCTCTGTTCTATTAACCACACCAATCATTTCTTGCCTTTCTGTCTAGATTTTTCAGATTCTTAAGTGTTCCCTTGGATTGCAAATAGGCATCTCACAGGAAAAACACTTTGTACCTTCTTGATTTGAGCTCCTCAAGGCAGTCTAACCAAAAAGCACTCAAAAGGACAGGTGGGGTATATTACACTAATTTTAGGTGCCTGGGTGGATTTTCCTAATGCTGGCAAGCTGCCCTTCCTAGGAGTGTTCCAAGAGGGTCTTTGGCAACCATGAGTACGTTAAAACTTGGGTAAAATTATGTTCACGGCTCATAATCTGGAAGGTATCTAATGCTTTAAATTGTTTTTATTAAGAATTTTGACAATTAAAGTAGCTACAAGATTTTTTAAAATTATGCCTTTTTCTTGATATTTCCTTGGAAATATGCCAATCAGCCAGCATATAATTACTTACTAATTGCCTTTCATTTTTAAACAATTATAGGAAGTGTCTTCAGACACTCCGTTTCAAAACGGCTTCCTGAATTTTACTTTGCTATTCTGACCTAACTTTTTTTTTTTTTGTAAAACCTAAGGCAAAGTTTCAAATCTTACACATTTCTCATACACTTAAACCTTGCATTTCAAGTTTCTGGGAAGACTAGCATTTTATGACCTAAAACTTATCTATGGAGAGAATTGAACTAATTAAAACTGTGTGTGGAGATCATCTAGCTTAGCCATGGAACATCCTATAGGAGAAAACAATCTCCAGACCTATTTTCTAATATATATCTGGGAAAGAAACTACCTCACACTGGAATCCTGATTGATATTTATGGCCTTTGCATATTGTGAGTTTAATCCCAGGAAAGATCTAAGGGCTTCAGCAATGAGAGTTCATCCAGAGAATCTGGGTGATGTACTAAGCAAATCAACAGTTATGTTGATGGCAAAGGTTCTGGGTAGATATGGGCCATCTCCTAAGCCATGGTAAATAAAGAATGGATGGCAGGAGACCCCAAATTCTAAAGTATTTCTAGCCTAATATCATAAAAAAAATAAACTTACACAAATGGACATTGCTTCACAGCCTGAAGGAAATGAGAACAAGACCCAAATAAATTAAAAGATAAAAAAGACATTTAGAATGAATAATATGTGTGATTTAGGGAGGGTTCGGTCATCAGGAGACAAAAATAGTCAACACAGAGATTTACTGAGTTGTTGATCCGTCCATGCAACTGTCTTATATTGAGCAAATTAATGGCAAAACACAAAGAATGATTTGGATACAGTGTTTGCCAGTCAGTATTGGGGGTGGGGTCTTAATTTAACTGACTAGATGGTCATGATGATTAATATAAAGATAAAGGAAACAAGAGAATAACAGGTGCAAGAGAAGGGAATTAATATTAATTCACCTACAATGTTTCCCTGTAGGACACTGGGTACCAGGGAAGAGGGCAACATGACAAGGGAAATCAAGACCTTCCAACCTCCTCAAAACTGAGATCCACCACTCCTCCTACCTGCTCCCATCGCATTCTGTACACGGAGTATATTGTTTCTAGCAAGATGCCTCACCTTAGATGCTCAATAAATGGAATGAGTCAACAATACTTAATCTCACTAAGCCTCATTTCCTTCCTCCATAAAAATGGTAGCAATATGCACCCCCCACCACCATTGGTTTACGTGAGGATTCAAGGAGATAACATACATAAAGTGCTTGCACAACACAGTGCCCAGCATGTAACTTCCTCAGTAAAAACCAGTTCTTATTAATATTAGGCATTATTATCTCTGTTTTTATGGGTGAGAAAAATGAGGCTTAAAGAACCTAATAAATTACTCCATGATCACACAGATAGTAAAAGTTTAGAAGTCAGACTTCAGACTTGTGTTCGAGTCCAAAACCCAAGTTCTTCCTCCCTCCACATGCTGCTGCTGATTATAATTATTCATGTTTGAGCCTCATCAACTTAAGGCTGTAAGCCTCTTGAAGGCAGGGATCATGAGTGTCTTCATATTCCCATTGAGTATAATTCAGCACCACACGGCAGCCCTAATTAAAAATTTGATTGAACTTCTCTAGATCTCAAATATCTCACACATATAATAGAAGGATCATACTGCAAGATTTTAAATTGTCTTTTCAGTTCCAAACTGCTTTCTGTGAAATCACTCAGTGAATTAAGTAGTAGTGTTAATATCTGATACCCCTAAGCAAACAATGCTTGGTTGAGAATTTACAATGAAAGAAAAAGACCTTAAGTCCAAACTTATTTCCCATAAAAAAGAAAGGAAGGATGTGCAACTTCCAGCTTAAATTTTTTTTAAGATTATATTTATTTATTCATGACAGACAGAGAGAGAGAGAGAGGCAGAGACACAGGCAGAGGCAGAAGCAGGCTCCACACAGGGAGGGAGTCTGATGTGGGACTCCATCCCGGGTCTCCAGGATCACACCCCGGGCCAAAGGTGGCGCTAAACTGCTGGGCCACCAGGGCTGCCCCAACTTCCAGCTTAATATCAGTATCCATTCATTCAGTGTATATTCATTAAAAACCTGTTATGTGCCAGTTTCTAAATCAGTTTTAATACATATAAATACTTAGGGTCAGAAATCACTTCTTAGAACAATAATGAATGAAGGGGACACCCACGTAGACTAATGGATTAGTCATAATAACTCTGCCAAAGAGTTAGATCAGATCACTCTTCAAGATAACAGTCTTTAGATTTAGTCCATAGACTTCTGAATCTTTGTACCATATCTAAAAAACATCTTTCTTGAGGTATAATTCGCATACCATAATATCCATCCATTTAGAGTATACAATTTAATTGTTTTATTTAGTACATTCACAGAATTGTGAAACCATCACTAAAGTCTGTTTAGAACATCCTTATTACCCCCAGAAGAAAGCTCATGCTCATTAGCAGTTGCTCCCCATTATTCTAACCCCCAGCCTTAGGCAACCCCTAATTTAATTTTTGTCTTGATAGAATTGCCTATTCTGGACATTTCATAGAAATGCAATAATAGAATATGTGGCCTTTTGTGACTGGCTTCTTTCACTCAGCATATTGCTCTGAAAGTTCATTCATGTTATAGCATGTATCAGTACTTCATTCCTTTTAACTGTAGAATAATATTCCATATAGACGGACCACATTTAATTTATCCATTCATCAGGTGATGGCCATTTGGGTCGTTTTCTGCTATTTGGCTACTATGAATAATGTTATAAATTACTGAGTACAATTTTTTTGTGTGTTTTTCTCTTGGGTCTGTACCCAAGAGTGGAATTACTTGTTCATATGGTAACTCTGTTGAACATTTTGAGGAACTGCCAGACTGTTTTCCAAGGTAGCTGTACTATTCTTTTGCTGTAACAAACTGTAACTATAACAGCTTTCAATAAGTTCTGTGGGTCTTTACGGTGAATTATCAAACCTGAGGGTAGTCTCAGAGATCCCAAACTTGAAGCTGGTGTGAAAAGTGATGGTAGTCTTGGGGGACCTTGCACTTTATAGTCACTAACAATAGTGAGACACTCTTAAAGATAAGTAGGTAAAATTTAGTACATTTAGTATTTTTGCAAGGAAGTGGTCCAAAGAATCATCTGTGAAACAAGGCATCATAGGATGGATCAAGAAAGTTGCCAGATCCTAGTGGAGCTTTCATTTAATGGAACACAGAATTCCCAGGCCAAAGAGTTCCTTATCTGAGCAATAGACAGTCATACACCTAATAGCAAAGAGGTATCTTTACTGATATTATGCTTCACTGTTAGAATATCTTTTCCCAGAAGATGGAGTGGTATATAATAGAGATGATGGGATTTGAATTGTACCTTTGCCTGTTTCTGGTTGTATGAACTTCTATGAGCCTCAATCCCCTCAGTTATGAAATGGAAATGATAAAGATATCCCAAAGAATTGGCACAAGAAGCACGTGCTGATATGTACAGTGTACTCTGCAGAGTATATAGCACCAAAAAGGATAAAATTTGAATTTTTTTTTTCTACGTTAGATTCACTCTGTCTTCATCTACTTAGCTGAATCTCTTTGGGAAAACAAAATCAATCCTGTCTTTCCCAGCCCATGCTTAATTTCAACGGAAAAATTAAATGGATATAACATTCTAAAAAGCTTTCCTATATATGCTATAGGAAGAAAGGTTTCCCACCTCACAAACTGAATATCAAGATGGAAAAAAATTCCCATATAACAGAGAAATGTTTTCTATGAGTAGACAGGATACATGAATAAAAAAACAGACCTCATTGGGATGGCAGCAAGGAAATATCATGAGATGAATGAGGACCTATGGAATGTTGCTTTAATATCTCTAAGCTCTTCAAAGAGAAAGGATACCTTGAGGAACTTCAAAATGCTACATACACACTAGTTTGACTTCAGTTTTTCCTGAAAGAGACAAACATTTAGTTTGACTAGTCACCTAACTGGTGCATGATCACAGAAAAGGTTAACCTGACAAATTTTTAAACATGCCCAAGTAGGCCGATGACTATACAAACTTAATGGAAACACACCTTTCATTAAGAAAACAGAGTTAAGAGGGAGGGAGGAAGGATGCAAAGTCACTGAGTGAATATCACAGGACAGACAGTACACTGTGCATGCATTTTCTTTGCATCGCTCCTCCCTGTTCTAAACCAATGCGTGACTCTTTTCCTGTGTTTCATTTCAATGAATGGCAGCACCACACGTTGCTCAAACTAGAAAACCAGGCATTATCTTCAGCTCTCAATTTTTCTCTCCTGCTGCATTTAACCAATCACCAAGTCCATGAATTCTAACTCTAATTTGTATTAAAATCTCTCCTCATCCCACTACCAATTTTTGCCCTCTTCCAATCTATTGCTCTCACCAAAGATAGAGTACTCTTTCTGAAATACACATCTTCCCTTATCTTTCACCTGCCTGAATTATTTCAAAGGCACTCTTTTGCACTCAACACTACAAGTCCCCAATCTTCTTACTTTCATGTCTCTTCATGACATAGGCCCTGACATTCTCTTTAGTTCTTTATCCTTTCAGTCTAGGCACTGGTTAGAGCATTTTCAGTTCTCCTCTGGGCATTCTTTGATCTTGTGTCTTGGTTAAATATTCTGCCTATTTACCACAGTCTAAATATCCCTCATTGTGGCTCCTACATGCTATTAAAAATTTATGTATATATGGATATATGTGTATGTATCTATGTAGATGTTTGCACTACTTTCAAATTAACAGGGATGCATGCTATTGTGGGTTGAATTGTGTCTCCCAAAAAGATACATAAGTCTTTCACTGTTCCCTCACCCTGTTACCTGTGAATGTGATCTTATTTGGAAAGAGCCTCTTTGTAGAAACGACCAAATTAAGATGAGGTCATGCTCAATTGGAATGGGCTCTGATCCCATATCTCCGGTGATCTTATAAGAAGCAAAACCAGAGACATCAGGAGAAGGCCATGTAGACAAAGAGGTAGGCAGAGAGAGAAAATGGCCCTGGGAAGATGAAGGCCATCTATTAGAAGCTAGGAAAAGGCAACGAGATTTGACCCAGAGTCTCAGAGGAAGCATGGCTCTGAGGACACATGGATTTTGGAATTCTAGCTTCTAGAACTGTGAGAGACTAAATTTCTGTTGTTGTAAGTGACCCAGTAAAGAAACCCAATATAAGAAATTTGGGTTGGGATGCCTGGGTGGCTCAGTGGTTGAGTATCTATCTTGAGCTCAGGGCATGGTCCCAAGGTCCTTGGATCAAGTCCCACATCAGGCTTCCCGCAGGGAGCCTGCTTCTCCCTCTGCCTATGTCTCTGTCTCTCTTTCTGTGTCTCTCATGAATAAACAAATTAAATATTTTTAAAAAGAAAAGAAAATGTTTTTTTTTTTTTTTTACCCTGATGCAAAAGAATGCAACTGAAATGATTTGAGCAGATAAGAAATGAAACCAAATCTGTATTTTACAAAGAACACCCTACTTACAGTGAGAATATAGTCTGGTGACTCAAGGGTACTTTTTGTATTCAGAGGACATGTAGTATTGTGATGATAGTGTAATTTTCTGTATTATTTGTCATATCTCTCATCAGAGTGTAAATTCAGAGACTGTTGTTTTTTTTTTTCTCTCTCCATTCATCTATCTTCAGCATCGAGCAAACACACTGGTAATTCCTAAGTAAATATTTGTTAAATTAATGATTTTTTTTAGAAAAGTAACTGAACTTTTCACAGTAACCCTACAAAGGTATCACTCGGAGAGAAGAGATCTTACTTAACTTTGCATCCTCAGTACCCAACATCTAGTAGTTTTTTGAGAGAAGAAATAAATAATGTTCAGAAACTAAGTAACTTGCCAAAATTTAACTAGTAAGAAGTAAATTTGTATTGTATTCTGCAAAGGGGATAGAAAGAAAGAATGTGCACTTTATCTTTTAAGTAACACCGTGCTTCCACATGGAAGTCGATTTAAAAACACAGAAGGAAAACGGTTAACTCCTTGTTTCTGACATCACCACCTAGAATAACTGGTAGACATTTGATACTAGTGACTTAGGTCACAGACAGAGATGGAGAAATAATCATTCCACTTAATTCACTTCTAACTACTCACCACAGGAGTTATTAAAAATGGAAAGAACTTCTTTGTTAGAAGCACGGCTCATTGTAATGTTGCCATCCATAGTACAGATGTCAAAACTCCATGATCCAATTTACAGCTTATTTTTAAATTGTATTATTCATTTAAAAACAATATTCTATAAGGCATTACTTTAAAAGAAATTATTCTCTTCCTTTTTGAAATGGTTTATTTTCTAACATAGCAATAAGCAATATTATAAATATGTAGATTCATTACAAAAGAGCTGGTTATAATGACATTTTGTCTTTGATATACACATATTAGGTGTCAACTGATGAATTTCATTAATTATAGATATAAAGTACACTTTTATGAATGTGACTTCAAAATAACCTCAAAATTATTTTTAACAGCAGCAGATGTTCTATCTGTAAAGTTATGCTACTCACTTTTATACATTTAAAACAGAAACCAGCTTTGTGCTTTATAGCAAATATAAATGGGGTAATTTGGATAATGAAAATAAATGAATAACAGCAGTACTAATAGAGCTGATCCTATTTGTGATGGCTCATTAACTCTGGACAGGATGCAATTCACTACCCTGGATCAGGAGTTGATAATGGTACAATGTGGAGCTATTAGTAAAAGAAGGTTGCAATAGGAAATTAACAGAAGGTCTGTTCATTCATTGGGAAGTCAGTATCCCCTTTTGTATGTATAACTGCATTAAACCATGCACTCAAAAAGAGAAAAAGTCAATGGCAAGGAGTAATTTGGGTACCACTTACTACTTCTACTACTACTACTACTACTACTACTACTACTACTACTACTGTGATTACTACACTGCTACTACAGGCTAGGATTTATCAAGCTTATAGTAAGCACTTTAAACATTTGATTACTTAGTCCTCATGGAAGTCCTATCAGGTAGTTACAAATCTTAGCCTCATTTTGCAGATGAGGAAGCTGAGACATAGGAACTTGCTCCAAGTCACATACCGATGAGTTGTGAAGCCTAAATTAGAACCAGGCAGTCTGACTCCAGAGACTTTGCTCCTAACTATTCACAGGATGACAAATGTTGCCCCCCACCGCCCCCCTTCTTGCCCCAGATCTGCCTTATCTCCAACTTCATCTAATTTTGAATGACAACAAGCAAATGAAAATCCCAGTATTTCAGGTGGAGAGGGACAGCAATACGATGATGACCTGTCAGGAACAAGGATCAGATTCTAGGGCAGGAGGGAAAAGGAGAAGTTTGGTTTGAAAAGATATATTCGCTAAACCTGTTTGTTTTCATGTATAAATGATAGTGTTAAAGCTGAACAAAATCTTGGCCCATGGGATATGCTGATGAAATTACACAGGGAGCATAGTCAAAAATGTTGATAAACACTGACATTCTCTGACCTCTAGCCTACCATTAACGGGCTGTAAGATCCTGGGAAAATCATACCTAGTAGCAATATTTCTCTGGGCTGGACTAGATCTCAAAGACAGTGTTTTCCAAATGCTGGTCTGTGAAGCACTGCAACAATTTCTGTGCTCTGGAGGGAAAAAAAAACCTAAGTACAGAGTAGTAACTTTCTCATAAGGCAAAGTATATTCAAATTAAAGTATGGTCCTTGATTCTGAAATCAGGTTCTTACTATGTCCTTGTTAACATTTCAGTTATGAAATGATGATGGTGAAGTACATGATGAAAGTTCTCCTTTGCTTATTTGATGTTCTTAGCAGAGCAAGAATTTGCTTACTTTCTATCCTTCCAGAACCTTTTTGAATTGTTACAGGGTTATGATATATCATAAGGGGAACCACAACTTCAATATATTTTGCAAGTTAAAATGTTCAGGATATTCTGTATTTCCATAGTGCTATACAGTTAAGCATTTTCACATGAATTATCTCAGTGTTCAACAGTCTGCGAGACAATCTTACTTCCCACAGACTGAAAAATAGAATTCAGGAAGGCTGGTCAAGATTATAAAAGAAGAGCCAGATTCTAATCCATGTCCTTTGACTTTAAATCTTGTCTGCTTTTCAACCAATAAGTGGTTCATAAATCTAGTCAAACAAAGGATCATAAGGAGAGTGTTCTATATACAGAAAACTAATAAATCTGAGTTTCTGGGGGATGAGGACTAAGAGTTGGATCTTTTAAGAGCTCTCCAAGTGATTCTGGTATGCAGCCTAGTTTGGGAACCATTGGTGAACATTGGATGGTTCCTGTCCACATAGCTTTATAAGAGGAGCAGGAGCTTTAGAGTCAGACAGAACGTGATGCCTCTGGGCTAGTGCTATAGCAGAGTCTTAGTTCTTTATCTGTGAAATGAAGATGCTGCCTAATATGTAGAGTTGTAAATACAGTTGACCCCGGACAATTCAAACTTTAGAGGTATTCATCCCCTGTGCTGTTGAAAATCCACGTGTAACATTTGACTCTCCAAAAACGTAACTACTTAGAGCCTACTCTTGACTAGAAGCCTTACCAATAATATAAAGTTGATTAACAAATATTTCATGTGTTATATGTATTATGTACTGTATCCCTATAATAAAGTAAGCAAAGGAAAAGGAAATGTTAAAAAAATCATAAGGAAAATCCCTTTTCAGTGCTGTACTGCATTTATCAATATAGTAAGTTTATGTCACCTGTTTATAAGATGAAACGTCTACAACAATATTGCCTTACTGACACAAAACACTGTAGGTGATGTAGGTATTACTAACACTCAACATCAAAAATGAAGAGATATTGTATAATTTGTGTTTGTGTGTATACGTTTTGATAAATTTTAACTTTTATAATAGATTTGTGCCTTAGGTAAGTGATAAAATAGACTTCATTTACAAATATTTCATGCACTCAGGACATAACATTTCCTTAATTTTTTTAATATTTCTAGGCCACCTAATTTATCTGTGAGTTTTTTCAAATGGTTGCAAATCTCCAAAATTTTTCTAATGTATTTATTAGAAAATCCATGTATAAATGGACTCACAGAGTTTGAACCCATGCTGTTTGAGGGTCAATTATATTAGAAAAAAATAGACATAAAATGTCTAGATGTGGTAGTCACTCAAAAATAGAACCTATTTTATGATTAGTATTACCACTACTACTAGAGTGAGTATACTGCCTAATAGGATGCTCTAATATTACTAAGAATAAGATATTATTATAAATGCTGATGATTCTAGAATTTTCCTAATACAAATAACACAACAAAGACAGGCAACCCACTCAATCATGACCTTGGGACAGTTTTCAGTCTCAGTTTTCTTCTCTATGGATTGCTAAGGTATCTCCTGGCTCTAAAGGGCAAGGACCCCACAGTTTTACTTAATAGTTTAATAGTTAAAGGGCAGATTGAGAAAGTGGTTCTTGAGTATTAAGCAATATAACTGAAGTAATTAGTGCTTATAAATGACAAGTCTCTGTTGTTATACAGTCATTTGCTATCAAAGCAAGGCTCTGTCCAAAGGTAGACATTAGCTTCCTTAGAGTTTATAATTTATATCTCTCCAGCATCAAAAATATTTGAAACAGCTTGCCAAAAAAGTTATTTTAAGGCAAAAACATAGCCAGAGAAAGTGCTAAGAATCCCCCAACAAATGTGATAGAAATGGAAGAGAAGGGGAAATAGATCAGAGATGATTTTTTTTTTTTCAGGAAACCAGGAGAAGCTGTTCAATGTGAAAAACTTCACACTTAAGTTAGCAGTGAGACTTGTGACATTTTCAAAAATTAGGAAAATATAGCCTTTTCTTAATGTTTCTTATCAAAGACTGAAAATATGAATCACCAATACATAGATACAAGCTAAATAAAAGAATTTTTTCTAAGTAGAATAGAATGCATGTATTTAAATAGTAATGAGTGCTTTTCTTATCATGACTAACTTTATTCTTGTCCTTTGAAAAATGTATACATTGCATTTAAATATTCCATCTTTATTTCTCTATCATCTTGCTATCATTTGTCCCTTCCTTTTCTTTTTATAAAACTGAAGAAGGCTTTAATCATGAAAATACAGGCTTATCATGGTAATGGCAGCAAGGATCCAGAATTATATCCGTTACAAATTCACATTAAGTTGTAGATTTTGATCCCTTGAGCATGATTAATTTGATTTATTGCTCTCTACCCTCTGTCCTAGTTTTGATCAAAATGAAAACTCCTTCCCGGTTTTAGGCTTAGTTTTCTTACTACTTCCTTGCTGTCACTGCCCTAACCCAGACTCCTACTTCGCCTCACCTTGGCTGCTCTACAGGCCTCCTTTCAGCTGGAGTCCTTGGCTTTAGGACCTACAACTGTAGCTATATTAATCTTTCTAAAGCAGAGCTATGATTATGTCTCTTCTCCTCTAAAACACTTTCTTGGCCACCTACTATTCGCCATAGTCATGTCTGCCATTCAAGCATCCATGATTTTCTCCCAAACTACCTCTCTGTCTTCTTACTGCATTCTGGGGGTGGGGAGTCCCTGATCTCTAGCCAAACTGTGTGTTAGTGCCCAAATGCAACCTGTGTTATTTCATCTCCTGTACCATGCTATTGCTTTTCAGATATTCTTTTCAGATACTCTCTAATTTACATTTATCACCCCACCCCAAATCTAACAAGTCAGACTCCTAAGAATTGAAGTAAAGGAGGTTTGCTTATACTTGTAACCAAATGTCCAGCCTAGTACTCCATATTTACTTATATAAAATTCATTCTTTCACTTCTGAGATACGACTCCCTCTCAGTTGCCAACATATATGAAGCCAGCTGGCAGGATTAGTCTAGGAAAGAAAGAGGCCACGTTGAACTCCCATGCCACAGAAATAAATGAAACCTAATTTGCTGACCTGTCTTGTTTATTTTGGTCCATTCATCAGTGTAATAGAATACAAACAGCTTTGGAGACCAGAAATTTAGTCCCATTTCAAGTTCAATCATGTAACTTTCAGAAAACCATGGAATTACTCTGTTTTGTTTTGTTTTTTTCATTTATAAAATGGAAATCTGTCTGGCTTTACTCCAATAGTAAACACACATAAAGTATTATTATTATCTTATTTGCCATTCCCTACAACACAGCCTCTTTTTTATATGCATTTGCTTTAAATTCTCTATTATTCCCAAAACTTTTACAGATTTCATAATTCCATTTTGATACCACTGAAAATCCCAGAGAAGGAAGCAAGCACCCTATATCACAAGCAATATTCAAATATATGGCTTTTTTAGGATATTGAATAGATAATATCTTAGGCTTTTCCTATATCTAAAATAGTAAGATTCTATATTCATATTTGTATCTGAAATTTACATATCTCTTGTATATAAAGTAATCTGCAGAGATGTATACATTTCTATCCTCCTATCTGAGAAGTGCTTGGACATGCCACAATTTCCCTGTCTCATGATTTTAGATTTTATGAAGGTTTAGCATGTCTGTCTCGTCTCTCATATACATAAAATCATGCAGGACACCTCAAATTTCTTGTAGTAATACACATTACAGTTATTCCTTTTATATCTGAATATAAATATTCAGATAAATAAATATAATATAGGTTTAGGTTTTAAACAAACGTGGATTTGAAACAACAAATTACTGAAATATATTTTATGTTTTTTCTTTTATTGCTAGCTATTAGAGATTCTGAGGAGAGAAAAATTTCAAACAGTATTGTTTTGGGAGAGGCAAAGATCCTCAAAATGTGTACTTAGTGAAATAAAAAAGTATATGGTCAAGTATAGCACACAGGAAATTATAGCAGCTGCTTGCTCCAAAAACTAGGCTAGTCATCCTAATCCAGAGTCGATTTTAATATAAAGCTGGCAAATACATCATATACACCAATTTTCTCTTTTTACTAACCCCACACCTAACTGATAAATTGACACCAGAAATCAAACGTCTTCACTATCCCTATTTTAAAGACTTGCCTGGATGAAATCTGACCTTAACTCACACTGCCATGCCTTTCATTAGTTTGCCCAAGCTTTCAACAAAATTAGAGTTACAATAATGAAGAAATAAGTTTGCCCAGAGTTTACTTGGAGATTTTAGAGTAAATCTTACCCAAGTGATTCAGCAACTCTAAGTAAATGAAAATTGATGCCTCCAATTTCACACAGACACACACATACACCCCACAGGCACATACAAATACATTTCAGTGACAACCAAGGTAGAAGTAATTTCGGAGTCTAATACAAAAGTGACACACATACTCAAGAACTTTTAGCCTTTCATATTCAGCTGAGACTCAAAGGATGAAAAAACAATTCTAGCCCTCTTTTCCTTAACACAAACTATAACATTTATAGTTTCAACTGAAAGTAAACCTCAATTTTCAAATCTATCATCCTTTATAAATTCTAGAAAAAGTAAAGCTGGATGATTGAGATAGCAGGACTATCCAAAGGCTATTTACTCAAAGACACTAGGACCCTCTGGAAAAATAGAATGGAAAGAAGTCAGCACTTACTTGGCACAAACCACTGATACACATATCCAAAGATTCTGTGTAGCAACGAGTCCCATCTAAGACTTTAGGTGCTAGTTCAACAACCAAGGTTGTTCCTTTGGCTTGGCATTTGAGTGAACATGGGTTGTCAGGGTCATTAGACACAGGAAGCCATTCATAAAACTGGCCATGGTGCTTGACATCATTGTGAGCTGAGCATTGCTGAGCTCGGAAATCGCCTGCTTCTGGTGGGCAGTCCTGGAAAAGAAAGGAAGGAGGCACATACAGGTTAAGAGGGTAGCCCAAACAGAAAACTGGAGCAGCTATGTGGGTTGTCAAAATCTTAGACAACAAAACAAATGTCCTGATTGTTACAGATGGACACTCCCATAACATCTGAGAATCAATCATATGATTCTTTGGCTGTGAAAAGTGTAAAGATTTGAGAAAGTAATCACCTTGAAATATATTTTTGGATTGAAATAAATGGAAAAGTCACCAACTTGAGATCGATCTAATTGATATTAGTTGGGAAAGTTGTCAGCCTGAAATATATTTTCTGAAAGATGTTGAATCATCCATGGATCCCTCTACAATGAAATACGATTTTGATTTCCGTGTAACTTAAGCAGAACTTACTGAAGCCAGAGGGTTAGTCGAAAAACATGCCTGTTGCCTTCAGTTCTAATAATGAAACCTATGACAATACTATAGCAACTTGCAGCATAAAGTTATGATAATTTCATTCAAACATTTTTGTAGGACTGTTTGTACAAAACTTTGCACAGCATCTAGAATTAAATATGGGGGGACAAAAAAGAGAAAAGAGCATTTATATCTTAATTTCTTTTGCAACACAGCAGAGCAGAAAGGTTTGGACTTCTCAGATGGGAGCAAGGCTGTGATAGAGGGGTCTCTCTGAGACTAGGTTTCCTTTTGTTCAGATGAGAGGTAATAATACTACTCAGCCCTCAAGGTCACTGTGAGAATTTCCTGGGCTTATGTCAGCTAAATACTGGCATAAGGAAGACAGTACATGGTAGCTATTACTATGATTATTCAATGAAGCCACTGAAGAGAAAAAGCTGGAGAATTATGAGATCCTCTGAATTTAAATTTTAAATCACATTGGCAGAGACCAGTGGAAAATAAAAATGTTTTAAATGTATATTTTATAAAGGGCATTTTAAAATTAAAACTATAACTCATGATGGCTATTATCTAAAACACGATACATTTTAGTGAAAGCAAATGATACTCAACTTTAAAAAGGCAAGCATCACCTATCCCTCGAAAAGGCTTTTGGATACATTTATTTCATTCTCCACGTGTTCAGATTAGGATTTACTATGGGATATTATAGAATATCTATTTATTGGGACACCTGGATGCCTCAGTCATTTAAGCATTTGCCTTCAGCTCAAGTCATGACCAAGGGTCCTGGGATTGAGCCCCACACAGGGCTCCTTGCTCAGTGGGGATCCTGCTTCTCCCTCTGCCTCTGCCCCTCCTCCTGCTGGTGCTTTCTCTCTCTCTCTCAGATAAATAAATAAAATCTTTTTAAAAAAGAATCCATGTGTTGAAAGGTTTTAACTATAATTTTGAAAAATCTCAAATAGAGGCTTGGATGTGGCCTTTAGCATGTCTTGGTTACTACATCATAATTTTTGAGGGCTCTACATAGAATAAGGTTTCTTTCTCTGAAAACCTCTTTACATTTAAAGAAGCATTGTGAGGATAGTATTACTCTATTTCATAAAATGGAATTCCTGACTTTTTTCCCCCAAACTTTAGTGGTACCATTAAGTAGCATATAAGATTTTAATATTTGGAGCAGCATAAATTCTTTCTAGGCAAGATGGTGGATAAGCACTTAAACACTTACTTAAGATGAACATAAAATAGCTTAAAATATAATATAACATCTCAAAGGTAGTTTACTGCTAGTATCATATATGTTCTTAGAGTGAATGAAAACATAGTATTAAAGAAAAAATAGTTTATAAATATAATACCCATCACTACCCAATGAGGCTTAAGTGATTTCAAATATTGCCTGAGAAAAGTGTAATTAAAATTCATTACTTATTAATTTTGTAAATGATAGGCAACAGTTTAAAATTTTTAAAGATCAATCAATAAGCATGTGTTATACTTTGTCTCTTGTGATAGTTATTCATCATGAGAAATAAAACAAAAACCACACCCTACAAAACTATGTTATGAATCACACAACAGGTTAGTTGTATATTGGTAACACAGATTCTCTGAACTTAAATGTTTTAATACTAGCTCCTTTCAGACCATGTGTTCCAAAATAAGAGTGAAGACAGATTTTTAACAGTCACCTGTCACACGCTCACATTAAAAACAAGACCACAACTTGTTTACAAATCCTACCAGTCTCTGCTTAGACCTCACTTACTTACTTCTGTCTTGAAATAAACCTATGAATGAACATTGTCCGCCAGTCTACACATTCTCTTCCTAAAGTTCCCCCATTTGAGCTACAACAGAGACTGTTAAAATAACCTGCTATCTATGATCAGCATGTTTCCCTGGTGGCCGCTGTATGTGAGCTCCCAGAGCAGAACTGATAGGTTAGTTAATAATGTTTATTTTTTGTTTGTTTTTGAAGGAGAGAAAGCAAGGAAGAGAGAGAGAGAACATGAGTGGGGGAGGCAGGGCAGAGGGAGAAGGAGAGAGGGAATCTCAAGCAGACTCCCCCATGAGTGCAGAATCTGACAGGGAACTTGATCTCATGACCCTGAGATCATGACCTGAGCCAAATTCAAGAGTTGGATGCTCAATCAACTGAGGCACTCCTTATTAATGATGTTGAAGTGTTTTCAGTTGCATCATACCTGTCATCCCAAGAATCACCTGATTTCTCAGTAATACAAAAGAAAGCAGAAAGTTGGGGTAAGTTGTTTAGAATGGTCACCAACCCCTCTCATAATTAACCTTTTCCTCCCTTTTCTAGAAATGAAAGTGAATCAGCTGTAAGGGAATTACAGGGTCAGGCTGAATGATCTCTGCATTAAAGTCATGAGAGTAGTATATAATTAAGAGACCTCTTAGTATGAACCAGAGATCATTTTCTGCATTTATCCAATTCTGAGAGGAGTGTCAGTTATATTTTTAAATTGATGTTACATAGTCTTAGTACAGACATAAAACTGCAGAACCTCTTAGAGTCCCTTCTATTCGACCAAATGTGTTGAGTCTTCCCATCTTTCTAAAATAAATAAGGCTCAAAGGCACTCAAAGGTAAAATAAGTAAAAAGTTAAAATATTACCACTTTTAGGTTTTTTTCTTCTGTGACACAGTCAACAGAGAATCAAGGAGCAGACTGATGGTCCTGTTCTCAACCCACCTTTAGCTAACAGCTGCAAGAATACCTTTTATAGATATTATAAACTTTCACAACTGGAGAAATGTCTCTAAGAAAAATAAATGCTCGGGAATACCTTTATTCATTTTTATCATCACTGTCTTTTCTTCCACCCATATTTTTGTAGAGGTGGGAAAATACATTTTGCTAAATTGAGAATGTACTTAAAACCTGGAGTTCAGAGTTGGAAACTGAACTTGAACCTTTTTAATGTTTTAGTTTATTTGTACTTGGCAAAATGCAACTTCCTGTTTTAAGAAAAAGGACTTAAGAGGACTTATAAAACAGGTTCAGAAAGCTTCTTGGACATCAAATAGCTCTTACAAAATAACATTTTGATGATTTAAGTGTAAATGAATCAGAAACATATGAATCAAATTTCCCTTGAAATACACATGTTTAAAAATTAAGGGAAGAAGGATTTGGCAAAAGCTTCTTTGTTGAACCCAAAACATCTCAAGCATAGTTCAAGACCCTCATTGAACCCCTGATACATCTGGGATCACCCAGCTGCAGGAATGGAAACTCAAGCACAGTCATCACAGCTTCTTGTCCCGCCAGTATGATCATAATAATTGCAACAGAACAGCTCTCATTTGTATAGAGATCCACCGTGTACAAAATTTTTAGTTTTTAATTATAATTTGGTTCAAGAGACCACCATCCTTCCTAATATTCTTAGAAATCAGATTTGGAAACTGATGTCCTAATTGCTTTGGAAAATATTTAATGTCTTATCCTGGTCATCCTCCTTGAAATATTAGCTTCTGGAAATATGCTTTATGATACCATAGGTCATCAGTGCTGCCCATGAGATGTGGTTTTCCTGAATGTAGCATGTATTGGATATATGCAATGTGATTTTGTATATATAAAGCCTTAGTAGTAGAAATCATGAATTTTCAATGGGGATAATTAAAACAAAGAAGAAAACAAATCAATTACTTATATATTTATGCACTGAACCTGGCTTATAGATAGTAATGACACAAACAATGAAAATTACCAAAAATTCTAGTGGCTAACTGAACAAAACACATGCCCCTGGCAAAACACAAGAACCTGGCAAAAAACATGGTGTGAGAAGGATGCACTGGATTAAAGATCCTTCCCTTCCAGCCTCTCTTATGTCTCTAGAAATACCATCTAGTAGAAATGGAGGAAGAAAGAGCAATCGAACACTTTCCCTGGCCTTCTGTCTATTTCCAATTAACTGTCGTATGCTTGTGGATTGACAACTGTGTGTCAGGTTCCTGAGTTAGGACTTCCTCACTCTGAAAAAAGTATATTTTATTTTAAATAGTCAGATGATCCCATGAGTTACTGTATTTAGCCACTAATACAATATAATAGTTTTCCAATTTTTAAGCAGTCACTCTGAACCCATAGCAGAGTTTTCTCCTTTAAAAGCACAGAAATATAGTCTGACCTTTTATTTGCTCCCATTATAATTCATAAAGTCCGTGGAGTTCTGCCATAGATGAATCCAATTCAAAACACTTTCTGGTTAATCAACTAGCCAGTAGGAAAGATAAGATGGATCCCAGATGTCCCCTGATGATGATAGGTGGATCAGATTACATTGTGGGATGAAAGAGAGTTAGGCTTTCCAGAGTTTACTCACTGGGTGAAATGTAAAAGATTCTATCTCAGCAGTTAAGGTGGGAGCGTCTGAAAGGCCTTTAAAATGGTTTTTGAAAAAATATACAGAAGATATAGATTCAATGTCAGGAGAAGCATGACTTTTTCTGTATTTTCTCTCTTTTTAAAGAAGACATTTTCTTTCCAGAGGGACATGTCTCTGCTTTACCTCTGTCCTTCATTGGTTGGCCTTCTCTGCTAATTTTTGCTGTTTCAGTGAACATATATGAGTGCCATATTCTGATTCTGTGGTTCTATTTACAGAGACACTATTCATACTTGATAATATCAAGAAAACACTGGAAAGTGTATTTGGGTGGCCACATGAACTGTAGTAATGGAAAAAAAAATCTTTGCTTCCTACTGTACTTCCCTATCTTGCCACTGTTCTTCTGAATCTTTTCTTTCTCCTTCACCCTGCCCTAAGCACTCACTCCTCATGAAAGTTGCTATGCAAGAAAACAGAGTTGCTTAGTAAGGCATTTGCTCCATTTGCCAGCAATTTGGGACTGCTATTCATGATAAAAACATAGATAGAAATTTCTCAGCTACTTGATGACTTTAGAGAATCTTACTAGTTCTAAGTTTTGCCCTTGAAACATTAGGAATTCTCAAAGTACATGGTAAAATAGAAAAAGATTACAAGTTTCCTTCACAATAAATGGATGGAGGCTCTGGAAAACATACTCCCAAAGCTCTCAAATCTCTTAGCACACTTAAGTAGATGGCAGGCTGCCTCGTTTATATATTTTTGTCTCTATTACTTGGCTTTCTGCTTCTTTTATTCAAAGTTAAGGTGAAAATGGTATCTCCCCTGTCAGGTAAGTATGGAGAGAGCCCAGATGTCTATTGACTGATGAATGGATAAAGGAGTGGTGTGTGTGTGTGTGTGTGTGTACACAATGGAATATTATTCAGCCATGAAAAAGAATGAAATCTTGCCATTTGCAATGATGCAAATGGAGCTAGAGGGTATTATGCTAAGTGAAATAAGTCAGTCAGAGAAAGGCAAATACCATATGACCTCAGTCATGTGTGGAATTTAAGAAAGAAAACAGATGGACATGTGGGAAGGGGGGGGAAGGAGAGAGGAAAACAAGTCATAAGTGACTCTTTATGATAGAGAAAAAGCTGAGGGTTGATGGAGAGAGGTGGGTAGGGGATGGGCTAGATGAGTGATAGGTATTAAAGAGGGCACTTATTGTGATGAGCACTGTGTGTTGTATGTAAGTGATAAATCGCTGAATTCTACTCTAGAAACCAATATTGCACTGTATATTAACAAACTTTAAATGAAATAAAATATAAAAATTAAAATTACAAAGATAATCATAAGGAAACACATAAAAAACCCAGAGTTATGATGAAATACCATCAAAAAAAAAAAGATGAAATACCATCTCACATGGTACTGAAACATAACCAATGTTTCAGTTTTTATTTCCAACTCAGATTCTTCTCCTGAGCTTCAGGCTTTAATATACAAGGGCTTCCTTAGCATCTGGATGTTGAGGACATCACAAACTCCCTATGTCCAAATCTGAACCCCTCATCCTTTTCCTCTGCCCAAATCTGTTCCCTCCCCAGAGCCTGCCCAGTCACAGTCAACTCTACCCTTTTCTCAGGTTCTCAAACTTGAGGATGCATCAGAGTCACCTGGAGGGCTTGTGAAAAACCCAAGATTGCAGAGGCTCACCCTCCAAAGTTTCTGATTTAGTAGATCTCACCCCATGAGGTCCAAGAATATGCATTTCTAACAAGTTCCCTGGTGATTCTGGTGTTACTAGTTTGATGACCACGCTTTATGACCCACTGCCTTAGAGTCAACCTTGACACATCTAATCCATTTGGAAAGATTGGTTATATAGACAAAGTATGAAGAATCTGACCACAACCCAGTGTGAACCACCATCATGTTACCTGCACTACCACCATAGTATCCTAACTAATCACCTGTCTTCTGCCCTTGCTCTCTTAGAGACTTTTGCCAATGCAGCAGCCAGAATGAGCTTATTAAAGCATAAAGCACATTGTGTAAACTTTCTGCTATGACTTTGTAATGGCTCCCCACTTCACTCAGCTAAAAGACAAAATCTTCATCTCGGATGGAGGTGAAGATCTGGCCCCATCACCTCCTATTGTCTTCATTACTCACCTGGCTCCAGCCACACTGGATTCCAGCTCTCTCTTGGACACTACAGGAATGCTCTTACCCTAGGACACAAGCCTTATCTACTCCCTCTGCCTGGCATTTTCTTTGCTCAGATTCCAAATGGATAATTACCTCACCTCCATCAAGTTTTTGCTCACATATCACCTTCTCAAATAGACCTAAACCCAGTACTCTCTGTAAAATTGCAATATCCCCTCCCACTACTGATTCCGATTCCTCTTTCTCCTCTCAACTTTGGTCTTTTTTTTTCATCACACTTAATCACATTCAAGTATGCCATATAATTTACTTCTTTATCATGCTCATTTTTAATTGCCTGTCTCATTCCACTAAAGCATAAGTTCCAGAAGGACAGGAATCTTTGACTGGCTCACTCTTATACACGAGGACTCAAGTATATGTTGAAAGAATGAGTGTCTAACATTAAATAAATGGAACAGAGGTGCTATTTTTCATTGTAGAAACTCCACTTCTATTTTTTCAAATCTTGCAGGAAATCTAATTCTTGATAGCTTTCTCATTCATGGGACATCTAATTTTTTTCTTTAAAATACAAATGTACAAGAATACTTGTGCATTTCAGACACTAGGAAAAGTGAGTAGGGATTCTAGCCTGTTTTCTGAATAGGCAGATTGATATTTCCTCCTCCACATAAACAAATTTAACAAGGTAATATTAAGAAACATAAAATGTGCTGAAATTATTTATTATTCAATAAATAGCCAGACATTTGTAAATTTTATATAGCACTCCATGTTATATGCATGCACTATAAAGTGCTAATGTAAAGGTATCAAGCTTTATCCCCCAAATTTTGGCCACCTGCTTATAGTAACATCAACATCGTCATCAAAAGCATTTATTTGTAAAAGACTGTTAGCTGCTACGTAAAATGAAATTAAACAGACATCCCTTCCCTGTCTAGACAGTCTGTATGGAGACAATTCTATTATATTTCAAGAGCATAATATTTAAATCTCTAACACATCATTGTGAGTGCAAAGAACAGAAAATGGGGTCGATTCTGGAGGGTGGTGCTATAGTAGGTAGAGGCCATTCTTGGCTCATTCTTCCTCCTTTTTGAAAATGCCAACAGACTTTCTTGGGACACTAGACTTTCATATATACAAGATATATTTTTAAAGTCCTTGTTTTTGTTCTCTTTTTTTTCCTAGTGTAAAAGATTTGCAGATTTTCTTTATTCTCCTTCCAAACTGTCAACACTCTTGGAAAATCATATATTTAAGGGAAATACATCCCTACAAAAATTAATCATTAACCATTTTAATGCTTTACTATGGATCAGGTTTATGCTCCATAAAATAACATCTTTACAGATTTGTGACCCTGTAAAATAATATGGAACTCTCTAGTTTATTCAAGCTTTGGGTGTGCCCTACTCTATGCCTACTAAGTGAATACTGGTTACAGGTATATAAAATAGCTCTAAACCATTCCAGTGTGTTATTCAGGTCCAGACATAAGAGATTCAAAATGTATGATATAATAAATCATTAACCACACCCTACTTACTTGATTAGAGCTTGTTATCTGAAAACAAATGCTTTGCCTGGCTAGTTTTTAATGACTCCAGGCATCGGAGAGCTGATCTAAGTAAAAACATTTAAAACATTTAGTTTTAAAAGTTCATTTTTTTTCCTTTGGGTAGCTTTTATTTCAGTGCTTTTATTTTTTCTCCTTTGAACAATGCAGACTCTTGGAATCCAATTCCCCAGAGGTATTTGTAGGACTGGTTGTAGTTTGTCATGTTAGACTCTTAAATTCTCTCAATTTTGAAAATATTCATTCCTTGAGGCCTTTTATTATTTTTAGTCCCTTTCTTTGAATTAGCTCCAATTTAGCAGTATCTTTTCTTAAATCAGCATTTCTCCCTTTTTACTATTTTTTATAGTTTAAAATAAATGTCCTCCCCCACCCCTTCTAAATTAGCATATTTGAAGTGGCAATTTGTAATCTTTTTTAGAACATGGCAGACAATTTCATTTTATAAACACACAATTACATAGTTTTTGTTGTTGTTATTTTCAGATGGCATTTACCAAAATATCTGTGGTGAAGAGTCAGATCTAGAGGAAAAACTAGTACAAGGGGAACATTTTAGCAGGTAAATACCTAAACTGTTACTATTGCTCAGGCCTGTTGTATAACAATTTCACTATGTTTCTATTTATTGCAAAAGGTAATAAAGCTTGACATATTACAAAGGACAAAATATGAAGACCGAAATTGTCTTCTGGAGCATGTGGTGCTTATGCCAGTCACTTGAAAGAAGAATGGAAAAAGACACTGTCTAGAGCAATTCAAAGATAAATTCCATGTTGGACAATTGAGAGGAGACCACCCCCCCACACACACACAAAAAAGAGAGGGGAGACCCCAGCATTCTTGCTTCACCTTCTCTTCACAGTCTCTAACAAACCACCTGATGTTGCCTGCCAGCTTTGCTTCATTTTGGCTGTCACTGAATCCTGACAGCTGTCTGGTTTTTCTAGCACTGCATCTAATCATCCAATCCTTTTTGGAGGCAGGTAACACAATACTGTGAACAACTTGATGCCTCTGGGCACTCTTTAGGTAAGGACATAGAAGTTGTTTGCTATCTTTTCCCAGTTCCCTTTCTAAATTTCCTTCCTTTTTCCCTTTCTTTTTTCCTAGGGGCCTAGGACCAACATGTGCCACTAATTATATCTCTGCCCTCTCTCCTATCCCAGGTTCCTTTTTACCCTGCCCAAAAGGACAGGTCCATCATTGCTCTTATAATGATTCTCTTGTCAAATTCCCATTATGGCCATTGATATTGGATTGTTGGGTTCCATTTTTAGAACACAGTGAAAGGAGTCAGCTCCTAAACAAAAGGGAAAGGTTTATCTCTGCCTAGGGTCTCCAGATTTACATTGGTCAAAAGGTGGCTGGTACTGTCATATGATAGTTTTGTGGGTAAATGGGACATAAATGGGTTAATACAAGTAAAACATTTAAATCTATATGGGCTCATAGTAAGTACTCAACAAATGTATGGTATTGCTATTATTCTAATACCACAGAATGAGAAACGATTCATGAGCTACCCAGCTCTGGGGAGCCTTCAGAGGGACCTCAGACTGCTTTTTTTTCATCCAGGTTTGCCTTTCCCATTGTCCTGCTGCCTCTAAAACTACTTTATTCAGTTATTTAAACATCATTTTAATTAAAGTGACTTATCTGAATGCCTTAACATATGAATCTAATCAAACAATATCATGTGCCAAATTTACTGGGTTATAAGTTTAATGGATGACAACACTCAACTTTGTTCCTATGTGCTCATACTTCTTAGTTTGTTGATCTTGGACCATGGACATATTTTAAGAAACCAAAAAGGAATTAGAGAAATATATTTTCTGACCCCTAAAACCTAGTGTTTTCAGGTTGTCCTTTGAAACTTAAAGCATGGTCTCTCAGCACCAGCCTCATCCTGAAGAGCATGTTGCTCCAAAGTGGATTTTCCTGTCCTCTGTCTGTAAAACTTCCATTTCTTTCAGTGGGCAGCAATAGGTAAAAGTAAAGAAGGATGCAAATAGATTCAACTTATCTAGAGTAGTTTTGGATGAAAAATACTGCTTTCTACTTAGTCATTCCCAATGACTATTAATTATGTATATTCAAAAAACATAAAGACACTTGTCAAATACCAGGCTACAGGAAAAAGTCAGATATACTCCCTGCCTTTGTGATGCTTACCATTTAAAGGAGGATGGTAGGTACTGAGGCTATATATCAAGTTATAGGATTACAGGAAGAGTAGCAGACAATTCAGAATTAGAAGATAATTTCTAGACAGAGATGACCACCCTTCCTATTTTGTTTTCCTTTAAAAAAAAAGATTTTATTTATTTATGTGAGAGACGGAGAGAAAGCACCAGCAGGGAAAGAGGAATATGGAAAAGCAGACTCCCTGCTGAGCAGGGAGCCTGATGCAGGGCTCAATCCTGGGACCCCGGGAACAAAGCTTAATTGACTGAGCCACCCAAGTACCCCATATTTTGTTTCCCTTTAAGCCTGAATCTGGACAAGGCAGTGAGGGAAAGAGCCATGGAAATGCTTTCTTACACTGCACACCGTCAATATAATTTAGAACTTTTTCAGTCCATTTTTCCTGTTCAGTGTGGTATGGTAATGCCACAAATACCTCAGCAGGTTTCTGAAGGAGCTGACCAAGCTCCACTCTTCTAGAGCTTCAGTTCTACCAATTCTCTCCAACCTCCCAACACTTTACATTTGAATATCCACCATTCCCTCAGTGCTGACTTCCTTGGCTAAGTTTATTCAATATGGCTTCCATATTCACCTGGCTGACACCTTGAGGCTCAAGTATAGCTTCCTGGTCATCTTCTTCAACAGCTCCCTAATCCTCAGCCTGTGCAAGACAACTCCCTCCGTGATGCTATAGCACCCTGTATGCACTTTCATTCTTGGACTTACCACCTTGTATTTTATTCTTGGTTTACTAAGGGCCTACTGTGAGCCTGGCACAAAATTTATGCCAAATCCCTGATTGGATTAAGGGACTTCTAGATGCAACAACATGGAGTACTAGATACTTTGAGGAAGCTTCCTCCTACAGAACACCTAAAAATACTACAGTTCATAAAAATAAAATTAAAAAAAAAACGTTAAATGGACAGCTGAGTTGGCAAGGAGTTTTCCTCAGAGACAAAAACAATGAGAAAGCATGAATCCAGAGAGGAAATTGATGGATATCCTAAAGGGATCTGCTGGTTTCCTGGTGGTTTGGAGCTTTCCACTTCCATAGCCTATAAGAGCAGAGTACAGGGGATAACATCTCTGGACTACAAATTGTGGAAGAGGGTCAAGGTCTCCCTCCAATGCCAAGACCCTAAGACAAAAGCCTCAGAGAAAGAGTAAAGTAGGAAAAGGGGCGGGGGGAACCCATTTAGTTTCTGCAAAAGGCTAAACTATGGAGATAATAAAAAAATCAGTGGTTTCTGGGTTATGAAGAATGGAGTGACGGGTAGAGCATAGGGATTTTTGATGTACTGTAACTTCCCTCTATGATACTACAATGGTAGACATATAAAATTATACATTTGCTCAAACCATAGAATATACAACGTGAAGAGTAAACCATAATGTAAGCTGTGGAACTTTGGGTGATTATATGTCAATGTAGGTAAATTGATTGTAATAAATGCTAAATAAGTAAATAAATAGTAATAAATGCATTCCCACTCCAGTGGAGTATGTTGATAGTTAGGAAGGTTATGCTCATGGTGGGCAGAAGCACATGGGAAACTTAAGTAATTTCTGCTTAATTTTGCCACAAACCTAAAACTTCTGTGAACAATGGAGTTTATTTAAAAAAAAATAGAATAAAATGGGATGACATCAACAAAACAAAAGCACTCAGCTTCACAGAGAAAAATAATAAGGAATCTTGCCAGTGAGGGATGGGGTAAAGTCTCCTACAGAATTCCTAATAACAGGACTCAAGAGAATTTGGGACACAATTCACACAGAGTGGACCTTGAAGAACTTTGTTTAAAGTTGTCTTGATTCATGCTGATCACCAGCCCATTCCAACTTCATCTCCCTCAAAAGAAAATATAAGTTCTCCCAGGAAGTATACATACTAACCCACACTATAAGAAAAGCTGTCCTAAATTCCAGCAATCATGAAAGCACATAGAAATATCAAAAAACACATGAGGAAACAAGGTGGCAAAAATAGGAGGAGATGAAAAAATAAGAAAGGAGAAAAGGAGATGGTAAAAATAAGAAAACACAAAGAATTCATATGGTAAAATGGTCAGATACAGAATACAAAGTCAAATTTAATATGCTTAAGGAAAATTCTTAAAAAGAATGTTAAAAAGGAATGTACACAAATGAAATATACAGAAAGGCTTTGGAAACTTCATAGATGGAACAAAAAGCGTATTAGAGTAAGGGAGATACATGTTAAATGAAGGAAGAGTTGAAATGACAGAAGACACAATACAGAGAAGCAAAGATATACAAAGTGTGAGAAAACTACTTTCAAAGAATTTTCTTGGAAAAATAATTTCAAATAACTAAAAATACAAATCCCACACCAGAAAGTCCAATGAAAATCACACAGGATAAATAAGTGGTTATATTAATCAGCTAACTTGAGATTACCAGTGATAAAGGTAAAATTATAAAAGCAGTAACAGAACAGAGGAAGAGCAATTCGAATGACAATTGGCATCTCAACAGCAACTGAAGGTCAACTGAAGGTCACTTCAAAGTGTTAAGGGGAGATCATTATTTTCACAGTAAAAGTAATATTTAAGAGAACTAAATACAGATATTTTACACAAACAACAAGAAAACCAAATTCACTATTTCCATTGAACCCTCTCTGAAAGAACTTATAAAGGATGTACTCCAGACAAAAAAAGATGAGCCTTGAATATCTAGGATTTAAGAAAGAATAGGGATCAAAGAAAATGGAATATTTCAAATATATCTAAATAAACCATGACTATATAAAACATCTAACCTGTGGGGTTAATAAAAACAGAGCCCAAACATTTGACGACAAAGGCATGTAAATTTGAAGGAGGGTAATTAGAGTTAAAATGTTATAAAAGACCTAAATTGTTTGATAGGCAGGTACAGATACTACTTTAGCCTTTCAGTATGCATATTGAGATTTAGAATAACCACTAAGAATGGCAATGGATATATGACTTTAAAACCAATGGACAGAAAAGTATAATAAAAAAGTCTCAATAGTTCAAAGAAGGCAAAAAAGGAAAAAAAGAAATATTAAAGTGTGGAGGCCGAGAAAAATCAAGGCCATTCCACCTCAAGTTCAGCGTTAGCACTTCTCAGGCCCCGGTGAATAAGAGCTGAAATTTACCTTACTTCAGTTACAGGAAGAAAACAGCTTACACCTTAACATCCTAGAAAGCCCCATATTAGAATAAGAACAGAGCTCAGTGCCCTTGAAAGCCCCATATCAAAATGTAAACAGAACTTGAGAAATTCCTCCACCCCTTCTGAAAATCCCCTAGACCAGCCTATAAAAAACCCAGCTGTAACCTAGTTCGGGGTCCAAGTCCCTGCTCCTCTGTGTCGGGTATACTTGGACCCAAGCTCGAGCTTGAGATTGCTAATAAACCCTCGTGCGCTTGCATCGGTGTCCGCTCCTTGGTGGTTTCTCAGACTCGCAATCTTGGGCACAACAAAAGTACGAACTAGAGATCCCAAAATCAGTTGATAGAAATAATTCCAATTTTATCAGTAATCATAGTAAATGCAAACAGAGTGAAGAAAGCAAAGATTACCAGATTGCAATAAAAAAAATGTTTGCATGAGATTTTCATAAACTTAACTATAAAGATACATTGAAAGTAAAAGAATAGAAAATGATATATGAAATAAATCTAACATAATGAAAAGTAGACTAGCTGTAACAGTATCAGACAAAACAGATTTTGAGGCAAAAACATTACTACTGATAAATATGGTTACTACATTATGAATAAATGTTAAATTCCCTAGGAAGATAAAACCATTTTAAAATGCTTATATATGTAATAAGACATGTTTGAATTGGTCCAAGCAGATCACAAGGTGAAACTGGCAAATTAACCAATGAAGTAGAATATTACAAAAACCCTTCACTCCAGGTTAAGAAAATCATTAAAATAAAGGATTTGAAAAACACATTCAAAATGCTTGATATATATGGAAGAGATATATATTACATCTCCAGATCAAGGGCTACATATTCTTTCCAACAACACATGGATATTAGTCATAAAGCAAATCTCAACAAACTTCAAAGAAGTTTAGTAAAAAAATTACTTTTAACAAAATTACAATATAATTGTTAGAGAACAATAAAGATGATTTTAAAACTGCCATATATTTGGAAGTAGTAGACTTGTAAATAACTTTCAAATTTCCATTATTTTTGCTTCAGGTTATAAATACCTGGGACTTTATCATGAAATTCCCTTTATTGCACTGTGGGAAGCAACCAGAGCAGTATTTGGTTGAACATTTTATAAAGGAAAAACAAGAGAGTCTGAAACTTAAGATGATGAATATCAAACCTAAGGAATTAGGGAAAATACAATAAAATAAATCCAAAGAAAGCAGATGAAATATAAATGATACAAAGATCAATGAAACAGAAAATACAGAAGCCCAACAAAGCCAAAGATTGGCCACTTGAAAAGATGAATAAAATAGATAACTTCTGAAAACTTTATTAAATGGCAAGATGAAGAAAACAGAAATCCCAAACAAACACTATTATAGATCCAAAAAGGGAGAGGGCTGAAGACCCAGTTAAGAGTTAAAAAGATGGTAACAGAAAAGCATGAGCAGCTTCAGGCCACCAAATTTGAAAATTTTGTCTTAGGCAAAAACCATTCAAGAGGGAAAAAAAAAAACATTCAAGAAAAAAGAGAAATAATAACAATAAAAATAAATGCTTATGTAGTATTCACAGTGGACAGAGCACTGTCATATGTGGGTTATGTATATCAACTCATTTAGTCCTCATGACCCTCCTGTGTGTTCCATTTTATAGCTGGGACAACTGAGGCATCCTGAAGTTAAATGTGTTTTACAGAGTTAATAACTCAATGTTGAGACTGATCATGACGAGCATGGCCCCAACGTTCATTCTTTTTACTACCAGGCTCTTCTTCATATACCCTTAAAGAAACTCAATCAATGATTAAAAATCTTCTCACAAAGAAAAAAGTCTTGCTCATGACTTTACAAGCAAAGTCTACTAGACATGAAAGGAACAGACAATCACAGTCTAAAATAAAGTCTTCCAAAGACTAGAAAAAGAGAAAACACTTCCTAATTCATTTTATCAAAACCAGATAAGGATTGTATATGAAAGAAAATTACTCATAAACATACATGCAAAAGACCTGAACAAAACATTAGCAAACCCAAACCAGACGTATGCAAAATGTATAATATATTTGACTGAGTTGGGTATATTCCAGACATACACCCGCAAGATTAGACAAAAGTTAAAGTCATATAATATCAAGCATTGGCAAGGATATGGAACCAAAAGAACATGTGTAATTGTTGTGGGGCTGAGAACTGAAACAATTACTGCAGAAAACTGTGGCATTGCTTTAAGTTTGAACAACCACCATCTTGTTTTGTATTTTCTGCTTACTCTAGCGTTTCTTTACTACCTTTTCCTTTCTTCTCTAATTTAAGTTGGCAGAACTTTATTCTCCTTATTTTCTAGCATTTCTTCTGCTAGTTTGGAAATTATAGATTGTATTTCCATTCTTTTGATGGATTCTTAAATTTTTTTAATAACCAACTTGAATTTTGTAAAATCTCACTTTATTCGGTGTTTCTATCCTCCTTTCAAATACAACAAAGATCTTCATTTATACCAAACACTGCAATGCTGTTAATATAGAAACATTAAATGGAAACAAAGTTGTGTTCAATAGTTGGTTTACTGACTATATTCTCTTTTTTTTTTTTTTTAAAGATTTTATGTATTTATTTGAGAAAAAAAAGAGAGCACCAGCAAGTGGGTGGGAGAGGCAGAGGGAGGAGAGGCACACTTCCTTCTGAGCAGGGAGCTGATGCAGGGCTAGATTCCAGGACCCCAGGATCATGAGGAGACAAAGGCAGATGCTTAACCAACTGAACCACCCAGGCGCTCCATGACTGTATTCAATTTCTATTGCTACCTTAACTATTAACATAAACGTAGGTGTTTTAAAACAGTAATTATCTCACAATTCTGGACAACAGAAGTCCGGGTAGAGTATGGCTGACTGGGCCCCTAGCTTACCTAGAGTTTCTTTCTACAGGCTAAAAAGAAGGTGTTGGAAAGGCTAAATTGCTTTCTGGAGCCAGGAGATGAACCCACTTCTAAGTTCATTCGGGTTTTGAGCCAAATTCAGTTCTTTGGGCTTGTAGGACAGAAGTCCCTCTTTCCTTGCTAGTTGCCAGCTAGAGGCCAACACTCTCCTCGAGGTCTCTCTATGGTCCTTGACCATGGTCCCCTCCATTTCAGAGCCAGTAATAGTGCATGAAAGCCTTCTTCTGCTGGCAGTCTCTCTAACTTCTTTTGTAATATATTTTCTGCCTCCAGATGTTGAAAGTTCTCTGCTTGTAAGGTGTCATGTGATTAGATTAGGCCCACCTGGATAATTCAGGCTACTCTTCTTAAGGTCTATAACCTTAATTACTTTGGTAAATTCCTTTTGCTATTTAATGTAATACATATTCATAAGTTATAGGGATTAGAGCATGGGTCTATTGGGGAACCCTTCTGCCTACCACCACCTTAGTTATAGCTGCCAGGATAGGTTAGATGAATTTTTTTTTTAAGATTTTATTTATTTATTTGAGAAAGAGAGAAAGAATGTGCAAGGGTAAGCACAAGTGGGAGGGGGCAGACGGAATCTCAAGTGGGTTCCTCGCTGAGCAGGGAGCTTGATGCTGGGCTTGTTCCCAGGATCCCGAGATCATGACCTGAGCCAAAGGCAGATGCCTAAATGACTGAGCCACCCAAGTGCCCCAGGTTAGGTGATTCTGAAAATGCAAACTATCTCCAAAATCTATTTGGCTTCCTTCAGCAAAGATTTCCTTCAATATTCATAGAATCTCTGACTCTACACCAGCTGTTATCCATGGGGAGAACTCAATGACCCAAACTGAGAGAGGATGTATTATCTGACAGAACAGTGCTTCTCAAACTTTAATGTACAGACAAGTCATCTGAGGATCCCATTACAATGAAGATTCTGATTCTGCAAACTTGGAATGGAACCTGGGATTCTTCCAGTTCTCACATGAGCCCAGCTGGGGCTGATGCTGCTGATCCCCAAACCACCCTTTGAGAAGAAAGGTTTTGGAACACATGGAAATGACCATGGACACTATGAAACTGACCCTTTATTGCTTCCTCCTGAAAATAATATACATCTCAACTCACATTTCAGTGGCCAAAGCTACTCATATATATGGTCCTGCCTAAATTTGAGGGGTTAGAAAAGTTCAATACTTCCATATGCTCATTAGGAATGGAAAACCAGGAATATTAGTAATGAAACATACATGCATACACAGATGCATTTTCACACCCCTTTGGGCTCATCCCTGTTTTCTTGTATGCTTGTATGATTTCTTAGAGTCCTCCTTTTTCTTTCTGGAATTCATCCTGTAATAATTATTTTAGTGAAAACCCATGGGTAGTGAACTCTCTTGTCTTTGTATTTCAAAACATGTCTTGTTTTTTGCCTATACTCTTGATAGATAGTTGAGGGTACCAAATTCTACACTGACACATCTTTTCCATTAGCACTTTGAAGATATTAACTCATTATATTTTGGACTCCATGTGCTGGAGAAGTTTCTGCCATTAGTCTAATTTTCATCCCTTTATGGGTGATCTGTTTCTCTGATAGCTTTCAATATTTTCCCCTTTCCTTTCATGTCGGACTATTCTTCTGATGTTGGACTATGACATGTGTAGGTGTATATTTTATTTTTTCTCTTCAGCACTTACATCACAATTCAAGTCTGAAGACTCTTGTCCTCAAAATTTCCTTTCTGGAATATTTGAAATGTCATATCCCCCATTCTCTTCTTTGGAGACTCCTATTACATGTACATAGAGAGTGAATATTTTATCTGTTCTATATCTCTTATCATATCAGGTATCTGGAATTTTGAGCTGTATTTTGGGTAAGTTTCTAACTGTTACCTTCAAATTCACTAGTTATCTCTTTGTGTCCAGTAGGGAATTTATGTCATCTACTGAGATTTTTATTTCAATTACAATATTCTTTTATTGTAAAATTTCTAATAGTTAGTTTCTTTGTTCATCAATCTATTATTTCATTTTTACCTGATTTTCCCTTTCATTTCCTGTTTATTTTCAATAGTTATTTTTTTTAATGTGCTCCTTTTAAACACACACAGTCAATTCTCATTATTCATGGTGTTATTTTCTATCAAGTCAACATAAACACTGAATTAGAAAATACTATCATTGCTCACAGTTCCAATGAATCTTTGGTCACATTTTGGCCAACCAACCAATACATAATCTTGTTATATGTATGTTTCTGTTTAAAGACACCTTATTTAATATCTATTGATTCATTAACATTGAACTCCTAGCCAAGAGCATTATAACTCCTGCCTGAACAAAGCTTATGTAACACATTTTCTCCATAAGGCACATCACAGCCCTCTTATGCTTAGAAATACCAGCACTTCAGCACTATGCTTGGGGGTCATTTTAAAAATCATCATTAAAAAGCACAAAAATGTAAAAAATTTGCATTACGTAGACTGTGAAAAGGACACTTGTTTATAGTATGAGGGCTGAAACAAGAAGGCACCACCTCAGCTGGGAATGTGCTGGCTGGAAAACCGAAATTTTTTGCCACTCTGCACATGTCTGCAAATGACCAGGGATAAACTTTTAAAGAAACGGTGAATTCATGATTATTGGAATCCACAAATAATAAGGATCGGCTCTATCAATTTTAAAGTCTTTGTCAAACTGTTACATTTGTCAACTTTTATTGGGAGGGAATATTAATTTTGTTGACTTTCTTGATATAGTTATCTAATGTGTTTTGGAATTTTCTGAAATTTTGAAATTTGAAATATTTGTAGACTTATTTTTAGGGGAAATATTTTGCTTTTCTTTTTTTCCTCTTTTCTTTGTCTGCTTTAAAAGGTTGTTTGTTTGTTTGTTTTTAAGTTTTTTTATTATCTCCATGTGGTTCATACAGCTCCCAGTTCAGAAGCAGATTGTTCTGCTGGAATTTTGAGTTTTAATCCATAATGAGAAAATTGCAAATCCAGTCAGAGAGCCAAAGTGTCCTTTGGTAGTTTAAGTCCATGATGTCCACTGGCCTCTCTAGATCTACTGTTTCAGATAAAGCTCTCATCCCAGGCAAAATGTCATTCTTTAAAACCAAACCAAAGTTGAGCTTTTGTCCACAAAAGGGGCCATCCAGGCTTCAGACATGAGGTTCTCTACCTGGCTTAGGTGCTCCTTCTCCTGTACAAGTAAATTTAGTCCTGGTTATCCCATAGGAGTTGAGCTAGGGCTAATCTTTGCTTATTTCTAATTATGAAGCCCAAAAGCCTGTGGCATCAGCACTGCTCACCATCTTGCATGTATGTTCCACTTTTGGTCCACGGACATCTTAATCTTGCTTTTGAACTTGGCTATGTCATTGGTTTTATCATTTTATAATTTATCTGACATTGTTACTTGTTTGGAAACAGAGGGAATAATAGCTTGATCTGAAATTCTCTTAGCTGTTTCCCTACATTTTTCTTTCACATTTTATTCTGCATGGATTGTAAATATCTGTATTTTTGTCTTCTTGTCTTCCTGCCTCCAATTTCACTAAAACATTTGAGAATACACTGTCATATACAAATCTTTTTGTTGTCATGTGCTCCTTAGCATAATGCCATGTACAGAGTTAATAACTGAAGTTGAATGAAACTCATAGGAAAGTATATATCAGTTTATAAGAAACTCTTTTGGCAATTAGCTTTGTACACAAATATATATAAGATGGATACATTTCTTCTCTAGAAATAAGCAGAAGCTTGAAGATCTCTTAGGAGGGATATTATGAAGCAGGGGGTTTCATACTCTTATTTTGTGGCAGAGCTATTTTCACTCATCCCCTCCAAGAATCTTATGTAAGATGCTAATCAATAAAGCAAGTAAGAGCAAGTAAGATGCCTTAGGGATGATGTTCATAGAAACCTGGCTGCTTAGCCTTCACCACCCAACAATGAGGTCAAGGTGGCTCCACAGAAAGTCGTCTGAAAATTGTTTCCAAATCCAGTCCTAAGGATCAAGAGGTTTGTCCAAGTTGCATTTCAGGATCTATAACCATTCAAAGTAAATATTTCCTAGCAGTATTTTGAGGAAGAAAAAGAAAAATTAAAAAGTTATAAATTCCACTTTGTGAAATATGGTGATATATGATTTAAAATCTTTGGTTTAGGGGGATACTTGGGTGGTTCAGTGGTTGAACATTTGCCTTTGGCTCAGAGCATGATCCTGGAGTCCCAGGATCGAGTCCTACATTGGGGTCCCTGCATGGAGCCTGCTTCTCCCTCTGCCAATGTCTCTGCTTCTCCCTCTCTCTGTGTCTCTCATGAAGAAGTAAATAAAATCTTTAAAAAAATAAAATCTTCAGTTTGGGGAGGGCAGGAGTTTTGGTAATGAATATATTGCTTGGGCAAAGGAGAATGGCACATTATAGGACATTGTTGTTGAATGAGCTCTGAAGCACATTTGTTTGACAACGATGTGAACGCAAAGACACATAATGCTTCCCTTGCCCTTCCTTCTGTGATGACCATATTTCACTCAAGACTTTGAACAGAATTTGAAGCCTCAACTAAATGTATCCTAGGAGCCATGTGTAGCTTTGCTCATTGTAAGATTATAAAGAAAAAATATAGCCAAACCTCCAAGATATCCTCTTTAAATTTCACAATTTCCTTTGAAAAGAAAAGGGATGTTTAAAATGCAGAGAAAAACATATGAAGAAAAGATTCCTAGAAATGCAATACAGTCGGAAAGTGGATTGACTAATTAAATAATGGCCTTAGCTCAGAAGGCTTAGCGCAAAGGTCTGTGAGTGATTTCTCAGAGGAAAGAGTGTAAGAATTTATGTTGCCTGAGTTTCAACACATCTTGGTGTTAATTGGAAGACTTGATGCTGCTTATCATTTCTAGTCTCATGGAAAGCAGGCTGAACACAGACAAGTATTTGCACGTTAGCAACCTATGCATGGCAGCTTGTTTAGTTTCATTCCATGAGGCTCTTTGCCAAGGGAAGAACTGCAGTAGTAATATCTTTCAAAGTCACTGTCAAATCCCTGCTTTGAGCTTCTATCTGGGTCACCAGAGGCCAGCATACATTTTGTGTAATTCAGAAACTAGGACTTGAGAGAGTAGGTTTTGAGAAATATTGACTCAGTAAATTTATATCCTCTTGACAGGAGGAGAAGCTAAAAGAAGAGGGAATTTGGGATGTTTTCAGTAAGGATACTTAGATTTGCCTTTTCTCTTGCATTTGATTTGCTCATTTAAAATTCTCAACAGTTCATATGCTTCTAGCTTAGAAGAACTATAATTGCTACAGTAAACTTATTTGAGTATCTCTTTTGCTAAAAAAAAAAAAGCATATGTTGTGAAAATGTTTGAACCTTAACCTTTCTGTATTTTAGTTTTGTTATTTGCTAACCGAGTCACTCTAGATCATTGATTTACCTTCTTGCATTATGCTGAGATAAGCATGGTTTTCAGCATTATACAAACCTAGCAGCATCACTAGATAAAGTATTTTATCTTTTTTAAATTTCAAATTTCTTTATCTTGAAAATCAGGGTAATACTTTTCAAGATGGTGTGAGAATTAAATGAATTAGTCACTAGCACTAGGCCTGGTACCTGGCAGATATCCAAAACGAACACATTCCTTTCTAATTCTAATCTTCTGTAGATCTATGACTTGGCCGGGATCCTTTGAGGTGTATGATCAGTGTTCTAGTCATTTTCTTTTCTTTTTTTCTTTTTTTTTTTTTTGGCTTTTATAATGCAGGGAGCCCGATGCGGGACTCGATCCCTGGTCTCCAGGATCACACCCCAGGCTGTAGGCAGCACCAAACCGCTGCGCTACCGGGGCTGCCCTGTTCTAGTCATTTTCAAAAGAGATGCCAGCACATAGAGGAGAAAGATCTTTGCCAGTGGTTATGGAGCTTGCCGGGAAAGGGACTCATATCAGCTTTTCTGGTCGGATAAATCCCAACAGTAGGAAAATGATAGACAATCCTTCAGTCCCCAGCATCAGGTGAATCAATGAAGGATTTTTCTTCCTTTCAAAAATCTATCAAGCTAGTACTTTACCATGAATAACAAGTCACATACCTGCAAAAGGTCTAGCTGACCTCTTTCCTCAATATGACAAATGATCATGATGATATTGAAGGAAACAAATTCTGGGTTGACCAAAGTAGGCATTCCTGTTCATACCAACAGCCTTAAGAAAGCAGTTGCTTGACATGTAGCTATCAATCCATAGGAAAAAAACATATCTGTTATGTGAGGCACTCTGTGTTCTTATCATTTAGCATCATATGTGTGAACTAGAACACATGACTTCAGGGAGTCCAGCTCCTGTCACTAAAAGGCTATTCACAAGTATTGTCAACGCTCCTTCTGACAGTCTCCATGGGATGTCGCTGGCTTAGAATAGACTAACGACGACCAACTTAGGTGGGTAAATCCCCTATGGCCTTTAAATATACCAGAACGATGCCAATAAGTAGAAATCAGTCATAACAATATATATCCTTTTGTGTTTTCCCCAACGATTTGGAGTTCTTTACGTTATCTTGAGTTAGGAACAAGGGCTAAATCATCCTCCGCTGGGGAATTTAGCTCTTTTGGCAGACCATCACTCACCATCATCTTTGCCATATAAGGTGGCAGAAGGAATGAAAATTCATTGCGTGTCTTCCATGTATTTACATCATTGCATGGATTTTTGTAAAGGAAGCGAACATGCCTCTTATTTCCACTTCATGATTGAGAAAACTGAGGCTGTGAGAAGTCCAAAGAGCTTGCCCAACCACAAAGTGAGCAACAGCAGAACTGCCCAGCCGTGTTCTCTCCATGGAGTCATGTTCCTATCACACCCCTCCCAGAGAGTAAAAAGTTGAGGCAGAGGATAAGAAACACATTAAGAGAACACATTAAGGAGAAAGGAAAAGTAGAGAGACTTCGGAGGGGTCCAATAAAGACATGTCAGAAAAAGCATTAAAAAGAAAAGAAATGTGTGCAGCAGTCAAAAGAAGGCCTAGGGGAGAAGAAAAGCAGAAGGGCCCAATCCACAGGGGAGGAAAAATCCAAAAAAACTTGGCTAGCTGCCTGGCAGCAAGCACTGCAGAGAGATCTATATCCACCAGATCCACCAAATGAAGGAATCTGTGAATCATTAAAAAAATGTTTATTTCTTTATGCCACAAATGATAAAACAGTTAGTCATAAAATATGAGGGCTTTTTTTTCCCCTGGAGTAATTGCTGCAGATATTTTCAACCATTTATTCTAAATGCTTAGTGTTTAACTATTGAAAGAGAAATGATGTGTTTTGAACCAAAATCAACCACGAGTTATCCACATGGCATGCTGTATACTTGCACTGAGAAATTAATTCATTTGCAGGACGGTCAAAGCTTGGTTAGCATTGGTGCTAACAGAGGTCAGACAGGGACTCTGTCTTCAGAGAAATAATACAAGTCACTTATCACTTCTTGCCCCTTAAAAATTATTTTCCTTTGTTACTAATTTCAGCATACATAGAAAGAATTATGGTCCAAGTAAAGAAAATCAAGATGTTCCTGAAAATGCATTCCCTACAGAACATCCCTTTGTTTCAGCAGTAGTTGACTCTCAATACTGAAAGGGAAAACACACACACACACACACACACACAAACCACAAAGCCCTACAAGTAGTTAAGTTGCCATTCTACATTCATTCTAGCTCTGTGGTAAGTTAGACTTGTTAGGGGGGGTATTGATTGGTCCCCTGAGATATGTTCCTGAGAATATATAGCAATTCCAACCAAACATTTGTCTGGCCAAAGAAGAGCCAAGCTTTATAGCTGCCAGAGACATAACTGTCCAGCCTAGGGAGTGGGCACTGCATAGAAAGTCTGTTTTCTGGGACGCCTGGGTGGCTCAGTGGGTTAAGCATTAGACTCCTGATTTTGGCTCCGGTCCTGATCTCAGGATCCTGAGATCGAGCATCGTGTTGTGCTCCCTGCTCAGTAGGGAGTCTGCTGAAGATTCTCCCTCTCTGTCTGCTCCTCCCCTTCCACAGAGCAGTGAATTTTTCATTCCTTCTCCCCCCTTGCTCTCCTCTCTAAAATAAATAAATAAATCTTTTTTTTTTTTTTAAAGGAGGTCTGTTTTCCTATACTTCACCTAAAAGAAGGGGCATTATAAGCCTGCAGTTAGGCCAGAGATGAGGACTAATATTCTTGTTCCAGAGTACCTGGAACCTGTTTATTTGGCAAAAAAAAAAAAAAAAAATCAAGAAAAGTTCTCCATGGCTCCACACAGGCCGACCTTCAGGAATTTAAAGTGATCTAATTTTCACTTTTTATAAATAGTGTATTCTCCTGGAAAGAGTACTTTGCCACAGGAAGGAGGAGTTGAAGAGAAGGACTGAGGGAAGGCAGAGCCAACATTGCTGAGTCAGGCACCATGCCCACTGCTTTTTAGATGCTTCCCCGTCCTCAGAAAAACTCTGTGAGGTGTTTCCTCCTCCCAATGTTTCAAAAATAAATGTATATCCAATGGCTTTCAAAATATTTTGCCCTAACCTTATTTTCTTTTTTATATTTTTAAATTTATACCTGTAAGAGGAGAATCTATGTTTGTTGAAAAAAATCTGAAGTACTACAAAAGTATATAGAGTAAAGAAAAGAAAGTCCTTCTTAAATTACTCAAAATCTCTCTCTGCATAACATACTCACTGTGATCAGTTTGATATGTGCCCTTCAAGACTTCGTGGTATGTCACACACCCAGACGTACCTCAATTTGGGGATTTTAAAAACTGACTGAGATCATATTAAAGATATTACTCCGCAATCTGCTTTACACTTCATATGTCTCAGAAAAGCTTGACAGGCTTATACATACATAAGAGGCTTATTATTTTTTTTAAGATTTTATTTATTCATGAGAGACACAGAGAGAGAAGCAGAGACATAGGCAGAGGGAGAAGCAGGCTCCCTGCAGGGAGCCCAATGCGGAACTTGATCCCAGGACCCCAGAATTATGACCTGAACCAAAGGCAGACGCTCAATCACCGAGCCAGCCAGGTGCCCCTTGACTTACTCTTCTTAGTGACTATATAGTCTCCATGGTGTGGACATACCACAGTTTATTTAACCAGCCCCCTTCCATTTGTTTCCAATTTTTAAACTACCATAAACATTGTATTAACAAACATTCTTTGGATATATATATGGAGGGTATTTTTATAGGTAAGAACACAGATGAACGAATTTTGTTTCAAAAGCACATAACTACTAAGTGGCTGCCGTACTTAGAGATTACTGTTTTTAATCCTTTGTGTCCACAGGGCTGAAAAATGAAGTGTGTCCTTTAAATCACTCTCACCTCCTAGCCACACATCTTGATGGCCTCTCAGAGACTGCCATTACCAGGCTAAATGCACATGCGTAAGCACAGGAGAGGCTGGCCCCAATTTTGTTATATTAACTTACAATTGGAGACCTAATACAGTTACTTGGAAGAGACATGTGCTGTCAGAGTTTAAAATGAGAGTGCTCTCTTTCTCAAGGAAGATTATAGGAAAAATTCCTGCTTTTCAGCTGGATGGGTCATTAAGAAGGGAATCATGAATGAATCCAGCAGGAAATACCATTCGTAGGTCCGGTGCTACCGAGTCTAGTCAGCCTAGCAGAGGACCACTCTGGATGCCCAGGGAACCCTCTGGAAGCCCCCCTGGAGTAAGGGGAGGGTTTTGAACATTTATTAAGAAGAAATCAACATTCTTTCCCTCAGAATTTCTTTCTCAGGTAAGAAACTTATTACTTGAGGTTAAGAAAACTCCACTTCCTTTCATGTATTTCAGTCTCAGACTAACTGGCTCTGGGCCTAGAAGAGAAATTCACAGAAGGGGTGAGCAACCCCCTTCCTGTCAGCCTTCTGGTCCTCTTGCCAACAATGCCCATCACCCTTACTCAGAGGCTATGAATTCCCCTTGCAGAATAACACTTGGGGGTAAGTTCACATTCCTCAGCACGGGGTGAGTACCTCTTTTTCCAGACCATACCTGGTACCATGCCTCATAAAATGACCTACCAGTGTCTCAGAGAAGCTGGCTTAGAAATGTGGCTTTCCAACCAATTTTAGTCTCATAGATTTTTTTTTTTTTTTAAAGAATAGTAAAGTGTGACAGTGAAGCAATAAAACCTTAATAAAGAAGTTAAGAGCACCATCAGCTACCACAGGCACCTTGGCTCTTATGTTGCTCAGTATGGTCACTGTCTCCTAAACATCAACTCTGGTAAAGATTAAGGATGGTGACAAAGAAACAGTTTATAAGTCATGTGATATTAGTCTAAACACATTGAAAGTCAATTTAAAATGCCTAGTTGAGATCAAGGGTCTCAGATTTGAGATCTAATTTGAATAAACATGAAGATGTGACCTAAGGAAACCTTTTTGAGGGCCCCAGGGAAGACCTGAGACCTAAGTGACCCACTTGAGTGGTTTGCTAATTGACACCTATAGTTTTTCCCATTAGTAGCCTTAGTCTTTCCTTCCAGAAAGAGGCCTCTGCCACTTTTCTAGACAAGAGCAGGGACTGTGAAATCCAAAGTGTTGGATGCACTTTGTCCTTAGAAAAGGAAATAGTCTACTTGGAACAGCTAGAGACAGTAGAAGAAGGTAGCCTGGGGGTGCTTAGTTGGTTAAATGTCTGCCTTCCTCTCAGGTCACAAACTCAGGGTCCTCAGATGGAGCTCCGCATCAGGCTCTCTGCTCAATGGGGAATCTGCTTTTCCCTCTCCCTTTGCCCCCCACCCCAGGCCCCTACTTGTTTGCTCTCTCTCTCATATAAGTGAATAAAATCTTTTAAAAAAAGAAAAGAAGGTAGCATGATTATGAGAACTAGGGAAACGTCATGGGTACTGACACACCCTGTCTGCAGAGTGATGAACAAGAAAACTGTAAAAGGAAGTGAACTGATTTTTCAGGCAATGCAAAAAAACTAGAAAAGTGAGGAGATGCTTTCTCCTCCTCAGCCTCAGATTATAAGAACCCAAAGAAATGTCAGAGGCAGCATTTACAAAGAATAGAAAAAGAGGGTGTATCTTTGGAGAAGTGGTTCAGAAGAGCCCCAAGAAGCTGTCAAGGATTAAGGGCTGACCCTGGAGGCTTAGGTGAAAAGAGATCCTTGAGTTTTTCCAAAACAAGTATTTAAAAGGGGAATATTTAACAACTGAATTGCCCTGAACTTCATAGTTTGAGAAATTGTAATGTGATTATGAAAAGATTCTTTCTTATGAGATTTTTCGTTTATTTTTTTGGCAATGTTGCTTCTGTCGTGGCCAAAAGCCAGAAAAAAAAAATCTTCAAATGATTTGAAGACTTTAGATTCTCATAAAAAACTCAGGGTCAGTTTGATTGTACAAGCTGTAAAGAGTTGGCTCATGTAATGCTATGGGTTTAAAATAAAATTAGGTCAGAGTCTTAGCCTACATCTGTCCACAAAAGTGCTCATAATGATAGCAAAGAAATTGTGGGCTGTTTCTTTTTTTCTTTTCTTTTCTTTTTTTTTTTTTTTTTTTGTGGGCTGTTTCTGAAGAGCTTTAAGGAAAGGGTAGGCAGACATCTGCTCATGATGCTTTAGGCATTCATCTACTTAGGAGAGTTTGGACCCTTTCCACTCTTTTAAAGGCTATAAAGGACTAGAATGGACATTATGAAGATTTTTAAATAACATCATGGTAGTTAAGAAAAGAACTGATATATAAGATATCACTAAATTAAAAGGGATAGTAAAGAAAATCAATGAGCTAAAGTATATTTCCATTAAACATTTTTTATAAACATTTTTTATACCATTTCTAAAACAAACCCTGTCAGGGCCATTTTTTAAAAATTCAAGAACTACAGATTTGATTCTTTTAACCAAACAGCAATTGAACCGTGTGGCACCTAGTGTCCTCAGTGAAAATACAGAAATGAACTAGGCAAAATTTTCCACCAAACCATTACTCTGACTCCCAATGATCATAACTTCTAGTTGCTGGCGCTCTCCTTGGTTGTACGTTAAAAATATTTATACTTTTCATTCATCTTGGTTTCTCTCAGCCCATCTCATCTGTACTCTAGTTGTGGGTCATCTCTATACCTGCCCCAGTGCATCACGGTACCACCGGCCTAAGTCCTTATGCCCTTCTGATCTTGTTTGCTGTCAGATCAAGCTTTTTGGCCTCAGCTGAACCGCCTCTTTGCCATCCAACAATTTTTTTATTTTGCTTTGCTGTCTTCCACTTGATTCCCCCAGTAGCTGTTGTAGGTCTTCATGCTGACTACTTCGGGTTCAACTCACCTCCTTCACTTAAATATATATATATATATATATATATATATATATATATATATATATATATATATATATAATTTATTTATTCATGAGAGACACAGAGAGAAAGGCAGAGACATAGGAAGAGGGAGAAGCAGGTTACCCATGGGGAGTCTGATGTGGGACTGGATCACAGGACCCTGGGATCATGATCTGAGCCAAAAGCAGATGCTCAACCACTGAGCCATCCAGGTGTCCCACCAAGATTCCTCTTCTTGTCATCTGCTGTCTCCTTTGGGGCCTGGGACTTCAAGTATCCCTTGACCTCCTCATGTCATCAATCTCTCCTTTTTAGATCAACTTATCTCTCAAGGTCTCCTCAGTACAAACAAACCAACTACCCACCTACCTCTATGTGATTCCCCCGATGATGGAGTCTGTTAATGCTCTGTTAATGTTTCATAAGAATAGCTTATACCCATTAACTCCATGTTCTCATTGATACTTTTTTTTTTTTTTTTACCTCCTGTGATCTTGATTTTGTCCCTAGTACACTATAGAAACAGTTGCCCCAGCAGCCCTTTTTTTTGGTGTTCAACCTCTAGGCAACATTCATCCTACTGAACACCTTTAGAAATTCTTATGTCTTCTGCTACTTCTCTCATGATGCCTTGTGTGGTTTACCTGCCTCTCTCGTGTTCTCTCTTTTATTTTTAAGATTTTATTTATTTGTTCATGAGATTGAGAGAGAGAGAGGCAGAGACACAGGCAGAGGGAGAAGCAGGCTCCATGCAGGGAGGGAGCCCTATGTGGGATGCGATCCCAGGTCTCCAGGATCACACTCTGGGCTGAAGGTGGCGCTAAAACGCTGAGCCACCCGGCTGCCCTCCTGTTCTCTTTCTGTCTGAATACAGACATTCACTGAGGTTCTGCGCTTCTCTCTGGTTAGGATTCTACATGCTCTACCTAAGGAACTATTTCTAAATCTTCAAATGTTATACATCTTATTTGTGTTTTTCTGTGGCTTATGCTTTGATCGCTTTCCTAAGACCAAATCCCCATTGCAATAGTTGAATATACCACCTATACTGGCCTGCAAGTCAAACTCTTTAGTGTTCTTACGTCAAATTGGTCATTTTCCTCTCCCAAACCTCCTACCAACGCTCCTGGTTTTGATAATGGTATCCACCATTCTTCCAGAGGCCCGAGTATCCATTTTAATTCAGCAAATTTCTATTGTGTGCTTAATATGTGCGAGTCAACATTTCCAGGCATGGGGGATAAAGGGGCAAACATGAGGCATGAGGCTCCTATCCTCATGGAGTTCACATTCTAGAGTGTGGAAACAGAAAACAAGCAAGTAATCAAAGAATATAAACTTTGGTAGAGATTAGTTCTACAAAGAAAGTCAAAGTACTGTAAAGGAGGCAGACTAATTGCTGTGAGAGATGGTGGGACTGGGCAGTGAGACAAGCACATCAGATAAGGTGGTCGAGGAAACTCCTCTGAGGAGCTGGTAGCTGAGCTGAATGGAATGAGGAAAATGTGAATCCCATAGAGGAGAAAAGAGCTCCTCTAACAGAGGATGGGCCAGCCCAAGGGCTCTAAATATGTATACACCTCTCTGTTTCCTTTATTCTCACTTCAACTCATCATTCTAATTTAAATTACTTGTGAAGTCTTGCAAAGTGACCTTAATTTTTATCTGTCACGTACCTATTTCCTTCTGGTGTAAGCCCTGTTTGTATCTTGCTCCCCACTCATTTCCTGTTCTGGAGTGTCCCTCATATCGTTACAGAATTCATCTCCCTGAAGTGAAAGAGACTATAATATCATTCTCTTGCTCCAAAGCCTCTAGTGATCCCCCATTATTCACTGAATTAATATCAGTTTGGAAGACTAACATTCAAATCTGTTCAAGTTGTAACCTCAGAATATCTTTCAATTATTTTCTTCCACACTGCCAGGCACAATCCTATCCAAATTTGTACACAGAGCACACCTTGAACATTTTCCTCATCCAAAGTTGCCCATTGCGTCCCCTTTGCTTGGACTGGCTGTCACCCCCTCACACTCACTGTGGATCATGTCACAGCCCTCTCGGTCCTCTAAGCCCCACCTCAGATCATTTTTCCTTGAAGAGCCTTCAGATGCCTCTCCACTTTTAACCCACAAAGAATTTTATACTTTTCTTATAGCATTTGTCATACTTTGTGCTAGAATGTGGTTATTTGCACATCTATCTTCTCTCTCTGCATCTTACTTTATCACAGATGTTTCCAGACAGTGACCACATGTTATTATTCCTTGGACTAGTGTAATGCCTCACACATAGTTGGCACTGAACAGTATTTGTTGAATGAATGAATGAATTTGTCAAATCTGAGTTTGATTAATATCTATTTCACAAGACCCCAGTGGTTTCCCTTTTATCATTCCTCTTCTTGGTTCTCAAGGGACTTAGATGTGAAAAGTCAGAAAGCAGAAAAGAAGTAGAGTCCCTGTTTTGAAATAGTCTAGTTAGTTGAAATCTGGCCAACTCATTGAAAGTTTATATTAAGGAATATTAAAAATATCTATTTTTTTAAGGTTGCATAATCACTATAGTGTGAGATAAATAACTCTTACCGAAACAGTAATTAATTTCTTGTTCAGGATACATAAAACTGCTTAGCATTATTCAGTTGTTTAAAAAATACATGATCACAGTCACAGGAACACAATACTTACCACATTACTGCATGTTCTATATCGGATATTTCTTCCCTCACAGCTCCTACATGACAAAGGAGAAACAAACTCATTACTACCTGTGAAAGGCTCAAAATTGAAACGATTTGCTTATAAAAGCAATTTTCTCTTAATTCTAATGTACAAGTGTTTCTTTTCTTTTCTTCTGAGTAACAATGTTCTTAGAGAAGTTCCTATCAAACACTAAACAGCAGATCTCAAGAAGTTGTACATGCAAACTGATTTTTCCATGAGGGCTGAAACCTAACCTTCGTTTTGCTTCAAAATTTTTTTACAATAAGCACTTACAGTTGGTGCTTATTTAACCAAGTAAGTAAGTCAAGGTTTTCTGAAAGTGAGTCTTCCTAATTATTTCTAGTATAAAACCTGAAGAGATATTTCACTGAAAAAAATGTAGATCTGGAATATGGTAAAAATGAGACTTACTATTCAACATGTCTTAAAATGATACACTTAATACCATGAAAACACATAAATTATTTTTATTTTTAAAATACATGCTCATTGTAGCAGTTTTGGGAAAGAAAGATTATATAAACAAAATCCCCTATAGTTGTGTCATTTAAGGATAATCACTACTATTTTGGTTTTATTGATTTCTTCTCCGTGTGAAGGAAATCACATCACCTATACCATTTTGTAGTTTGGGGTTTTTTTTTCCACTTAAAATTTTTGGAAGCATTTTCCCATACTCTTAAATAACTTTAAAGACATAGCTTTGAGAGCTACATACTATTTCATTAAATAAGGTAACATAATTTGTATAATTATTCTTCCATGACTTGTCATTTAAGTAATTTCCAATTAGGGGCATGATAAATGATAGTGTGATAAACTATGTCCGTGTATATGTTTTATCCAAGTTTCTGACTGTGGCTGTAGGATAGATAAATTTCTAGAAGGGGAATTACTGGACTAAAGGGAATGAACTTTTATAAGGCTTTTGATAAATATTGCCAAATTGCATTCCATAAAAGTTGTACCGTTCCATACTCCCATCAGCACTACATGGGAGTTTCCATTTTACTGAATTTTTGTGAACAAAAACAATTCTTGATTAAATATTCAATGATGACACTTAAAACAAGGACAGCAGTACTTTGCTATTTGCAAAATAAGTCATACTTTTTACAAAACAAGTAAAAATATAATCTAAAATGCTGAGAGAATGGTTATATAATAACTAATAGTTATGAAATCCCAGGTACATTTCTAGGTTTGTTATATGTATTAATTTATTTAATCTTAGAAAACTCGGGCAGCCTGGGTAGTTCAGCGGTTTAGCGCCACCTTCAGCCCAAAGCATGATCCTGGAGACCCAGGATCAAGTCCCAGTCAGACTCCCTGCATGGAGCCTGCTTCTTCCTCTGCCTGTGTCTCTGCCTCTCTCTCTCTCTCATTCTCTCTCTCTCTCCCTCCCCACCCACCAGTCTCATGAATAAATAAAATCTTTAAAAATAAATAGAATAAAATAAAATAAAATAAAATAAAATAAAATAAAATAATCTTTTCAAGAACCCTGGGAGATAGGGTACCATTATTATACCTGTTTTATAGATGAGAAAACTACAACTTAGGGATGTTAAGTAACTTGCCAAAATCCCATAAGTATTAAGTAGTAGAGATGAGCTATGAAGTCAGGCAATCCAGCTTCAGAGCTTACACTCATAATCATGATGATTTACTACTTCCTAATTTCCCTGTTTGTTCTGCAAATATCCATTGAGCTTTTATTATGTGCTAGGCTATGCGCTTTCTTCTGGAAATACAAAGAAGATTGAATATGATTTTGTCTTTGGTATTAAGAAAACCACTCCTGGAGTTATAATTCAGTGTAGGAAAAACTAGATGGTATTTGTATTAGGTCTTAAGGATTTCATCAAATAGAGAATAGTATCTGAAAATATAATTACACCAAGACTGTCTTAAAGAGATAGAAAGGTCCCAGGCCTCAAGACTTGACTGTGAACAGTCTGACATAATAACACGCATTAGCAATAGAATGTGGGAAAGGAAAGGAAGGGCTGGCCAGGCATTACAATCATAGAAAAGAAGAGAATGACACAGATAAGTGGATGTTAGTGCCCAGCCTAGCAATGTCCCAGGCAAAAGGCCAATGAACTTCATGTCCTCCAGGTCCCATTGGCAAGGCTGTTGCTATCATGATATAGATACCTCATGCTAACTTAGCTGATGCCAATTAATGTTGTATTCATCCCAGGAATACCCCTTGCTACAATGCCACGTTGACCCAGCAACTTGCCAAGAGTGATCTGGTTTCTCGGGACTACTGAGAGGCAGAGTGTGCTTGTTATGCTGACGTGGGTATTTTGGTCCATGTGGTAGTCCTATTTTTCATCATAAGTTAATAAATAAACTAGCATTCTAGTTTGAAACATTAATCTCATGTGTCAAAGCATTGTTGAGTCCACCTTCAAGAAAAGGATCTGTTCTTGGTATGATTGCTGAAAAATACCAGGTTTCTGAGGCTAAAAAGATAACTAGGCTCCAGTTGATGGTAAATTTACAAGGTAATGAATTCTACAACCCACAGGCCTCTGGTCGCATGCCATTTAGACACTGGTCTTGGCTGGATATGATAAGTTTTCAGTTTTGAAATTCTGAGTACATATGTGTCATGGTATAATGGTTAAGAGTACCCACTTTGAAACCAGAATGCTCTTTATGGAATCTTGATTTCTTCTGCAGTTTCAATATCTCAGTTTTATCATCTGTAAAATGGGATAATATTATTTATCTCCTGGGATTATCATGAAGATTAACTGAGTTAATATTTGTGAAGTACTTCCAGTGGTACCTAGCACACAGTAAATATTATGTAGACACTTGATAAATTAATTGCATAATAACTATACAAATATAATAGATATTGAAGAAGTGTTCAGGATATGTGGAGAAGAAACCACAGGCAAAGGCATAGAGGTATAAAAAGATATAGTTTTGCTTTATTGGAATTTGGGGTTTATGTGGGGAATTATAGATGAGAGAAATACCTTCTAATTTTGAACTTGGCAATAGACAAAGGGGAACCACCAAGGTTTTAAGACCTTAAAGCTCTATGTTTTTCACCTCCTTTTGTTTTCTTTTCCTAGACTTATCCCCCTGAAAGGAATAATGAAAACAACTCTAAATTAAGAGTTTGAAGATGTAGGTTGTAGACTTTGCATTTCTTGCATAAGCCTGTTGCCCTCTCAGTGTCTAACCCTTCTCAGCTGTCAAATATATGTTGGAATGGTAGGGCACAAAGCTGTGATTACTAGCTGAGATAATTTATAAAAGCTCTGTTCAAATGCCAAGGGGTTATTATCAAGATATCATTTACTAAAAACCAAACCAAAACAAAATAAAAAAGCAGAAAAATACCTGCTTCAATAACTTAAACGAGCCTTTCCCCATGTATTTTCAACTATAAACACATGTTTTAAAAGCATTCTTGAAAAATAGGAGCTATAAGCACATCATAAAAAGATTCTTTAAAATCCTTATTATTTAGAAAAAAAAAACAACACAAAAACAAAGAATAACACTTGCTTCAATTTCCAAAAAATATCCTGTAATTGTCTAACACCTCAGATTGATTTGCAAATAATTTTCTTTCCCCTGAATTAAGCCTTCCCTTTACTATACAGTATTACTTTATTTAGTGAGAGCTTCTTTCTTTGGTTTATTTATTTATTTATTTATTTATTTATTTATTTATTTATCTATGAGGGACACAAGGAGAGAGGCAGAGACATAGGCAAAGTGAGAAGCAGGCTCCTGGCGGGGTGCCTGATGCTAGACTGGATTCCAGGATCCCAGGATTAAGATCTGAGCCAAAGGCAGACACTCATCCACTGAGCTACTCAGGTGCTCAAGAGCTTATTTCATTTAACTGACTAACAAATGATATTAAAGCAGTCATGCTGGATTTTGGAAAGGTCCTCATTACCGAAAAACATTATCAAATTGTGGGTAACCACAGTAATTCTAGCCCTTCTGATATATTGAGTGCCTTCTACAGGTATCTGGCCCAGGGTTACATAGTCTGTGTACATTATTAAGAAGCTTCTAACAGCTCTGCAAGTTTTCATCATTCCCATTTAATAGATGAAAAAATTGAGATGAGAGAACCAGGGTCTGGAACCCAGATTTCCCTAACTCTAAAGCATGTAAAACAATAAAAAATGGAACAAGATTTGCTTAAGATGTGTAGAATATTAGTACTAGATGAAATCTGGGAACCAAGATGAGAGTTGGGCGGGGGTTACCTGCACCTAACTGTTACCATATAAATTTATCAGCTGCTCTTCAGTTCTGGTAAATTCACTTCTAGTAAGTAAAGGATACTTAAACACGCATTGTACATCGGGAACATCTCTAAGAGAACCACGGTCCTCTATAAAAAGTAACATGAAAGAGGGGATGCCTGGGTGGCGCAGTGGTTTAGCGCCTGCCTTTGGCCCAGGGCGCGATCCTGGAGACCCGGGATCAAATCCCACATCGGGCTCCCGGTGCATGGAGCCTGCTTTTCCCTCTGCCTGTGTCTCTGCCTCTCTCTCTCTCTCTCTCTGTGACTATCATAAATAAATAAAAATTAAAAAAAAAAGTAACATGAAAGAACTTCGGTGAAGAGAAGCTTATACTTTTTGAAAGTTCAAACTGATTAAACCAAAATATACATTTTATTTAAGTTAATGAAGTCACTATTCCACCACAAGGATTTGATTCATGCCAAGTGTGAATTTCTTCATCCAAGGCATTTATCTAGACACAAAAGCCTCAATTGGGGATCAAGCAGTAAAAAATATTTTCTCCCTTTCTTTAACAGTTTGTTAATATAAAACAGCCAAATGGTTTCCTTCACATTTAAACAAAATAAAATTCACCTCTAGGAATGAAAACAAGCAGAGATTTCAATCCAAAATGGTTTCCGAAGCAAGTTCCATAGCAAGCAATGGGTTCCGAAGCAATCTCTGTTATAACTGATAACAGAGATTTTAAATAAATGCATCCTCTCGATGTAAACTATAGAAGAGTTTCACGACTTAGCTCACCAGTGAGCTAAGGGCTGTGCCAGTTAAGGACTCAGAACTGGTTCAAGTATGAAAGAACAGAACACAAATATTCAAATATATTCCAAACTAGATTTGTATGGAAAGTTCCTTCTATGTGTTTATTTATTTATTTTAGCGCTTTACTTCTAGCCAGTCATGTATTAATTTTGACTTAATTCCTTCTCTCAAAAATGGAAATCATCTCAATGACAAGCTATTCTTTGTGAATTATTCAGACTTTAATTCACTTATAATGAGATTAGTGTAAGCTTGAGGCACACTTTATTGGTCTCTAATTAACACACAACAAACCATCTGAACTCTTCCAGTTCTTAAAATCCTGATATCTTTGTTTCAATTACCATAATTTGACAACCATTGAAGAGATGAATTACCATGGAAAATTAGAAGCTCCCTTTCCAGGCTTTAGCATTTTATTGGCCCCTACTTCCCCATCCTCCCACTTACATAATTTAAGTCTTTAACATAGGGAGGCATATTCAATTTATCCCTCACTAAGAATTTTAAAAATGGGCATAACATCAGTTTTTAAAATTTATTTATTCATGACAATTTTATTTATTTGTTCATGAGAGACAGAGACAGAGACAGAGACAGAGAGACAGGCTCCATGCAGGGATTCTGACACGGGACTCGATCCCAGGTCCCCAGGACCACACCCTGGGCCAAAGGTAGGCACCAAACCACTGAGCCATCCAGGGATCCCATAACATCAATTTTTACCTCAAAATTCTTCTCATCTCCTCCTAAGCCAACAGATTCTTCTGGGGCTATAACCAGACTCATCCTTGGTGTCAGGAAAGTGTTTCAGGAAAGTGTGGTAACCATGTGTTTAAGACTCCAGGATTCTTGGGGCACCTGGGTGGCTCAGTAGTTGAGCATCCACCTTAGGCTCAGGTCGATCCCGGGGTCCCAGGATGGAGTCCTGCATCAAGCTCCCGGCAGGGAGCCTGCTTTTCTCTCTGCTTATGTCTCTGCCTCTCTCTCTCTGTGTCTCTCATGAATAAATAAATAAAATCTTAAAAAAAAAAGACTCCAGGATTCTTAAATACTGCTCAAGAGTGCTGCTCAGTATGAACCAACCAGGTTATTCTATTTCTTGGAATACATCCTGGTTTTCAATTATGGACACATGGGCAAAGAACTTTAAAATACTACCATTCCTCTGTTCATCTCTCTCTTTTTAGTTATCCAGAAGGAAACCAGAAGCTCTTCACAAGAGGACAGGTATAAAACCACATTGCAGTTGAAGCTGACAGAAGGACTCTGGGGTCCTTCAGACTGTGGATCCTAAAAGGAGCATAGTTGAGACAAGACAAGAAGACTTACAGCTGGAACCAAGGCTCTGGGTAGTATTGGTGCGGGTTTTCCTCCCTTACTTCAATTTGAGCCTCGCAGTATTCACTGGAACTCTCTTGCAGGAGGATGTCCCCAAGGAGCCATTTAAAGCACTTCTACATTTCTGGGATTTTTTTTTTTTTTTAACAAAGTCCTCAAGAGGAATAACAAATTCTGAAAACACTTGAGAAGACCAAGTGCAAATGCACCATTGGGCTGCTTTTCATTTTCCACAGACACATTACTGTAAGAGGAAACAACACTTGATACCAATCAACTTAGCTATTAAAAAGGAAGTTACGTGAACCTCTGGACCCTGTGTGTAAAGCTATCCTCAGATGCTCACTGTCCTCATCCATGGGTCAAACCAGATGATAAAAACTAAGGTTTAGAACGTGGAGTCTATGCATCACAGATGGTTAGTGGTGATCTTGCCTTACAGGGTGTAGAAAAAGGAGTTAGGGGTCATGCCACTGTGGTGGGTTTCCTAAGTCCTGTGTTCTCTTCTTTCCTTTAGCTCTGTTTCACTTGTTTGTTTAAAAAAAGTAATTCTTTAATGCCCTGCATTTTATGTTTATAATATTCATTTATTTAAAAAGATTTTATTTATTTATTCATGAGAGACACACAGAGAGAGGCAGAGACATAGGCAGAGGGAGAAGCAGGCTCCATGCAGGGAGCTGGATGCAGGACTCAATCCCCAGACCCTGGGATTACGCCCTGAGCCAAAGGCAGAGGCTCAACCACTGAGCCACCCAGGCATCCCTATAATAATTATTTAATTCTAATTTAGAATATCTTTCATGAGAATAAAAATGAGCCTTGTTCATGTGGAAATTTTATTTGTGTGGTGCTTAGTCTCAGCAAGAGGAGCAAGTTCAGCACCACCCCTTCTTCAAAACGTATCTACATAAAAACAGAGTAGAATGGTAGCTATCAGGTACTGTGTGTGTGTGTGTGTGTGTGTGTGTGTGTGTAGGAATTAGGGAGATGCAGTTTACAAACTTGCAACTAGTAGATAGATAAGTCCTGGAAATCTAATGCACAGTATAGTGATTTAAAAAATACTGTATCATAAGCTTCAAAGTTTCTAAGAGGGATCTTAATTGTTCCAACCATAGAAATGAAATGATTATGTGACATATTAGAGATGTTAGCTAATAAAGAACTAGTAATCATACTGCAATATATAGATGCATCAAATTAACATGTTGTATGCTTTAAAATTTTTATGATATACCTGATATGGAGTTAATATTCAAGATACATAAAGAATTTATACAACACCACCAAAAAAATAAAGGAAAAAGAAAAAAAAATCTCACTAAAACATAAGCAGAGAACCCAAATAGCATTTTTCTAAAGAATACATACAGATGGCCCACAGACACATGAAAAGATGCTCAACATTATTAATCATCAGAAAAATGCAAATCAAAACCACCATGAGATATAACCTCATAACCATCAGAATGGCTAAAATAAAAAAGATAAGAAATAACAAGTACTGGTGAGGATGTGGAGAAAAAAGAACTCTTGGGAACATAAATTGGTGTAGCAACTATAGAAAAGAGCAGGAAGTTTCCTCACAAAATTAAAAATAGAAATACCATAAGATCCAATAATTCCACCGCTGGGCATTTACTCAAAGAAAAGGAAAACACCAATTTGAAAAGATATAGGCATCCCTGTGTTTATTGCAGCACTATTTACAATAGCCAAGATACGGAAGCATCCTAAGTATCCACTGATTAGTGAATGGATAAAGAAGATGTGGCATATATATGCAAGGGAATATTATGCAGTCATCACAGAGGATGAAATCTTGCCATTTCGAACAACAGGGATGGACCTAGAAGGTATTATGTTAAGAAAAATAAGTCATACCGACAAAGGCAAATACCATATGATTTCACTCATATGTGGAATCTAAAAAACAAAACAAATGAATAAATAGTAGAATCAGACCGATAAATACAGAGAATGAGCTGATGATTGCAAAGGGAAGGGGCTAAGAGATGAGAAAAATGGGAATAAAAACCAACAAATCGACACATCGCATACCTTAAACCTGTACAATGTTATATGTCAGTTATATCTCAATAAAAACCTATCTACAGATAACCATGTTTCTATTATATATTCATTATATACTCCAATTCTGAACAATTGGAGATGTTCTAGTATGCATCGCCAGTGAGTGCTGTATTAATGTTAATAGATTTCAAATAATTTTTTTTTTTTTTTTTTGTGAAAGAGTGAGAAAGAGTGAGAGCAGGGGAGGGGCAAAGAGAGGGGAAGAAAATCTCAAGCTCTGACTCAGGGCTTGATCTCAGGACCCTAAGATCATGACCTGAGCCAAAATCAAGAGTCAAACAATTAACTCTACCCACCTGCAACAGCCATGAGCTCCCAGACCACCACCTAGCTCAAGTAATAAGAAACTTGCTCACTAAATTCTTCATAACAAGTAATGTTTACAGTGCCTGGGTGGCAGTCGTTAAGCAGCTGCCTTTGGCTCAGATCACGATCTCAGGGTCCTGGGATCGAACCCCACATCAGGCTTCCCACTCAGCAGGGAGCCTGCTTTTCCCTCTCCCTCTGCTTCCCCTCCCCTCATGAGCTCTCTCTCTTTATCTCTCTCTCAAATAAATAAATAAAACCTTAAAAAATCAAACAAGTAATACTTAATCTGGTGATACTTGCCAATGAGAAACCAACCTTAAACATTAAAAGGTGTTGGGATGCCTGGGTGGCTCAGTGGTTGAGCATCTACCTTTGGCTCAGGGCAAGATCCTGGGGTCCTGGGATCGAGTCCCACATCTGGCACCCCACAGGAAGCCTGCTTCTCCTTCTGCCTATGTCTCTGCCTCTCTCTGTGTGTCTCTCATGAATAAATAAATAATAAAAACTTTTAAAAAGTTAAAAGATGTCTTTGAAAAAAAAAATAAAAGGTGTCTTTGACCTTTGCAGCAGACAATGTTTTTCCTCTTTGAGGTTAAATCTCCTTCCTTAGACAAAGCCACCAAAATTCTGGAAATAATGCATCTGCAACACATAGAGCCAGCAAGGAAAAGTACCCTTGAAACATGGGAGAGATAGGTCTTTGGTGCTATGGGACTTTCAAAGGCATGCATAAAAAATATCTCTTCTTTTCAGCATTGAGTTGCAAGGTTCCCTAATCTCATGCAGAATGGCCTATTCATTTGGCACTGCCTCTTGTGCATGTGATACATCACGTGGCTCGAACAGATTAGTGCTAAGGGAGAGATTTATTTTTTTTTCTGAGTAGATAGATATACAAGCCAAACTATTATGACAACTTGATAAATGTAGCTTTTGAAAATGCTCTCTGTCGTAATAATACAACAAACAACAAGAAGGCATGCTGCCAGGCATCATCCATCAGTAGGTGAGCTGGCTGGGAATAGACACAGCCCTGGTGTCACACTAGCTCTTCTCAATCTGCCAGAGGCTCTAATGTGGCCTAAGAAGCCAAAAGAATAGTTGGCCTGAAAGCTGAATTTTCTAAGCAATTTTAAACAGAATAGGGGGTAACAGAGGCCCAAATTTTAAAATGGTGCTATAAATGGAGGCCTTGACTTAAAAGTGTTTCTTTGGCATAGGTAACATATTTTTGTAACCTTAGTTTTATAATTCAACACCTCTGCTCTCTACTAATCTCTCATTATAAAAACATTGTGAATGCTGTGCCAGCTTAGAGACCCTGGTTTATGAATATAGAGAGGGGTTACTAAAACTTCATGTAGAGAACAAATTCAGTATGAATGGAAATGATGGAGGTTTGGAGAAAACATTCTGAGAAGACATCCCCTATGTTTGCTTGATCTTCTCTCTACCTTATGAAATTAAGGAAATCTTCATTGACTTTTACAGATTCTCTAGCAGCAGCTAAGAGGCTACAGAATTGTTAAATTAAAATGTAGACTCACATGAGGATATTATACACTGAATTTTGGAGAGTTTCAAGTTGGTTTATTTGTTATTATGAGTGTTTGGGATGTTCTAAATTACAGCTAGAAAAATCTCTGCCAATTTTTTTCCAAACAAGTATGATTTTACATATCTCTGCCTGTTCTTCAAAGACAGACATGCTACAACAAAGCATGAGTTTTCACAAATATGGGCTGAGGTTATGAAAATGAGGAGTACACTCATGCAATCAAAAAAGAAAAAAGCAAGAACAATGACAGTGTAAACCATAATGATCATGCCTAACTTCTAATGAAGCCAGAAACTGCTCCAAGCACGCTGTTCAGAAAATCTAATGAGAAAATGTACAATAAGCAGTCTAACAGTGAAAATGAGCCCCTGTGCAGGGTTTCTGGCTAAGAAGCTTTTGTATAATGCTTTCAGATTTATAGTCATTTAACACATTTATTGAGCCTCTAATCTGAACCAGTACTATGCAAGGTACTGTGGAAAACAAAAATGATGACCTGACTCTTTTGAAGTTATAATTTAGTTGGAAAAAAATACATATGAGTCCACCTAAAACACACAACAGTATACTTCATAGTCAATAGCTAGTGGGTATGATCTGGATACTAAATCCAAAAGGAGCTGGACAAAGGGACAAGCTGGTGAGAGAGAAGGCACCATATTAGGTGCAATGTCCGATATGGGCCATGTGTGTCCCAAGAGTGTGATGCGAGAAGGGGTTACTCAAGAAGGAGCCTACAGTAGGTTCTTGGCCTTAATATTCTATTCAGTAAATTTATCCAACCCTGAACTGGATAGGTACCTACTCTGTGCAAGGCAGGAAGATATAAAGAAAAGAAAGATAAAACCAGTGCCCATAAGCTGATAGTATAGAGGAAGACAGTACTGTCCACATAAACACAACACATGCCAGTTTATGTAATGGTAATTCAAAGTGGTGTGAACAAAAAGGACTTATAAGTATAGCAAAGTGAGACTAAGGGACACTGCTGAGGATGCAACTTTAAAGCACATCAAGAATTTTGTTAGCTGGGCCTGGGCATGGAGGGGCATTGGAGGTAAGTGGCTCATTAGAAGAAGAGGTGGAGAGACTAAAAGCAGTGTGGTCAGCATTTTAAAGGACCAGGACATCCTGCCATTGTCCAGGACCATTTTTCACTTAAAAAAAACCCCATATTTTTGGTTTTTTTAATTTACTCTTCTCCCCCGCACCCTAGATTTTGATCTCTGAACCCCAGTGCCTAGCAAAGTGCTTGGTGTTTGGGTTATACTCCACAAGCATTTCTTGAGAAAAAAAAAAAGAAGGAAGGAGGGAGGGAGAGAGGGAGGGAGGGAGGGAGGGAGGGAGGGAGGGAGGGAGGGAGGGAGGAGGAAGGAAGGAAGGGCAAGTGGGAAGAGAGATGACAGAGAACAGAAGGAAATGCTGTCAGGGGAATTTCAGGCCATGAAGAACTGTTGACTGAGTATTTGCTCTAGGTTTTGAATCTTGAAACCTGATTAGAATCTTTCTACAATAAAATGAAGATGAAAAGTGTAAAATGAAACAAAATAGTTACCAGAGGAAAGAAACTCTGGCTTTTTTCCCCCCAGACTGTTTATTTTCACATATTTACTAAGTTGTATTTGTCACTGCGATGTATTTGCTCCCTCTGGAAGATGGCGGGGTGCAGGGCAGGGGGCTTGCTGCCTTTGGCTCGAGATTCACTAGCAGGAAGGACACGCACTTTATTATACATACACACATGCCATAAGCTTTGCAAATGATCTTACATTTGCTCAGTAGCCAAAAGAGGCGAAGAATGAGAATAAAAACAAATGTGTTTTAGCAACATCAAGTCCAACTTTTCCATCTTCCCCATGAGGAAAATGTATATTATGAAACTCTAGGACTCTCACAACCTCACCCGATACAACCCTGGAGCTGGGAATTTATGAATTATTTTGGCTAGAGACAAAAGTTCTTCAATCCGCCCATATCACCCAGATGTCCATTGCAAGATGGGGGCCTGGAGAATAACAACATTTTTCTTTAAAACCATTCATATTAAGAGCAGCTTTTGTTCCTCTTCCTATCTGGCAGCAAAATGGGTTTTGACTGCATATGTGGAGGAGAAAATCTCTGTGTCTCAGGCTCACACATTCAATTTTAGAGTTGAAGGACATCTTAGACATTTGTTGGATATAAATACTTATTGAACAGCTATTCTGTTCCAGGCACTATCCACTTGACATCATGGATGAACAAACGAAACCCCAGAAAAACTACAAACCCAATCCAGTGTCACATAGCTAGAACATAGTGGCGCTAAGACTCAAAATTATTAGTTTGATAAAAACATAAAGGAGATAGTCTACAAAATAGGTTAAAGGTTCTCAGGGAGGTGGTGAAACACACTATTATGAGAGCCAGGCTCCCAAGCAGTGCCTCTCTCTCACTAGGAAGGGATCTCAATCTTGACCAGTGAGTCCTACCCCAAAACCTAGAGGTAGGATTGGCTGTACAGCTACTTAAGGTTGGCATATGTAGTTATGGGTTGCAGCTAATGATCCCACATGAATATGTGTTACTTAGTATTATATACTTATTCTTTCTGTCTCCAGGTAAAGCATCCTTCCCCCAATGTATGCAATTCTGATGACTCTTATCTTTAGCTCATCATATCTGGTGTCCCTTTAATTTCTATCAATCTCTCTCTCTCTCCCTTTATCCTTCCTCCCCTTGCCCCTTCCTTCCTGCCAATCCCTTCTGCCCCATTGGTTGAAACTAAACAAAACAGGGTTAGATAAACTCCTCTTTTCTACTGCACAAATTGGGCCCAAGCAGAGATAACAGAACTCAAGTACTCTTAGGGAGCATATTCAGGGTAATGACAGATGCTGATTTGAAGGTAGAAAGTTAAACTCTACTCTATGGATAAGAAATTTCATGAACTGAAGGGAGGTGGATCCCAGAGAATTTGCAAAAAATACTCCAGTCACTGGGCATTACCTTAGTCATTTACTAACAACCTGGAGGCATAAAGGGTCATACTTGTAAGCTTAATAATGGAATGGAAGGCAAGTTGAGAACTTACTTAGTCTATTTGCCAATTTGGGCAGGTTGACCTTGATGAATACTAGACAACTGTGTAACTATTCAGAAAAGGTATTCCCTTGGCTTGCAGAAGGGCAGGAACAATCACTACTTCTATGTCCTGATACGCTGGTGCCCAAGACTTTCCTCCCATGCTACCAATTGGATCATTTCATAGAAACTTGAGTGAGGAATGGAAACAAATACAAATTTATCAGAAAATCCTTCCTCTTCAATAGAGTAGCAGTTTTAACACTGGATATACATTAAAATTATTTGGAGAGCTTTAAAATATTTTATTGTGATTAGGGCTCCACCCCAGAGATTTGAATTTAATTGGTTTTCAGCAGGGCCTAGATTTTTTTTTTTTTTTTTTTTTAAGATTTCCCAGTGATTCTAAAGTACAGCTAGGGTTAACACCATCGCCACATATGTATTACCTATTTACAGAACTGGGTGAAATTCTCTTCTTAAAATATTTCGCAATTACAATCAGCAGAAACTCAAATAGAAACTTAATAATTTGGTAAATCCCCCAAAGCAGGTGCTGAACCTTTGGGCCTTTTATCCTGAGTTATACCTAGTAACTTGCCTATACAGGGTAGATGTTCAGTAAATATTTATTAGCTGTATGAATGAAAATTGAGAAGATTCACTCTCAGACGGTTTTACATTTTTAAGAATTTACCCATTTCTTCTGGGTTATCCAATTTGTTGGTATGTAATTGTTCATGATAGTCCCTTATGGTCTTCTAACTTATGAGGCATCCACTGTAATGCCTTCTCTTTCATTTCTGATTTTATTTGCATCTTCTCTCTTTTTTTCCCCTTAGTCTAGCCAAAAGTTTGTTGGTTTTGCTTATCACTTCAAAAAAAACCCAACTCTTAGTTTAGTTGAATTTTTCTAAGCTCTATTTGTTTTTTGTTTTGTTTTGTTTTTAAAGATTTTATTTATTCATGAGAGACACACACACAGAGAGAGAGAGAGAGAGAGAGAGAGGCAGAGACATAGGCAGAGAGAGAAGCAGGCTCCATGCAGGGACCCCAATGTGGGACTTGATTCCGGGTCTCCAGGATCACACCCTGGGCCGAAGGCAGGTGCTCAAACCGCTGAGCTACCCAGGCATCCCTCTAAGCTCTATTTGATTCATTCTGATCTCATCTTTATTATTTCCTTTTTTCTGATAATTGTGGACTTAGTTTGTTCTTCTTTTTCTAGTTCCGCCCAATAAGAAATCAGAAGATTGAATCAAAAATCAAATATCTCCCAACAAAGAAAAGCCAGGACCTAATGGTTTCACCAGTGAATTCTACTAAACATTAAAAAATGATAATACCAATTCTTCTTAAACTTTTCCAAAAAATAGAAGGGGAAACACTTCCAAACTAATCTTATGAAACCAGTATCTCTCTGATACCAAAGCCAGACAAGTATACTGCAAGAAAAGAAAACTATAGGCCAATATCCCTAATGAACATGGTTGCAAAAATCATGAATACAATTCTAGTCACCTGAATTCAATAGCACATTGCAAGGTTTATACACCATGACCAAGTAGGGCTTATCTGTGGGATGTAAGGGTGGTATAACATATATAAATCAGTCAAAGTCATACACCGCCTTAACAGAATGAAATGTAAAAATCATGGTCATCTCAGCAGATGCAGGGAAAAGTTGACAAAATTCAATATCTGCTCATGATAAAAAAAATAAAACCTCTAAAAATAGGTGTAAAAAGAACTTACCTCAACACAATGAAGGTCGTATTTGAACAACCCACAGCTAACATCAAAATAATGGGAAAAAAACTGAAAGCTTTTCCTCTAAAATTCAATATACACAAGAATGCCCATTTTAACCACTTCTGTTTAATGTAGAGCCAAAAGTCCTAGTTACAGCAATTAGATATGAAATAAGAGGCATCCAAGTCAGAAAAGAAGAAATAAAATATTCTCTGCAGATTACATGGTCATATATGTAGAAAAACTTAAAGATTCAGCAACAACAAAAAACTACGATAAATAATAAATTCAATAAAGCTTCAGGATACAAAGTCAACATAAAAATTAACAGCATTTCTACACATTAAGAACTACCAGAAGAGGAAATTAAGAAAATCCCATTTACAACACCATCAAAGAGAATAAAGTGCTTAGAAATAAACTTATCCAATTAGGTGAAAGACTTATACCCTGAAAACTATAAAACAATGATGAAAGAAATTAAAGGCATATATAAATGGAAAGATAACCCATGTTCACAGATTGGAAGAATGTCCGTGATACTCAAAGTGATCAATAGAGTCAATACACTTCCTATCAAAATTCCAATGGCATTATTTACAGAAATAGAGAAACAAAGCTATAATTCATATGGAATTTCAAAAGACCCCAAATAGCCAAAGAAATCCCTAGAGAGAATAAAAAAGTTAGAGGTATCACACTTCCTGATTTCAAACTATATTTCATAAATACAGACATTTAGACCAATGGAGCAAAACAAAGAGCTCAGGGACACCTGGGTGGCTCAGTGATTAAGCGTCCGACGTTGGCTCAGGTTATGATCCTGGAGTCTTGGGATTGAGTCTCACTTCAGGCTCCCTTCATGGAGCCTGCTTCTCTCTCTTCCTATGTCTCTGCCTCTCTCTCTCTCTCTCTGTCTCTCATGAATAAATAAAATCTTTAAAAAAACAAAACAAAACACAAAGAGCTCAGAAGTATATTCACACATATATGGTCAACTAATTTTTGACAAGGGTGCCAAGAACTCACAATGGGGAAAAGATAATCTCTTCAATAGATGATGTTAGGAAAATTGGATATCCACATTTACAAGAATGAAATTGGACACTTATTCTCACAGGAATACAAAAATCAACTCAAAATGGATGAAATACTTAAAAGTAAGACTTGGAACTGTAAAATTGCTAGAAGAAAATAGGAAAAAAGCTTCTTGACATTGGTGTTGGCAATGACTTTTGTCATGACACCAAAACCACATGCAGCAAAAACTAAGGTAAGTGGGACTAGATGAAACTAAAAAGCTTATATACAGCAAAGGAAACAATCAACAACGTTAAAAGGCAATCTACATAATGGGAGAAAATATTTGCAAACTATATACCTGATAAAGGGTTAATATCCAAAATATAAACTCTCACAATCAATTGTTAAAAACCAAATTATCTAACTAAAACTCGGCAAAGAAATTGAACAGACATTTCTCAAAAGAAGATATACAATGGCCAACTGGCACATAAAAAGGTGCTCAACATCACTAATCATCAGGGAACTGCAAATCGAAACCACAGTGAGATATGAGCTCATACCTGTTAGAATGACTATTATCAAAAAGACAAAAGTAACAAGTATTGGTGAGATGTGAAGAAAAGGGAAACTTTGCACATTGTTGATAGGAAGCAAATTGGTAAATTGGTGAAACTATTATGGAAGAATATGGAGATTCCTCAAAAAATAAAAAATACAAACTCTATAGGACACCTGGGTGGCTCAATGGTTAAGCGTCTGCCTTCAGCTCAGGGCGTGGTCCCGGACTTCCCAGGATCAAGTCCCACATGGACTCTCTTGGAGGAGCTTGTTTCTCCCTCTGCCTATGTCTCTGCCTCTCTCTTGGAGTCTCTCATGAATAAATAAATAAAATCTTTAATAAAAAAAATACAACCACTATATGATTCAGCAATTGCACTTCTAAGTTTATGTATCAAAAGGAAATGAAATCTGGATCTTGAAAAGACAGCCGCACCCATTTTCACTGCAGCATTATTCATAATCACCAAGACATGGGAACAATCTAAATGTCCACTGACAGAGGAATAAGTGGTATACACATGCAATGGAATATTATTTAGTCTTAATAAAGAAGGAAGTTCTGCCATTTGTGACACCATGGAAGAATCTGGAGGATATTATGCTAAGTGAAATAAGCCAGACACAGAAAGACAAACACTGCATGATCTCACTTATAAGTGGAATCTAAAATAGTGAAACTCATAAAAGCAGAGCCTAAGTATAATGGTATTTTACCAGGAGCAGAGGAGAGGGAGAAATGAGGAAGTGTTGGTCAAAGAGTACAAAGTTTCTGTTATGGATGAGTGACTTTGGGAGATTTAATGTATGCATGGTGGTAACAGTTAACAGTTAACAGTTAACAGTTTAGACTGTATTGTATACTTGAAAGTTGAAAGAAGATACCTCTTAAATTTTCTCAGCATATACATGCACATACAGTAATCTATATATTATATAGGTGTGATAGATAAGTTATTTAGCTTCCTTGTGGTGATCTTTTCACAATGTATAAATACATTGAAACATTAAGTTATATACCTTAAATATATGTTCTTTTTATGTCAATGGTATCTTAATAGTTTAAAAAAAAGAAAATTGAAGAGAAATAAAAACTTCCACGGGCTATTGAACTAGCCAAATAAAGAATTTTTAAATAAACAGAAAAAAGACAGCCAAGAGTTACAAATTCCCAATATGGCTAGTAAAGGTTGTGGACATCAAACATATTGCCAAACATTTTTTATTCTAACAAACAGGTTTATGGGGTAACATAGGCCATAAATTGGTTCCAAACATTCAGTCTTTGGACTTAGTGTATTCTCCTGAAAGGAGATCAGATCTTAGAGAGGGGGGAAAAGCATCCCTCTAAAGATATATGATCTGGATGATTAGAAGTCCTGGTAATACACTGAGATTAGGCTTTAACCTGGAAAGTAAAAGGAAGGCAACCACAAACTCTTAAACATCTGAAGTGTGAAATCTTCCCTAACACAATGAAAAGAGCATCTCATATGAATGACAGAGTAATCAGATCCATTCTGAACTTGTATATCTTTCCTTTAAACAAAAACTCAAGCATTTCCAATGAAAACAAGGCTGATAACATATAACACTAGATGAATAACAGATAAATCTTGCTTTAGGGCTCATTTTAGCTGAAAGTTCTAAAACCTCTTAAAACAAGTACTGTGAACCTTAATTGGATGTTATGATAGAGATGAAATGATTTTAAAAGAAAAAAATATTTCAGAAGCCAAATCTTAATGTTAAAATTTTTCTTTTGGTATTTATTATTTTATGGTGTAGAAGTTACTTGCTAACTAAAGTTTATATTACTGTAAGTATCAATATTTTTATGGGAGAAAAATTATGTTTGCAATTAAAAATTCTGAGGAGCAGCCCGGGTCGCTCAGCGGTTTAGCACCGCCTTCAGCCCAGGATGTGATCCTGGAGACCCGGGATCGAGTCCCGCGTCGGGCTCCCTGCATGGAGCCTGCTTCTCCCTCTGCCTGTGTCTCTGCCTCTCTCTCTCTCTCTGTGTCTTCATGAATAAATAAATAAAATCTTAAAAAAAAAAATTCTGAGGAGTTAACTTACTTTCCCTTAGCACAATTATGAAATGACAAGTTTGAATGATCTTCCCCATTACTGTGAGATAAGACTCCTTGAGGATGTTTATTTTAATTTTTCCATATTTATATTGACAACATTTTGGCAGCCACATCCCTTTGGAATAATATCATAATCTTCCTTTTTTAAGATACCTCCACAGTGTGATGATATCATCATCTTCTTTTTTTTAGGTACTTCCACAGTGTGATGATTTTTTTCTTACTCATCTAATAATTTTATTCAGCTCCAAAAATTATATTCAACTAAAAAAAATTCAATGCAAAATTTATTAACTCTAAAAAATGCTTTCATCCTTTATAAGCAAGCCATTTTTTTGCTATTTGGATATATATAAATTTGACAAGCCCTTCATTTAATCAGTTGAGATTTAACAAAATATTCTTACTCAATATATTAATCTATTAATCCATACTATTTGTTAGTCTGGAGATTAATTTGGCATTTCAGAATGTAAAAAATGTCATAAAAGACCTTTAAGTCTTCTTCAGGCACCAATATAAAGGTTGACACTGCACGTAAGAGCGTCCAGCTATCTGACTCATTGCCATTTCAAATGAACTGCCATTTACCCCTTTGACCTTGGTCTTGGCACAGACGTAGTACAGTGGTACATATGATGTTACACACAGTATTCTTAAGTGCTTTATGCATCTGGAATTCCTTATGGGAAAACTTAAATTAACTGGCTGAAGACAAAGCTAGAGCTCTCAGAGACAGATCTTTAGTATCAAATTTAAAAACTATATGCTTAAGTAATTTAGGCTGAAGAAGGATAGTTTCCACTAAACAAGCCACACTACTAGATCAGTCAGAAAAATGCATTTGTTAAAAATGTTATTTCAGAGTATTTAGTGGGGGAAAGTGAAGAAGTAGAGAAAAGCAGCAGCTTCTCAAGGTAGTTGGTACACTGTTTAATTCACTGAAAATAAAGAACCGTCATAAAGTACAAGTACATATATTCTATTTTCTAATTAGGAAAAAAAAAAACCCAAACCAGACATTTTGATGCAAAAGTGAAAGCAGAATTAGTGATGTAAGATTAGCGAGAGTCATATATTCAACTGGGTGTTGAATGTAAGTGATAAATCACTAAATTCTATTCCTGAAACTAATATTACACTACATGTTAACTAACTAGAATTTAAATAAAAATTTGGGGAGAAAAAAAGTTGCATTATCAGAGTTATTCAATGAAACTTAAGTAATCTTATGGAAATTAGTAAAGGTTGTAGAAAGAAAGTTTATATGGTGCCTTCTCTTATTGGTCAAACCAGGGTTGCAAGTAAAGGCAATTATCAATACTCCAATATCAGAGATTGGGGAAATTAAGCCTTCCTTATTTTCTGTGAGCCGAGAAAAAGGATAGGGGAAAAGCCAAAGAAAAGATTCTGCTCAGTATCTCCCTGGGTCAAGGCTTTTTCTCCAGCATCAAACACCACCAGTGAGAAGAATGAAGGATTTTATATTTAATGCTTGTCCATATTTTCACTCTGCTTTCCCTCCACTGATTTTTATTTTCCTGAACTCTTCAAAAGATCACTCAGAGAAGATGTTCTCAAACTCAGAAAGTTAACCAAGCCTCTTCACAAGCTCCCCATCCATCACAGAACATAATTAATTCCAGAAGTTGAGCAGTTGTCCTTTATTCCATAACATCTGAGTATTTTAACTGCTTTTACAGTTCTATCATATTTGGAATAGAATAATTATTAGCTGATAGACTTAAAAATATCAGAGCTAAAAGAGACCTGTGAGAACATATCACCAGGCTGGAAAATTGGTCTGGCAAATTAATTCAACAGGTGGATAGGATTTATTTGGGCTGAATTTGAATGCTTACCAGTAGACTATAACATGTATTCTACAGGGCCTCTAAGGACATATATATTCATAACCTCTGATCTTTCTCAAGGGTATAAGGTGATCAAATTAAATTTGAATGTCTAAATGTAGAATGGAGATGAAAGAAAATCCATTAAGCTGATTAGCTATTCAAAATGAATATGAAGGCCACAGATGACCATCCACAGAAGGCTGCTGGTCTGCCCTCCCCTCATTGTTTTAGCTTCCTATCCAGCCTAGTATGAGTTTACTTAATATATATATTTTTTCAATATTTGAAAGTCAAATGAAGACATACAGCCTATATGTTTACATTTTTATAATTTACATTTTACTTTTCCAATGCCTTGTGAGTAGATGACAACTGAAATCCTCAATAGTATCTCAATAAAATGCTAACAATTAGAGTATCAATTTACTAGGTGAAAAAGAAGTAATTGTGAATTTCACATAACATCAATATTTGATGCTTTGCTGAATGATAAAATTCTACCTTTTGTTGCACATCAGTCTCTTATTCAGTACAAGAGTCACAATGTGGCATTCACATCAGAGAGCCAGTATGAAAGTTCTCCATACACTCCTTACCAGTTTTGTGAGACACATGTTCTGGATCAACCCTATAGAATATTCAAACATGGCCATTTGAAGAGACTGCATAATAGGAACATTTCAAATTTGTACATTTTGGCTTTGCTGATGTATGTTTGTTATCAGTTATATCTCATGGCACTATCACCATGTAGCATCATGCAGTGCAGATGTAGGAAGTTTCTGATATTTAAGACTAAGAAAAGAGGTGAATCATAAAAGTAAAAGGTCTGTTTTTTCCTAATCAGCTCAGAGATCTGGCTTGATATGAAGCAGGCCTCCAAAGATGACAAACATGCTAGTGGATGCAATCCAATAGCTCCATCTTCTGAGTAGACCCAAACACCAGTGTGGTTAAACAGCAAAATTGATCTGGTTTCTTACAGGATATGCCCTTTGGCCAGGTTTCCCAGGGTACATCATTTCCACTGGGATCTGCCTGGAACCAAAATGGTCTCCAGTTATCAGTGGATTCAGTAAAGGAAGACCTGTCAGATCATGTGCAGGCCTGGATGACACAGAAAGGAATGAGACTCGAACTTTGAATTCAAGAAATTTTTACTCATTAGAGTATGTTGACATTTTTCTGAACCTACATCTTACTACTTTCCACTCTTCATGAAAAATCTAGAAGAATCAGCAGATATATGTATGTTTTTTCCTTCTTCAGTTTCATGTTTTATAATATACAGCAATTTTAATCAAACCTCTTATTTGTCACATATAATACTTTTCAACATCAAATAAAATTCTTTCATTAAAAAATATTACTATTGTGCTTTGTATTTTATAGTTTGGAGAAAAATCTAGTCATAGACCACACAGCTCAAGATACAGTTTTGAATTATTATTCTTCCAAGTACAATGCCTCAGGCCTTTACTTTCAGCTTAGCAACCATTAGCCACTATCCACCTTCACCACTGCTCTCACTCCCATGCCCAATTCCCACAGCAGTTTCTGTTTTTCCAAATCTCCTCATATGCAAAATTCATCATTCACTGAACTGAATAACCTTAGGGAACTTCCATCCATTATGACATCAAAACACCAAACCCACATATCAGTCATTTGCAAAGTGCTTGATAGCAATGGAATCCAACATAAACTCATATGGTGTTAATGTTAAAATGGTTGCTGGTTTTGCCAGTATAATTAAGGCGATTCAATAAGCATAATGTATCATAAAGCTTTAATACATGAGGTCCATTTCTAATTACAAATCCTCTTTCTGGTTCTAACATGACCACAGAGGGACGTCTGGGTGGCTCAGGGGTTAAGCGTCTGCCTTCGGCTCAGGTTGTGATCCTGGGGTCCCAGGATCAAGTCTCATGTCAGACTCCCTGCATGGAGTCTGCTTCTCTCTCTGCCTCTGTCTCTGCCTCTCTCTCTCTCTCTCTCAATTTGTATCTCTCAGGAATAAATAAATAATATCTTTTAAAAAATTAAAAAAAATAACATGACAACAGATAAAATTTGCTTGGTAAATGAGATAAATTCTATATTGCTTAGTACATAGAAGTATATTAATAACTGAGCTATAGATGCATAGATTTAATTCCTGGTAACTTCCTTTCATCTGGATTTATGTGCCACCAAATGCTCTGCATACTCCCAACCACAAAAGTATGCACTGAACCTGTTACTGCTGGGTCTTACAAACTCCCCACTCATCCTAGGGGGGTGCAGGACTTACTTGCTGCTGAGGCAGCGTCTCAAGGAGTAGGAGGCTCCTCCCCCGCAGGTGCGTGAGCACTCACTCCATGGGCCCCACGCATCCCACAGGCCATCCCGGTCCTCTTCAGAGCGTGCTGTCCTGGAGCTCTGTGAGAAAAAAAGGATGGTCAGTATCATGTCCCCAGTGACCCGTGAAATGTGTCCTAAAGTGTGGGTGTTCTGTATGTCTATATATGGTAGCCTTGCTGGAGATGAAAACACTAAGCAGATTCTTTCCAATTTAATAATGTGTGTATGTTTGCAGAGAGGACTATTTGATTTTAAGTTTAAGGACCTAGGGTCATGCCTGAAAGGGACAGAGATTGCATAATGGAGCAACTAAAACAGGGAGCAAGAAATAAGAATCTGGGTAAGGGGTAGATACATCGAAGCCACATTTTGCACTGAAGTCACAATTTTGCCCAAGGAGCATAAGTCTACTCATCTACTACTGCTTCGTGAAAACAGAGAAACTGCTCTCAGAGATGTTTCTGCTCTGAGAAGCTTGAAATGTGTTTATCAGCTTAACCTTCCAAAATTTAACAACTCATACAACTGACACATTTTTTTTTAAGGGAGGAACATCATTTCCAGATTTCAGACTTGTTAATTAGAATAACTACATGAAGTAACCTCAGTAATGCAGGGACTGCCTCTTGACACTCATAGATTTGCTTGTTACTGACAGGCTTCCTAGTGAAATCTGCACCTACTATATAGAAAACTGTTTATGTACCCATCTCCATGTTAAGCCTTACTTTTCTCATAAGAGGCAAAGATAAAATTTGTGCCATAGGCTCTGGAGTTAGAAACTGCCTGGGTTGGTATATGGATTCTGTTTTTACTAAGTGTCCTTGAACAATTAAATTACCACCTGCCTACACTAAAATTTCCCTTTTTATAAAATGGGGATAATATTATAACCATGCTACTACATGCACACACACACACACACACACACACACACACACACACACATACATACTCTGTAAGAAGATTGGCTAAATGAACTTAGCCTAGGACTAGTTTCAGAGTAGAACATGAATAAATATTACCCACAATTATGTTATTATAAATCGAGAATGTCATATACATACATGCACAGTCGTATTAGCCTGCTTAAGCTGCCATAGCAAAATACCAGACTGGGTGGATTAAACAATAAAAAATAATTTTCTCATAGTTCTGGATGCCAGCATGGGTGGCTCCTGGTGAGAGCTTTCCCCTTGGGTTGCAGAAGGCAACCTTCTCACTGTGTGCTCACATGGCCTCCACTTTGTATGAGGAGAGAGAGAGAGGAAGAGAGAGAGAGAGAGAACGAGAACAGAGCAAGTTCTCTGGTGTCTCTTCCTCTAAAGACACTAATCCCATCATGAGGATCCCACTTTCATGACCCCCATCCCAACTAATTATCTGCATTGCAATCACACTGGGGATTAGGACTTCAACATATGAATGGTGTGGGGGCCACAATTCAGTCCATAGCAATGGTTCTACAAATAGTGAATGTAAACTGGGGTCAAATTATTTTACTGAGTAAATTAAACATGATATCCAAACATTAAAGATGGCATCTTCTGGTATCAATCAAGGACATAATTATGAAAAACATTAAAGTTCCAAAACTATTTAGATTTGGAAAGATATACATGTTAGACAATATGACAATTTCATCTTCAGTTTTCCCTCTAAGAGAGAGCACAGGCGATGTGCAATAAATACCGTGAAAGGATGGGACATGGAGGCGAAAAGGAGGGTTACCTCTTATGAAGCATTGAGGGAACTTGAGTTAATGTAAGTAAAGTAACCAGGGCATAGTAGGTCTACAAGTGGTAATTCATATTGTTATTGATGTTGTTGTTAATTTTGTTTTTAATCACTCTCTCATGGCCTACCTGTTTATATGCAAAGTGTTATCACACAGAAGAGGCTCCTGAAAAAGGAAAGAACATCCTCTAGCCCCTCAGAAAACTTTATTTTGCAGTAGTAGGCTTCTTTATGGATCAGTTGCTATGGGGCTGCTCTGTTGTCAAATTGACGACTCCTTGGACCTTTTAAAACCTGAACAGGCAAAGCTAGAAACCCCACCTCAGGGTGTTGCATCAAGGCTTGTCTAACTAATATGAGCTTTATTTAGATTCATAGATTCATAAGTCATTTGAAAAGGGCTAGCCCAGGATAGCATGTTGGTTAAGAGCAGGGACTGAAAGACTACTTAGCCCTGTTGCCAGGGCTTCTTATAGGTCACCTCTTTATGCTTCAGATTTTAATCAGCAAATAAGGATAATAAAGACTATTATCATGAGAATTAACAGTTCATATATAAAAGTCACATAAGGCTGAAAACAGCCCGAATGTCCATCAGTGGCTGAGTGCATAACTCAGATATGATATATACACACAAGAGCACATTATTCAGCCTTAAAAGGAAGGACATTCTGACACATGCTACAACATGCATGAGCCCTGAAGGCATCATGCTAAGAGAAATAAGCTTAGCATAAAAGGACAGAAGGAACAAAAATTATATGAGGCACCTCCAGTAGTCGGATGCATAAAGACAAAAAGTGGAATGGTGGTTGCTGGGGGCAGGGGCACGGGAGGCATGGTCAATCGTTTTTTAATGAGCACACAGTTCCAGTTTGGGAAAATGAAGAGAATTCTGGAAATGGACAGTGGTGATGGTTGTACAGCAATGAGAGTACAGCCTTTAGGTGTACCTAATGTCACTGAACAGTGCACCTAAAAATGATTAAAATGGTAAATTTTATACATTTTATCACAATAAAAATACACACATACAGACATCCATCTTTCAGAAGCTAATAGGGCTTAAATTAGCACTGTATACGCATTTGCCCCTTTTATTAACATTATTTATTGTTAACATTATTTATAAACACATGTGCACTCTGAAAGGTTGTAGAAGGTGCTCTGGGAAGGAACTAGTGTTTTTTTTTTCCTACTAGGTTTAGCTGAGACACTGTACTCCTAAGGCATCAGCTCTCTGAACACCCGGATGTTCCCACAGCAGAACCTCCCAGCCAGCCACCTGCCACATTGGATTTACCTGGTGATATGACCTGTCAGTAGTTCAAGGACCCTATAAAATGTGGAACAGAATGGGCAAAAGAAACACTGGTTACCTCAGAGTCTGTTCTTTCTAAAGGAAGTATTTACTGAGCTCCCAAGCCTGGTTTTTAGGATTAATAAAATCAATCTTTAATCAAGGCAATATGGGGCACTCTGTTTCCAGAACTTAATTATATACTGAGGGAGAAAAGACTCTTTGGCAATGAAGTATACATTGTCCACATATCCATTAAATTCATTCCTCAGATTTTTAACAAGTTTATTGTGCATCTTCTGGCTCCCTTTAAGTTTTCTCTGTGTGACTGGAAGAAGTTCTGTTGAGAGCTATGGTATTTGCTGGATGCAGTAACTATTTGTGACAAACATACATTTGTACAATGTAATGTCCCTCACTTTATTCAAATTAAATAAGTCTGAGATGAAAACCAACATCACAAATGCTAGGATTCATGAAATAATTAAAATGAGTAAGATGAGTGATTACAAATTACGATACTATCCAATGATCACAACTGCATAAAAAGAAAAATCCACACGCAGTATTCACATGTGAACTCCATTTCCATGTGAGATAAGAAAACTAGAATGCCAAAGCCTTGGGAGGTTTCCCTCTGGCCGCTCTCTAAGATGTTTTGGAAATAATGTATAGCTGAGATGTTGTTTTTCTAAAGAAATTGTTTCAAAGTCTATGTTGAGTTGCTTGGTTTATTTTCATGTACCTTGTCCAAAGAAGCACTAAAACGGCTCTCAGGTGAGGTTGTACAGACTAAATCTCTTACCTCATCATAAGTTACAACTTTCAGTACAACTAGACGTACAAACTGCCCATGCTGCTCTGAAACAGATCACACACGAACCCAGAAGTAAGTCATGGGCCTGTTTCTCAAACTGGAAGATTCTCCAAGTTGTCTTTTAGCAAGTGGAATAAACATAATTCATGTCAACTGAATCCATGTTTAATGTTATAGAACGTGGAGTGATTTTACTCCTCTTTAACTGTGCCAGATTTCTACATTTACAACCAGAAACACCAATGCAGCAATGCATTTCAGGTCATTTAAGACCTACCAGCATCAGCTTATTACGGTTTTTAAGAGGGCCTCAGTATAAACAACTTTTGTGCCTGGTCCAGATGGGATTGGAGCTTACTCTCTCTTGTTTGGAAATGTGCGTTCCTCTTTACCACAGTAGCATTTTTTTTTAAGTCTTAACTTTGAATTGCACCTAGCAAGAGAAACTGAGGCAGAAATAATAAGGAACTAGATAATGAGTTGCCTAGAAGCAATGATGGTTGTTTCTGAAACCAAAAGTTTAAGCTTTTAAAATATACCTTGGGCAATCTTTCCAATTGGATTTCTGTCACATAAATATAATATTTTATTTTTTAATGATTTATTTATTTATTTATTTATTATTCATGAGAGACACACAGAGAGAGGCAGAGACACAAGCAGAGGAAGAAGCAGGTTCCCTGTGGGGAGCCCGCTGTGGGATCATTACTTGAGCCAAAGGCAGACCCTCAACCACTGAGCTACCCAGGCATCCCTAAATATAATATTTGAATCTCAGTATCTCAGAAACAAGCTCACAGATGCTATACAACACAGTGACCAAGAGATTACTCCTGACCCCACTGCAGGGCATTTCAGCAACAGTGTCAGGTGAGTTGGTGAGCGTTTGCTATGAATTGACCAAGAACGAAATGGCAACCACTAAATTCTGTAAATAAGACTCCAAGTGTCATCAGATTTATCCAAAATGATCAAAACTGCATATGATACTAAACTTGAGGAGAAAATTCATTATAAACCCTACCCTTATTACAGCACTCATTTTACTTTGTAGTGGATGGATGGGTTAAGATGGACAATGGGTGCCTCTTTTGAGCCAGCATTTTAGAAATCCAGCAAATGCTGAGAGAAGAAAGGCCTGCATCTTGGCTCTATAATATTTGAAAATTGAGTATTTGCCTTGAGTTATTCAATTGAGAAAAAATCCAGATCTAGAGTTCTATATCTTTGGTGCCACATGATGACCTTTATATGTAGCATTGATGATGACTGCTAAATCAACTACTTTCTTGTAAGAAAACTCAGCAATCAACTCTCAGCATCCATCCATGCATTGCTCTGGCCAGTTGAGATGTGCTAAGCCTCAGTCAGTGATGACTGCCTAGAATGTAGATCATGTACATCCTAGAAATATTCAAAGATCAGAATAGTTTCTCTGAGTACATTAACCTCAGGATGGTGTCATTTCTTCACCATTGCTGTTTACCCAATCATGATTTTTCAACTGTTTGTTTTGCAGTTGGTTTCAGAGCCAATTGCTTTGAAAGCAATAACCAAGTCTCAGGTGAACAAATTTAAGCCTGATGGCTACAAATAGTTAAGCACTTGGAGTAACCATGTGAAGTATGCATTCCCTGCATCTCACTGCCCAATAGACACTGAATGGATGTCTATTAGGATGACCTTCTATGGTCATGGGACGGGTTATGCAGGACTTATGAAAAATCTTGTAGGATGAAGCACAAATTAGCAGTAAAAAGACTCTGCAGTTCTATTCATGTATATACAGAGGCCTTGGAAAATATTTTTCCCAAATGTTGTAACAAGAGGTCAAGCTATATGGAACACAATAAAAACAGTGGTAGGAGCTGAGGGAATGGGTGATACAGGTTTTTGTAAAATGGGAGTCACAGAACAGATGAAGTTACATTATAAGCAAAGTGTTTTTCAAACACCAACAGATCTTCAAATGCAGCAAAATGGGTTACGAGACGAGGCAAAGAGCCATTCTTACTATTTCAAGATCAGCAGAAAGGCACCAGAGTCTCTGGTTTTCCTCTCCTCCAAGACAGCATTTAGCTTAAGCCATCTGGAGCAATGCATGTGACTGCACAAATGGATGTCACATTCTTCTAAATTAAAAAGAGGGGGCAACCTCCCCAGTAATGAGAGGACCATTTTTCTGGGGCGAGCCCACGCAAAGTGGAGAAATCTACACACAGAAACATCCTGTCCCTATACCAAAGCTTTGAAAATGAATCTGCAGATTCCATTTGTAACTCTCCTACACATATCAGGTCTCTATAAATTTTATCTAATCTGTGGCTTTTTTGACAATTTGGAATACTGGTTCTTTCACCAACTTCACATGTTAGGGGTTGCGATTCCCTGATTTGAGAGCTCACGGACATTAAGCTGTAACTGGGCTCTTGTAAAAGTCCATTGGCTTTTTGATGTAGTTTCTTAAAGAGCAGAGCATGTGGATACTGAGGCATGCGCTTTCCCAGATATTTGCTGCTGGCTTTGCTTAGGAAATTCAGATCATCTGGTTCTTATCACAGCTGCACTGCTGGGGGATATGATGAACTGCCAGTGACACAGTGCATGGTCTCTCAGAGGCCACTGCATGAAACCTGTCCCCTGCTACTGAGAAGAAAAGTCAATTCTGTAACATGGTGTAAAAGCTATGCAGGCCTCACAAAGACTTTTGGGCACCTGGCTTCCTTTTTCTTCCCCTGTACCTGTTCATGAGTGCACCCTAGCATACACCTTTCCCAATTTTGGGAGGGCACCTAATTGCACCTGAGCCTGGAGGGTTGCTGGTGAGGGGAAAAATGCTGAGATTTACTAAGAACCTATGTGCCAGCAAGTAAGCCAGAATCTACCCAAATTACTACATTTAATCCTCACAGTGATCCATGTCAGGTTGGATTCCCCCTCCCCTTATTTTACTAACAAGAAGATTGAGGCTCAGAGAGCTTGAACACCCTACATCATCCCACAGGAGAAAGTGCTCAGCTGTGGCTCTCACACTGACCTTACGAGTCATATCCTAGTCAATTTGCCTTCGGATTGTCAGATCTCTTTGACTGAGTTTCTGCAGCTGTAAAAGGGGAACATTGGTACTTCCCGTACTAGGGTGATCACGAAGGTTAACCAAGAGAACATATGTAAAGTACTGGATGTCCTTTCTGGCTTGTTAGTGTTAATTATTTCAACTCTGCTGCGAATATATAAATCCCTCTCGGGACAAGTCACACGGCTAGTATCTGGGTGAGCCAGGTTTTACACCTGTTATCTGATCACCTTTTGTTTTGCTTTGCGTAGCTTGAAATTGTTACCTTCCTTTCCATTTGAAGAAGCATTTCTCAGTACATAATTTTTTTTAATAGAACTAATGTTTTTCTTTTAAAAAAATTATTTTTGAGCACAGTAGATTGAGCAGCCAGCTCTAGGTTTCAGCTCAGGTTGTGATCTCTGGGCCATGGGTTTGAGCCCCACATGGAGCTTTGAGTTTAACTCGGAGACTGCTTAGTCAGCAGTAGAGTGTCTGCCTTCAGCTCAGAGCATGATCTCTGGTTCCAGGGATCAAGTGCTGCATCGGGCTCCCTGCATGGAGCCTGCTTCTCCCTCTGCCTGTGTCTCTGCCTCTCTCTGTGTCTCTCATGAACAAATAAATAAAATCTTAATAAAAAAAAAAAAAAAGACTCTCTCCCTCTCCCTGCACCCTTCCCCACTAAAATGAATAAATAAATATTTAAAAATTAATTTTGTACTCAGAATTCTTTCTTATTCTGGGAATAACAACTTGGAGATAGAATTGAGACAGCTTTGTTACTTTTTAGGAAACAAAAACCTGCCTCTGCTCAATGTCAAATGCTTCAGTGAGATTTTCATTTCAGAGCTATGGTAACTTGATTTTTTTGTATTCTTTCCAAGGACAAGGCTGGATTACAGCTCATCTAAGAAACTGCTGAGAAACCTCTGGGCATTTTGGAGAGCTCCACCAGAATACAATTTCACAGCCAGCTGAATTAAAATCAGTAATTGCTGATATGAGCAAAGACCAGTATTCAGGAAATTTGCAACTGGTCTGAGTATTTTGAGTCAGCTTATCTTGAGGAAAAGCATAGTAAAATATTCTATCACTGTTGGTTTCTATTCTTCTAAAAGCATACACTTAGCACAGAGAGATACTCTGTTTTAATCCTGATAGAATATTGAAATAAGTATTATTATGCATTCTTTCTAATAGAGATTCCAAATTCTAAGTTTGGATAAAAACTTTTGTATATATACTGCATACATAAACATGTATGTATACAGTGTATGTACATACACGTGTGTGTGTATATATATATATCTTCTAGACTATAATCTTCCAGACCATACATGTGTATAAAGAGATTTTCTACTAGAAAGACCCTGTCAGTCTGGTTTTCTTTTTCCACTATAATAATTTGCTTTAATAGTTTGCTCCTGAACCTCAGGGCTGCGCAATTAGGAGCAGAAGGCTGAAACCAGTAACTCCATTTCTTTCACAAAGGAAAAATGGACAATAGGAGAATTGTATCCTATACAAACTGTAGTAATTTTTAAAAATCATTTATTTCTGGGGTGTCTGGGTGGCTCAGTCAATTAAGCAACCTACTCTTGGTTTCAGGTCAGGTCATGATCTCAAGGTCATGAAATTGAGCTCCATGTCAGACACATGCTCAGTGGGGAGTCTGCTTGTCCCTCTCCCTCTGCTCCTCCCCAGCCCCTGCCCTCCGCTCATGCTCTTTCTAAAATAAATAAATAAAATATTTTAAAAACCCATTTTTCACCATGTTTGTGCTGACAGTCATCATGTTCTTGGCCCTTTGCACTTGTAGGGATATTTCAAAGCCCTTACGTTATGTCACAAGTGTGAAAAAAGCCATTTTACCTGGAGTTCTGAAAATTAAGCTGCTAATCTTGGTTGATGTTTTTTCTATACTTAGAAAATAAAAAATCCCCAGCGTAAAATAATATGCAGGCCAAGCACCAAGGAAAACAGTGAAGAATCAGCTCTGGGGGCTTCCACACCCTTCCACTCCCCAAAACAGGCATGTTTGAAACACCCCCTGAAATAAAATTCCTTCTCCACTCTTTTTGTGAATTCCTGACTTCCTGGTGAGCCAGTTCGAAGTTTCAGTTTCCGGTTCCATCTCATCTAACTCAAGCCCTGTCCAAACTGTGACTCTAATCAGCCATAGATTCCTTCTGCAGCCCTGGCAAACTCTGTTGGAATGCATTTACAAAACATCTGTAGAACTAACGAAACATCTGAGGCTCTGGAAAGCACATGTTGGGGTTTGGAATCATGGAGAAAGAATTCTTGACAGAAGGCTCACTTTGTGACTTGTTGAGGAAACTAGAAAGTTAGGAAGTTAATATGGCTTGGAGTCCGATGGACAAAAACTCAAACTATAGTTGATAACAGAGAAGCTGCAAAAAAATCACCAGCTAACTTCCTGCCACTATCAAATTTCTTATTTTAGAACTCCCCCAACTCTTCCTGGTTGTTGACCACGGTGTCATCTGGGCCGAGAAAAAAATGTACTGCCTTGATTCTGAATGAAGCTACACATGATTCGGGATGTAATTTAGGTTCCATTCCTATACTCATGATCGGGTGCTTTCTCTCTCAAGAGCCATTTGGATGTTGCAGGATGAATGTTTGGAATTGAAATCCAAAATATTCTCCTTGACTTGATATTATATATTTTTTTCTACTTTTGCTTGCATTCAATTCTTTATGCCCAGAAAAAGTTAAAGAATGATAAACTCTTCATTATCTCAATATCCTGCTTAATCTGCAGTTAGTTGGTATTCCATCCAGGCATTATCAATTTGCAAGAATTAGTATAGAATTAGATTTATTTATTTATTTATTTATTTATTTATTTATTTATTTAATTTTTAAAAAAGATTTTATTTATTCATGACAGAGAGAGAAAGAGAGAGAGAGAGAAAGAGAGAGAGGCAGAAACACAGGCAGAGGGAGAAGCAGGCTCCATGCAGGGAGCCTGACGTGGGACTGCATCCTGGGTCTCCAGAATCAGGCCCTGGGTTGAAGGTGGCACTAAATTGCTGAGCCACCATGGCTGCCCAGAATGAGTTATATTTAAAACAGGACATTGTAGCTCTTTGGGCTTATCATTTTACCCACCAGTTACTGACCAACTGCAATTTTCCCAAGTAGATTGCAAATTCTTCGAAGGCAGGGATTATGCTTGCATTTTTGAGCTACCTCAGTTATCAGTGAAATTATTATACATGTCATTTAGAAGAAAGCGTAAGACATTTGGACATTTAATAGATGGTGAAAGGCTTTGGAAGTATGTTCTGTTTCAAATTCTAGATTACTTGTTTACTTGTTATTTGTTGCTCAAAAATATACATAGGGCATGGCATAAGCATAGGTTGGGGTTGGGAGAGATAAAAGAAGGGGAACAGAGATGGGGGCAGAGGAAGATCTAGTTACTTAAAATTTTCAAGTGATGTGAAATTCTGGGACTTCTTTTCTCCAGTTCAATTATGTGCCCCCCCACACACACAAGGAAATGAATTTTGTCAAAAACACTACACCTGTAGCTCAGAAACATGTTTTAAAAAGCAACTGTTATCTCAACTACCATATCTCTGTATCTTTAGTAGATAAAATTCCCCTCTGGTTTTAACCTGTAGCTAGAGGTAGCAGCTTGAATAACTGGAATAGTTTCACAAGTTCTGCAGTTTGAAAATAAATCAAATTTGAAGAGCTACTTATGGTCCTGAGAATATTTTTCCATAGCCAATGTAAAGCAAACCAACCAAGCGTGCCAGGAATCCAGAAGTATCATAATTGCTTAATATAGACTCATGCTGATAGTCAACAGATCTCTCCTGCATCTATACCCCACTAGAGGCTCTGTGGCAAGGAACTCTTGTAAGGTACAGATGACAACCAGCAAGTTCACTTGCTGCTCTGATATGATGGTTTTCCCTCCCAATTAACAATTTCAGCAGGTCCTTATTTGATTCTCAGTGTCTACTAGCAACTCTCCATCAGCTCCAGAGTCCCACGGACCCTCTGCCTCTTGGTTGGTGGAGGACTTATTTTTCTCTTGAATGTTAAGTCTTAATCCTACGTGCTTATGTCTCTGCTTCTGCTCACTCCTGGGTTGAGCCTGGTACAGCAACACCTTGCAGAGGATTTATAATTTAGTGGGAAGATAAACACAAACAATAACAAAATATTTGATGCTCGACATCCTCTACCATTAATCAGACACCAAGCTATGTCAGTTTCATTTCTGAAATGCTTTTCTTTTCCATTACTACCCTCTCCATCCCTCCTTGCACTGTCTTCATTCTGGGTCTAAGGCCTCATGCCTGGCATTTTGGCTTTTTCATCTGGTGTTTTGACCCCCCACCAGCCTGTCCTACGCACACTGCTGCCAGTTTTTTTTTTTCTAGAATACAGAGCTAGACTGTTCAGTCCCTGCTAAGAGACTTTCTATGGTTCCATGTCTACAGCTGGTGGCATCCAGTAATGGATTCCAGATGTGCTATGAGGACTCAGAACTGTATGTGCCATTTTGAGTGTATGTGTGTTATTATCCTACTTCTGGAAAGAGGATTCATAGGTTTCATTGGATTCTCGAAAAAAGGGGTAAGAACCACTGGGTATAGGTAAAGGCCAAATTATTAGTGCGGCACACAACACCCTAAATTAACATGCGAGACTCATTTCTGCTGTTTCTGATCACTTTTATCCTCTGTACCCTGGGAACTGGGCACTGTTGCACTGTAAGACAAACTGCTTGGTATTGGTGATATGCTGTTCATGGTCCTGCTATGGCCTAGACCTCCCTCCTCTCTATCTTCCTCACATCTTTTTACTTTCTCCAACTTGTGTATGCATGCTCCTGCTTTGAGATGGAGCCCTGATGCTATCTTCCAGTGAAACGTTCTCTGATCTCCAGTAAAATCAATCACTGCCTTGGTCTGTGTTAACTGGAGCATGCTGCTAGGACTTTATACACACGGCTGTGTTAGCATTTATCAGCCACTGTGCTGTAGTTACTTGTTTACACATCCATCCCCAGGAAGGGACTGTGTGTTTCTTAAGGTCCCTGACAAAGATGAATATGCCTTTGAACTCCCAGTACACAGATATGTAATCAGTCTCAATGCATATTTGTTGAATGAATAATTAACATGAGACAGGCAAGGACAAGTTGTAGTTGAGTGTCTAATTCATAACGGCTGTCAGCTTTTGCACTCATTCATATACATTCAGATTCTTTAAAGACAGAGTGGGAAATGTGTGTGTGTGTGTGTGTGTGTGTGTGTGTACACAAAGGCTACAGATAGGCAAGGAAATGGAAGAGGAAAAAAATTAACATGACTCATGTTAAAAAAAGTCAATCACATTTCTGCTGATTCATATGTCTTTTTAGGCCAACTTTAAATGTATCTAAAATGTGTAAAGCTGAAAGATGATGAACCTGTCTCATCTTGCCTTAATCTGGCCAAACCCAAGTCTTAGATATCTATCTGCTAAAGCTGATCATTGAGTACATTATTTTATGGCCCTTCTGCAGGACCTGGACAGCAGTGCTGTGTGAAGGAAGTGTGCCAGGAGGAGGAGGGAATGAGGAATGGTGGGTGAAGGAGTCTTGACTTAAAGACATAGGCTTTTACCTATAGAAAAGTAAAGGCCATGTATTAAATCATATTTTCAGGAAGGCAAAACTTAGCACACGACAGGTAACCATAGAACTCAGGAAGATTTAATGTTGATGAGAAATAATCAGGCAAAATGATTTCAGAGAAGCAGGTTTTGCTACAATTTTTAAAGTAAGGGTTCCAGACTGCAGAGATCATATTTCCATTAGATTCCATATAATAATAAATCTCAACATTTAGATCATAGAGATCTGATGTTTAAGAGAAATTAATAGAGGCAAATACTGATATGAACCCTTGAAGGCAGGGAATATGTGATATTCAGCCTTACAACCCTAATGTCTAACACAGGGCCAGACACAGATATCCATGTTCAGTGGATGTTTAGTGTTTAACTGTTTTGTTTAGGGTTTTTTTGTTTTTGGTTTTTTGTTTTTGTTTTTTTTTTTTTTTGGTGAACACTTTTAATTTTAAAATGGTTCAGAGGTTGGATGTGAACAATACTGATGGCAAAACTTCTAAAGAGAGCCACAGGCTGGGATTCAACACTTGGCCATTGTGCTCTTTTGGACATGCTTTGACTTTGCCATTATGGTATTTTAGGCAACTTGGCTCTCTGTGCCACAACCACTTTCACGAGAAATTTTGGTCACTTTCTAAGACATCCAGAGCCTGAAAAAGTCTTTGATTCTAAATTAGACTATCTCATTTAACCATCTTTACAAATCAGTTTTGTAACCTATTAAATGAGACATGAACATTTGCTCCCTTTAACTCATAGGGTTGCTGTCAAGATTAGTTTTTTTCAAGATTAGTTTTAAAGCAAAAGTACTAAAATATGAAAGTGTTGATCAGTACAATTGTTAAACAAAATTAAAGTAGAGATTATCCTACTCCTTCAGCTGTAAGAATTGTTTTATTACAAAGTAACTAATTCTTGAAATAGAGAATCTCTGTTTGGAACTCCTTTTCTTTGCTAATACATTTATTAGCATACGGATCCTCAGCCAAATCCTTAAAGTGATTTCTCGATAATAAAAGAAAAGCTAAATTATACTCTGCACTTTTTAATCATAAATGTATGCTAGTTTTAAAAAAATCAATAAACACATGTAAGCAAAAGTTTCCCAAATGATGAGATAAAAGTTAGCTTTATTTGGCAGTTTGTAGTTTCTGTATTGACTTATCCATCCAAGTGTTAAGGAATGTTTTCTTCTTATAATATTTCTTTACTATAATGACTATTCTTGGCAATTTTCACGACATAGTTTGTATTAGAAGAAAAACTCTCTTATTGTGGTTCTCTACCAGTATAATTCTTAGTGGTTATTATTATTTTTTTAGGTATTTAGATTTACAGATATATTTTCAACATATTAGGTTTTTCATCAAAGCAACAGAGTCAGTTGGTACAGCCTTGGTATGGTTTTGGTTGTAACTACAGCAATCAAGACAAGCATTCTCTAGTTAAATAATCATATATTTTATAAACATAATGGTCTGTAATTTTTCTTTCATATTGTACATAGTAAATTGATTGCAGCAGTGCCTTATTTTAAATCACTGTAAGAAAGACTTGTGTTTTCTAAGAGGCTTTGTCTTTGTCAATTTTAATTTGTCCTTATTATTTGCAAACAGTACAGATCTACTTGTATTGAGATGGAAAATAATATTGGTGATTAGAGACATCTATGCCAGTTGTCTCTTCCTATCTCCTATTCAAGTTCATGACAGGTATTTATAATTTTGAGCTGGCTAAATTCCCTGTCCTGTTAGCATTTTAAAATCATATTTGAAAAATATCATTCAGCATCATACATATGGGAAATAATACAATCTTCCATTCATTTGTAAACTGAGTGACAACATCAAGGAGTCCTTAGCAAAAGCCACTTATTTAAGGTTTATTAGCATATGGGACATAATATATTTTTTTGTGATTCTTGTGAGCCCCTCTCTGACCCTCAAGGCTTAATAAAGCAGAAGCAAACACTGTTTCTCTGAGAATCTGTTAAACTTATTTTTTTGCTTTCAATGTGCAAGCATTTTGAGTCTGTCATGTTTTGGTTTTCGGCAAGGATAATTCTTTCTCCTTCAGCACCATTTATTATTATTTAGTAGTAGAAATACTATGTCTATGTATTGCTTTAGCCATGTTTAGCAATGTGAAAAGTTAATAGACAGATGTCCAAAGAAATGTTCTAATGGCTAAAATGCCTCGGGAATATATTAAAATGGATCTTGGCCACAGACAATACCAAGATTGCTGAGACGCACCACAGGCATCTTTTTTAAAGCCTGTTTTGTAATAAGCACAGAAAGTGAAGGTGCTAAATCATGGTTTACTACCCCATTTGCCTCACAGCCTCCCTGTCTCTGGTGCTGGGCCTCAGAAATCAATTTCACACACGGCTGCTATCAGCATTCTTTGAGCTATAAGACTAAAGCGCTTTCTCTTCTTTTTATTAAAACCAAGCTCACTTTTATCTCACGGCTCCCGCTTTTTGTTTTCTGGCTTTATTTTCCACTGTCAGTGGTGAGAGTTCAACTGTCTCCTGCCTCCTTCTCTTTCACTTCTCAAACTTCTTGAAAGGCTAATCCATGTCCACTGCACCCACTTCCTCAATACCCCCAAATTCCTTAACGCTTTGCAATCTGGCTTCTGCTCCATCACAAGAGTGACGTGGCTCCTCTGAAATTCATCAGGATCCAGGAATTCACCACATCCCCTGGCCCTCTCTCAGACCTTGCTGGGGGATATGCTCCCCTGGCTTCGTTGGCAGTGACTCCTGGCCTGTTCCTCCCCTGCCTTTTCTTACTCATCCTGACTAGTTAATGCTGGAATCCCCACGGTTCTCTCCTCTCTCCTCTCCTGTTGATCTTACCAGCTTCCCTTCTCTTGAACCTTCTTCTCTTTGCACACAGCACAAAAAACCCCTCTACCCTAATCTCCAGGATTGCATTCCCATTTAACCTGGATGCATTATTAGCACCTTAAAGCCAATATGTCCCAAACCAAACTCAGTATCTCAGTCCTCTATCCTTCCTCTTAAACACACTTAAATATATAAACCTTTCTATACAACATTTCCCCTCCCTCCAAGCTCTCCGTGCTCTGCCTTGGCCCACACCACCCATGCACACACACACATACCCAGACAATTGCCTGTAGTATATATTTTACTTTGGCAATGTACCTCCTTTCTGATCCCTCTTTCCCATTCCATCAACAGGTACCCTAAATCGGACGTGTCTTACCATCATCTATATGGTACATAGCTGGTGTCTCAGTCAGCTTCCCACTCAGTTCCTCTGTAGCATTGCTCTCAGTGACCCAAAACAGCTAATAGATAAGGTTGGACTGGGAGTCTAGGATGGGGCTTTGAGATCCAGGAGAGGGAATGGTCCTTGAGTAGGCTGACAGCTAAGCCAACGAAGGTTTTCAAGCAGGGCACACTATTATTGGAGTTTTACAGTTTCAAAGTCCTCACACATATTCATTTGATCTTCATAATAGTCCTATGAGGCACAGAAGATTTGTGGGCATGTTAGGAAAAAACAACTACTAGGGTTGGTGGATGAAAAGTTGCTGTAAAAAGGATTAAAAAGAAATCCACCTAACATCTACTTCCCCAACAGTTAAGAGGCATTTAGAAACTTCATGTCTCATTAAGCAGGATAAGGATGGATAAGTCATCCAGACAGGCGATAAATGTGGCTGTCAGGAGAGCAGTGGAAACAAGATCAAATGCTTACTCTAACATAAAGGGCATCCAGAAAAAGGAAAATAAAGAAAATCAAAAATTAGGTGACTAGTATATGCTGAAGATGAACTGGTATCTGTTTTGTTTCTTCAAATCAGACTCAGGAAGGTTCTAATTTCTAACTTGTATAAAATGTTTATGGTTCCTATTTTTGAATAGTGTATACATTCAAATGGCTGGTAGATGATCCTTCAGATTACACTACATCCTATTACCCAGGAGAGTTCTGGGTCCCTCTATGCATTCTATGTAATGTAACTGGATAATCATCTTCACATTATGCATCACAATTCCCTCTCCCTCTTGCTCTCTCATGCACACATATTTACAACTTATAGAGGGCATTCACATCAATTATATGAATTCTTTGAACTGGTATAGCATCCCTATTTTAGGGAAAAGGGGCTCCTAAGTTTTGTTTTGGGTAAGGAGGTATCCATAAAGCATCTTTTTCTTTAAAAAAAAAAAAAAGATCTTATTTATTTGAGAGAGAGAGAGAACACAAGTGGGGGGAGGGGCAAAGGGAGAAGCAGACTCCCCCCTGAGCAGGGAGCCCACCATGGGCCTTGATCCCAGGACCTCAGGATCATGACCTGAGCCGAAGGCAGACACTAACCAACTGAGCCACGAAGGCGCCCCAATGCATCTTCAAAGATCAGAGACAAATCCCCTAACAGGTGCAAGGTGTTTAGAGTCTTTAAAATATTCAATTAGATCAGTGGTTATCAAATCTGGTACATTTTAAATTTCCTGGGAACTCAAAAAAACTGCCAATGTCTCTGCCCTTCCTAGACCAATTGAATCTGAATCTCTTCGGGGAGAGAGGCTGGTGGCCCACCCAGCCATTTTTAGGTTCCAAGTTTCCATCGTGACTTTGATGCAGAGGAGGGTTAGAATCCTGAATTAGACAAGTATTTATAGTGAATTCACAGGATGACTTTCTGGAATCAACCTTCATCTTTTTTTCTGTATCAGATTCCCTGGCTTCAGACCACTCATCCTCATCTTTCAACTAAGAGGGACCTTAATTTTTTTCTCAGCCTCTTTCTTTGAGATTGCGAGGGAGATTAGTTACCAGGTAAAGCTATCGGTTGCTTTGGATCCAGGAAAAGAAGAGAATAGTTTCTGGGAGTGAGAGAAAAATTTCAGCCTGTAGGAAGAAAGGAGCCATCACTGCTGATGTTTACTGGGTACTTGCTCTATGTTTGAGGTATTGTGCGAAGTATGTTGCATGAAATGTTTTATTAAACGTCATCATAATCCTTTGAGGTAGATGCTACTGTTGATCACTGTTTTGAGAAGAAAACTAGTATATAAAGTATACTAAATATATAAATATATACTAAATATATAAAGTATATAAGTATAGAAAAAAACAAAACAGAAAGGTCATGATGGTGGAACCAGGATTGATACCAGTTGTCTCAAACTGGTGTATATCAGAATCACCTGGAGAGCTAATAAACTACACGGGCACCCAGACTCACTGGAGGTGGAGGAGTCTGGGCCTTTGTAACTCTAACAAGAGCTCAGCTGCTTCTGGTACTGACCAAACATCAGGAACTGCTACTGCCTTACAGCAGATTGCTTACAGATAAGATCGCTGAGGCCTACCTACACTAGGAAGAAATGAAGACCTAGCCAGGAGATGGTTGTCCTGGTTATGGAATAGAATAGAAGTGAGCTAGCTCAATATGTAAACTCTCAAGTTCTCAGATTGGCAAGCAAAGACAGGAATTATCTGTTTTTGGTGAATGGATGGTGAATGGGAGGAAGGAGGGGAGGGAGGGATCCCTAATCCTATTTCTGCATCTGAGTTCCCAACCTTGCTTTGCTCCCATCAGCTAAGTAGTGGAAAGACCTGAGATGGTATTCCATGGGCTACAATATGATATCGATTGAAGTCACGTGATTGTTTTATGTGCCATTTAGAATAAAACAAGCATTCATGAAACTGTCAACCGCTATCAATTATGAGACGCAACTAAGTTCCTAAAATCAGAAAAGAATTGTGTATCTTAGGATCGATGAAATATGGCACAAGCAATGAACTCTAATGAACTTGGTTCTGAAACTGAAAATCACTCAGCATGTTGGGGGAGGCTCCTGCTGACAGGGTCCAAAAAACAGAGTTCCAACAACATGGAAAATAGTCTGAACTGCAGATTTTATTTATTTACTTATTTTTAAAGTTTGTATTTATTTATTCATGAGAGACACACAGAGGGAGGCAGAGACACAGGCTGAGGGAGAAGCAGGCTCCCTGCAGGGAGCCTGATGCAGGACTTGATCCTAGGACCCCAGGATCGCGATCTGAGCCAAAGGCAGATGCTCAACCACTGAGCCAGCCAGGTGCCTGTGAACTGCAGATTTTAATAGAATTTGCTACAAGAATGAACGTACATACACCAAAAGCAGAGGACTTCAAACCACTCTTTTGGCTTTTATACTCAGATTTCTTATCTGTGACATGAGTTGTGGTAAGGCTTATCTATGTCAACAAATAGCACAGAGCTTGGCACCTAGGAGGAGACTAAAAATCCCCCTTTTCCCCCTTTGCTAAGTCTGAAGAGATTTTTAGCTTGTTTGCAGTCGGTTTTGGGAGGAGGAAGGAAACTAAAAGTGGTAGATGTCCAAAGTTAGAATGAAAGTCAGAAGGGCTGTATGGTCTAAAACAAATACCTGTTTGATGCTATTCCAAAGCAAATCTACTTTATGAGGTGAGGCCAAGCTATAATCAATTTTGTACTAATACTGAGTAAAGAGCTGTGCACACACAGGAGACTCTTCATAATTAGGAAAAGAAGGAATTATAGTCTCATCAGGATTCTAGTGCCTGATTAAAAATCCAATGCCTTAGCAATTGGATTCATAAAGAAAAAAGTATCAAAAATGTACATGACATTTAACTTACACTTTCTTTAATAGAACTTATGGGTTATTTTTTCTCAGTCACAATATGTTTTTGGTGTAAAATGATGAGTTTATGAATTTTAGATATGGCTTATGTTCTGAAGACCACAGTTCATACTTAATCAGGGCAGGTGACTTAAATGTAGATCCCTGGGAACCCTGGATGGCTCAGTGGTTGAGTGTCTGTCTGACTTTGCCTCAGGTTGTGATCCTGAGGTCTTGGTATCGAGTCCCACATCGGGCTCCCCGCAGAGAGCCTGCTCCCTCTGCCTCTCTCTGTGTATCTCATGAATAAATAAAATCTTTAAAAAAATGTACATCCTTAATGCTGCACCTTTTACTGGAGTTTCACCTGCTTCCCAAGAGAAGTCCACACGTGGGGCCCACATTCAATAATGTGGAGAGCTACAAGAATTAGGGTGAAGGGATTTGCTGGCTTCCCACAGAGATTTATCATGGTGACATGAATCTGAAGTGTTGAATAGGGCACTGTTTGGTGAGAAAACAGGAAAATACCCACCCACAGGGAAATATTGCTGTCTCTGACTACAAATAATTACCTAAGGTACAAAAGTGATGCCACGTTATTGGCTTCGCACTATGTCAGGGCCACAAAGATTTCAAAAAGCCAGGGGTACCCCCTTTGAAACAGGTTCTACTTATTTGGAAAGGTACACCGAGAACACAGAAAGAGTTGTCAGCACATTGTAGCAATCTCTGCAGAGAGGCTGAGCCTAAATCTCACTCTTTCCTGAGAGAGTGAGGGCAAGTTAACATTTGGGATACTGCTGCATTTGGTGCCTTGGAAGGTCTTCCAGAATCAGGGAGGCCCTGAATGAAATGGTTCACTCTTTCTCGCATTCCTTCAGCACACACTTACGGTGTGTGTGTGGCACACTTACCTATTCAGTGCCAGGCTAAGATCTGTCTGCTGAGCCCTGAGGCCTGAAGAGTCGAGGCACAGCTGAAGCTTTAAGGACCTCTGAGACCTCAAGATGTAAAGCGAAGGGAGACCACAGGTTTTCCTGCCAATACCCAGGCAGCCATACACACCTAGGTGCCTCCACCAACCCTCCCCCGCCCCGACTTTCCTACGGCTGCTGTGGCCTTCACCAGCCTCTCTCCAGGAAAGAAGCAACAGTCTTCCACAGGGGCCAGGCCTCTCTACTCCATGTGTCCACCACACTGCCTTCGTAAAATACAAACTTGAGTCAACGCTCCTGGCCATGGCATTCAAGGCTCTGCATGAACTAGTTATGCTCCAGCCACTGGAATTTACTTCTCCTGTGCCTCTGCCCATGCAGGTCCCTCTGTCTCAAATGCTCCCTTCCCTTCCCTTCCCCTGTCTGCCTGGTGAATTTCCACTGATCCCATAAGACTCACTTTAGATTCCCCTTCTTTTTTTTTAAGTTTTTAAAATTAATTAATTAATTAATTAATTAATTAATGCATTCATTCAGAGAGACTGGGGGGTGCGAGGGGGGAGGGAGAGTGAGAGACAGAATCCCAAGCAGACTCCCCACTGAGAGCAGATCCGACCTATGGCTGGATCCCATGACCCTGAGATCATGACCCGAGCCAAAATCAAGAGTCAGATGCTTGACATGTGTAAAGTGCTTCTCACACTGAAGCAAGTACTCTCTTCATTTATGAAACTCAGGTGACAGAGGTTTATTTTATTGATGGCCTTAACAAAATTAAAAAAAAATAGAAATGTTGTATTAGTTTCCCATACTTCCTATCTACCTGCAAACACATCATTATTTACTTTAGAAATTTTAATGGTCTGCAAAATCCAAAAGTCTGAGAACCACTGTTTTCATTTATCTAGAGCTGAAAAATGGACACAAACCACTGGATGGGTTTCTTAAAATCGAGATCCTGGAGTCCATAGGCAAAACAGTCCCACTGATATGAGTCCCAGCTCCACCAAACTGAAGTTGGCCAACTAGAACTATCAATGGTAAGAATGCTGCCTTAGATTCATGGTGGGGCTAGTAACAGGAACAGGACAGAAGTATTGGAAAATCAGAACCTCTCCCAGCAGAGAGCTGAGAACTTGCTGATTGGTCACCAGCATGATGCCCAAGGATTTATAAAAGTCCTGCATAACATGGTTTCTGCAGAGCAAGCTAAACCTTTAGAGGAAAAATCTGTCATTAGTGCTCTATATGCTAGTGATTGGCTTTTTATTTACTTGAATAAAGGCCTACTTTAAGCGGAGTTCTAACATGGAGAAGACAATTGATATTTATGTATCAATAAACACAGAGACTAAGTAATATGTGCACTAAGCTTATTTCAGTATGACCAAAAAAAGAGGATTCCAGAAAATAAAAAAAGCATAACTCAAAGAAATGACCTTAAATATAAATCTTTAGAGTTTTAGAGTTTTTCTACACATTCTTTCTGAAATCACAATAAATAATGAATTAATGTGTCTATTTCTTTAGGCAGAGACCCCCTTACATCAGCAATAGTTAAATACACAGTTTAAAGAAAATAATATCATGACAGCAACATAAAACCAATGGAAAGTGCTGGCCAATTCATTCCTGTTCTCCCCGCTCCCCATCTCAATCCTTTCTGACATATTAGGTGGAAAGACCTATCTTTAGAACCATGTTCATTTTGCTCAACACAGTATATATCACCAGGACTTAGCACAGTGCCTGACATACAGCAGGTTCTCAATGAATATGCTAATTTGCACTGAAGGAAGGGAAGGGACCAACATTTTTTGGTGATTTACCATGTGCAAGGTCCCATGTGAAGTTATTTTCACACAGCACCAAATTTTTCACATTTTTTGTTGATACGGAAAGCAAGAGAAATAAAACCCATTGATATGATACAAGTCTAGGGTGAGCAACAAGTTTTACAGACTTCAGTCCCCCACCCCCTTTTTTAAAGATTCTACTTATTTATTCATGAGAGACACACACACAGAGAGAGAGAGAGAGAGAGAGAGAGAGAAGCAGAGACACAGGCAGAGGGAGAAGCAGGCTCCGTGCAGGGAGCCCGATGTTGGACTTGATCCCGGGTCTCTGGGATCATGCCCTGGGCTGAAGGCAGCGCTAAGCTGAGTCACTGGGGCTGCCCTAGTCCCCCCCTTTTCTTGCTAGGTTATCTCAATGTTTATAAACCAACAATGATCCTTAAGTTTTTACTCAAGATTATTTTCCGGCAGCTTCATTGATTGATTACTCAGTTTCTTCTGCATAAGACATTTCAACATTTCAACCCCTTTCTACTATGGCCAGCTTGGCTGACTCCTATCTAAAGGTGCCAGAAGCCATAATAGAAAGAGAATGAACTTTTTTTTCAAAATAGTAAAGACTCTTGGGTGACTCAGTTGGTTAAATGTCTGACTCTTGATTTTGGCTCAAGTTATGATCTCAGGGTTGTGAGATGGAGCCCTGAGTCCAGCTTCACATTGGGCCTCATGCTGAACACTGAGCAAAAAGCATGGAGCCTGCTTAATATTCTCTCTCTCTCTCCCTCTGCCCCCCAATCTCCATTCACATTCTCTTTCTAAAAACAAATCAAAAACAAAGGAGTACAGACTCAAAGGAAAGAGTTCCAGATTCCAGGATCTGGATCCCAGCTTCTAGGTTTTCCTGGCAAATATGTCTCAAATCTCTTTGCAAACATTTATATTTTACATTCAATTATCTGCAAAATCAAAGGGTGGGAATAGGTAGTTAATTCATTCATTCAAACAACAAATTCACATTGAACACTTTGTATATATCAAACTCTTTGGTAAGGGGGATATAAATATATTCCAAGAGAAAATAAAACCAAACTCTTGCCTTCACGATCCCCAGTCAATTAAGATCACATTTTATGCCATCTTAAAGATTTCTTTCAGTTCTAACATGCTACGAATTTGTGTCTTGGGGATGCAAATATCAATGAAATTCACTCTGTAACGGTAATATCAAAGCATGTTTGTTATCTCAGACTGGCTATGAGCCACAAAGTAAGAATAAAAGTGTGGAAATTATATTTGGTCTCAATGACAAACGGTTGTAACAACTATAATGAAAAAACAGACTATTAAAAACAAAAAACCAAAAAACCTTTCCTCGAAATCTCCCTTCAGCACCTGAACAGTGGGAATTCTCTTATTGTTTCCATTGTGCTTTTTCATTTCTGGATCTGTGCATGAAGTACAATATTTGCACAATACTCTGGCACACTTCATATGGTGACTGAGATGCAGCCGGGAGAGCAGGCTGAGAAACTGGACACCCTACCATACCTTATGATGGGAACCAAGTGAGGTGTATTTATTTTATTGGATACTTTGAATTTATTATAGGTTGCTCATAATTTCCTGTCTCATTTCTTTAGGGCTCTTGGAATTTATGTCAGGATGTCTTAGGTTATCAAACTCCTTCCCTCTTTTGTCCCAACATTTATGCCAACAGACTGAATTGACTTAGAGAAAGTCCCCGGACAAAAATTGAAGGGGAAAAATACCCAAAGCTTTAGTTGGAGAATGGCAGAAGCTTTGGAAAAAAATCTGAAAAAGCAATGAAGATGAAAATGGAAACTCTGTGAAAATTAATGTAGTGTAGAATTGGCGAACATACCACTTATTTCTTTAAACAAATAGAAGAAAGAACCCGCTTATGAGGTGCACCCAAATAATTCACAGGTGGTGAAACTATTAGAGTCTTGCAATTTCTTGCCTCAGAAGTGGAATAAATCTCCTATATTATAAATGGTGTATGCTCACACATGTGATTTTTCTGCTATTCCCTTTATTTCAACTGTCCACCTTTTCCATGCATAAGGCCTTTTTGGTTTTATTATAATTAATCTATTTTTAATAAGACTTATAGAGAAAAATCTGGTGAAGAAGCAAGATACAACCCACTAGAGCAATAGCACTTACAGAAATGTGATCCTAAATGAAATGTTTGTTTTTTACATGGATTTTTTTTTTTTTGGCCATTATAAAGTAAGCACGACGTAGTAGAAATCACATCAGATCGAAGTCTGCCAGCATGATGTCCCCATTATAGTGGGGCAGATAAAAATGCCCTAGATACTGCTCACCTCTAATTAATGGTAATTCTTACGGCTGTAAGAATTTGTTTGGAGGAAAGTTTTTCCCTAAAGAATTTATCTTAACTAAAATCCTGTTCTAGTGTGTTCGGCTACAAAAATTGATATTCTGAACTATGGAAATTGGAAACAAATTTTAATTTCTGAAATCAAATACTGTCTCATAATATCCATACAGATAATATACGTTAATAATCTGTGGGAAGCTATAATTTACAATCAGTGGAAAGCCATAATTTACATTTAATCCTATACATGGATAGAAATAAACAGATAGTGTCTATGCAGGTACAGGAGAGTTCCTTACAAGATGAGGCAATTTGTGGGGCAATTGAAAATAATAGTGCCCATCACAGAACTCTTCCCTACAGAAGACTGTTTTGAACAATTTTAAAAATAACTCTACAACAAAATGTCCAGTGAACTACCAAGCTCCTCATTGCAAAGACTGTATCCCTATCTACCATGGAACCTGGCTCTGTGTTCGGTAGACAGCTGGTGACAGATAAATGCCATGAATGAAAGTAATCACTTGAGGTTTTACAGTACTCTGGAGTTTACAGAACACTTCAACATTTAATGCCGCCTTTGTCTCTCATGACATCCTGGAGAGTTAGGTGAGATAAGCAGGAACAGTTCCTGAATGAGGAAACAGAGCTGAAGTAAATTCTGTGACTAGAGCAAGATCACAGAGATGGAACTGGTGCCACAGCCCAGATGGTAACACTGTAAAACCAATGCTCTTTCATGCCACCTGAGACACCTGCAAGAAAAAAAATCTCCAAGATAGTTGCAACTAGATACATTCAAGAAGTGTGTTTCACACACACACACACACACACACACACACACAAAGAAGTGTGTTTCACTTTGGATGTTGCTTGTGTGAAACATTTGGGATTTCTGCATTTGTGAGTCTGTTCCCCTTCCTATCACTTGTTCATTCCTTTATCTACTGACATTCTATCTGTAGAGCAGCACTGGTATTATGCCTCAGCTTCTGCTTCTCCATATCTCTTTCTGTTTAATCGACCTTCCCTTTGGGTCTGCATGGTTCTATGTCCTTGGCTGGGTTGATAGGTCCTGCTCTGCTCCAGAAAATTCCAACTATTTACTACAGCCCTGCCTCCATTGGTTCTTTTTCCCATTTTTTATGTGCCACTAATTCCTAAATTCTATGTTTGAAAAATGAGCATGGCTTCATTTTCCTATTTTTCCCACAGTTTTTGTGCTGTACAACTTGTTGCATACCTTAGAGCATGCTAAATACTCGAGGTATGCAGTAGGTTGCACACCACAAAGATTAAATCATCAGGAAGATGACATGGCATCTTCTCATTTCAATTTTTCTATATAATCAATGGGAAGTGGAATTAATATTGACTACAAGTGAGTACTAGCATGCATGGCATCTAAATTTGAAGCATATCTTATTTAAAAAGATTTTCAGTATGACAAACAACACCTTGTCTCAAAGGTAAACGAAGGTTTACAAAGGTTTATTTCTTGGTAGTGGGTAAATGAATGTTCAGAAATGGAATTCCGTGAAAGTGACAGTGTGGGGTTCTGCTCCATGAAATAATTCAGGGATCCAGGCCTTCCACTTGGTGGCCCTGTCATTCCCTAATGTCTTGAAGTTCTCTACTGGAGTCTCTGCATCCTGTAGGTGGGTAAAGAGAGACAGTGCTAAGTGCTTGGAGGATTACATGGCAGATGTGAGTCCTAGAAGTCCCACTTGTCACTTCTAACTCTGTTCCACCGACTAAAGTTCAGTCACATGGCATTATCCAATCACAGAGAAGGCTGGGAAGTACAGTTTATCTTTGTGTCCAGTCGTAAAAACGTATGACTTAGTGAATCCATAGTGTTATCTCTGTTAAACTGAGAGTTTATAGCTACCTTCTAGTTTTATAAGACTGTGCCAACTCTAAGCATCATTTTCTAAGAACAAATTTCATAAAAGAAAAAATATTTGAGAACCAAATGGGTTAATGTCCTATCTTTTTTTTTTTTTTTAAGATTTTATCTATTTATTCATGAGAGACACAGAGAGAGAGGCAGAGGGAGAAGCAGGCTCCATGCAGGGAGCCTGACGTGGGACTTGATCCAGGGACTCCAGGACCACATCCTGGGCCAAAGGCAGGCACCTCAACCGCTGAGCCACCCAGGGATCCCCGAGAACCAAATGGGTTAAACAAAACATGAAACATGCAAAATTCATTCTATTTATCAACAGCAAAAGAATTGTCATTCACTTGTTGTCCACTATATAGATGTATATGTTTAAGAGAGAGAGAAACAAAATATTTATCTTCTCCTGAGAAATTATTATACTGTTGACTTGGTCTTACCAAAACCAGAACGAGTGGAATGCTTCACATGTGAAGTGGGTGTTCACATTTTCCCTTCCTATTTGTATTTTACCATCTTCTCACCTTTTCTTGCCAAGTCATTCTTATCCATCCTTTTCTTCATTCACTGAATGACATTCACTGAGATCTAATTTCCAGGCATTCCGACAGAGGTGGGAAGGACAAGTCACTCCTGCTGTCACCCACAATTTTGTGGAGTGAACAGAAATGTAAGCACAGTAGGAGAAGTACAATGACAGAGATAAATGAAAGGAAGCCCAAGAACTAGAAAAAAAATAACATCTTAAAATATTGCAGATTACAATTACTTATTTATGTCTCTGACAAACAATTACTAAATGCTAGCCATACACTGGGAAGATTTGGGGTGGGAGTAGTCAAGTAGAAAATATGGTATTTCTTCTAGAGAACGTTGTAGAAGTTAATGAGATAAGGTATATGTCTATGACTGAAATAGAGACCATTAGTAAATACAGGAAAATATCCAAACTGATTTATAAACACAGCCTCTAGAAATCCAACAAACATCAAGCCAGAGGTCACTGGTGGCCACAGACTACTATCATCAGGACAGCTTTTTGTCATGGCCAGAAAACTCCTAACTGCTCTCTCCATGCTGGGTGCTCCAGTTAGCAAAATCCCCAGGAGGAGAAACCAAAACAGTTAAGCTTTATTCAATGTAGGTTTTAATCTTGAAGTTCGGGAATTGGGGAGATTTAGTCATTTATTTTTGAGCTCATGGAAAGAAGGGGTTGATACCAACAGCTTACCCCAGTTAGCAGGCAGGCTCCCCACACAGCTGTGCTGGCCTATTTCAATTAGGATCCTTTAGGACTTACATCACCTCTGGTATGCCAGTCCTAAGCCGCTCATGAGCCAGTACTGCCAATCAAGCCAAAATTCAACCACATGGTATGGTTTTTATGATGTAGACAGAAAATGACATGAACTTGTCTCATTCTGGTGAAAATACAAAGTTGGAAGCCAGCTCTCTAGAAGAAGAAAATTAGTAAAAACAGCAGGCCTGTAAAACTTGATTTAGACACATTTTCCTGCAATTATCTCAATGCACTTAACTAGTAGGTTATTCATGATGATTCAAGGAATGCTCTTTCTCAAGAAAAGACTAGGGCCCTCATGCTAGGAGAGGTCACTTCTGGGTCGCTCTACTCATGAGACCTCAAGAAATGAGGGAAGGGTAGAATGAAACACTTAGATGAGAGAAATGTAAATAATTAGACCTGGAAACTGAACTAGACCTATTAAAAGCAGAGCTGTCACTTGACCAGAGAAACTGGTCTATACACATGAAGGAAACACCAAGTGTGTGGAGAATCAGCAAACCCAGTAACATCCTCTGTAAGTCCTTTCCTCCCTTAAACTAATTCACAAACAGCTATGATGCCTGTATGCAAAAGGCACTCTAGGGGATCCCTGGGTGGCTCAGCGGTTTAGCGCCTGCCTTTGGCCCAGGGTGCGATCCTGGGGTGCCGGGATCGAGACCCGCGTCAGGCTCCCTATGTGGAGCCCGCTTCTCCCTCTGCCTGTGTCTCTGCCTCTCTCTCTCTATGTCTCTCATGAATGAATAAATAAATAAAATCTTTAAAAAAGGCACTCTACTAGATGCTGCAGGAAATGCAGACATTCAGAGAACACTATATTGTTCCTGAGAGAGTTTAAAATTATATTTTGATTAAGCCATAATAAAGGGGAGAACCAAGTGACCAGGTTGTGTCTCATCCAAATAATTTCTGTGCAAAACGCCAAAACATTAGTGAGGTTTTTTGTTTTGTTTTGTTTTTAATGAGTAACAAGTACAGTGATTAATCATTTTTTACTGATTAAAATTACACAAACCCTGACCTTAATTTTGTTATCATTCGAACTTTGTATAGCATTTAAGTTTGAGTAATAGACTACTCCATGATGTGCTAGGGGACTGCTTTCCACCTTATTCACACATGTAGGTAAAGCAGAATCAATATGTACTAACATTTATATAAATGCACAAATAAATATGCTCACTTATTCACTTTCTATCTTTTTTCTCAAAAGTCTTCAATATCCATGTGGTCTTTGAAGGAAAACTTCCCTGGTGTAATAGAATTCTTTTGTAGTTCACTAGTGACCACTATTGGACACACTTTCCTCAACTTATATGAAGCGATAGAACTGGTTCATATGAAAATAAGAATGGGGGCCAGAAGGTGGTCCTGAATAGACCGAAACACTAAAAACAGGAGTCAGAGGAAGCGAAACTGTAGCTGACTATGTCTAGACAAGAAACTTCACGAAAACATGAAGAAAATCATGTATAAATAAATGTCTCACTGTGTTCTGTAGGTGCAGGTGAAAAATTCTTCAGCTTGATTTAAAGACAATCTAGGCGTGAGAAAAACAAATAGATGTAGAGTGAACAGTTATAGAAAGGTACTTGTGTGTGTGTGTGTGTGTGTGTGCGCGCGCGCGTGTGCACACCACCCTTTTTGGAGCAGCCCACAATCTGCTGTAAATAAGGGATTTAACATTCATCCCGCAAGTTAATGGTGCTTCTCGCCATCCAAGATAGATCCACTTAGATAATAGTGGAGGACAGTGCCAGAGCGATGAAGGGAATGGGCTATTGTGTTTGACTAGTTTCCATGTATAAATTAGTGCAGAGAAGAAAAAGAAATTCAACAGAAAAACACATGTACTTTATTATAATTCCGAGTGTTACTCTTGCAACTCCCATAATAGCAGGCGAAAGAGCTTAAAACCACTTAAAAGGAACAAAAAGCAAATGCAAATTTGATTAAATGCCTTTCTGACAAGAAGTGATTTGACTTCAAGTTTGGATGGACACATATGTCAATGGCCGGTCATGGTTTTTGCCACATTCCTTTTGAGCTACACAGTTGGGACAAAGGAGGGAGAGTGCAAGAGGGGAACGGGGGGGAAGAGTGGGGAAGCTGGGTGATGTGATTTAATCTGACCCGAATATCAGGAGGAAATCTCTTGATCATTCATTAGTACTGTCCTGTGCATCCAGAGTAAAAAAGAAGTCTATGATGTATGAGCTTTGCATAAAAATATGATACAGAAGACACAGGGACCTCATTCTCTCAGAAGCAGGCTCCAAGGGGAAAGGATTTTGACAAGACTGAGGGTGAACAGTATTTGCTATTCGCACACCCTCAAGACTCAAGCTGCGATACAGATGATTCAGCGGTCGGTGATAATGAGCGCTGTTTTGAAGTAGAAACTGGACTTGCCACTAAGCAAACAGGATGTTTTCCAATAAAGTTAAAGAGATCTTCAAAAGTTACATGAATTAATTCTAAGAGTGGATAAACTCTTCTAATGTATAAGATGATTATGGGAAAAACAAGCCACCTAGTTCAATTTCTCCATCCAGACCAAAGGTTGAGCAGACACTGTCACACTTCTTGTTCTAAGTCAACTCCAGATGAAGCTCCAAGTCACTTTGTCTTAGGCCAATCATTTAATTTTTGGTTTACGAGCTGAAGGGGGCAGTTAAGGAGCAAACATAACAGGTACCCATAATATTTAACAGGCACGATGAGGCAAAAACCCAAAGTATCTCCAACAAAGACGGTGGACCAATTTACGTCATTGCTTCCATCGCTGCTAAATATTTTACAACCACAGTACAAAGCACACAAGTTATTTTCTCTTCATTATTTGACCTTTGAGTTCAAATATAAGCTTGTTTCCCTCTCTGCGAAATAGGTTTAAAAATGCCTTTTTGCAAGATGATTGTGCAGGTTCCTTGACATGCTTTTCAAACAACTGGCCTGGTGTTTGGCACATGCAGACACATGATCCGTGGAAGGTATGACCATTGCTGTTATTACTCTGCACAGGGATATCTCTTGGCGTGCACCAGTCAGTTTTTTTTTCTTGTGACTCTCAGAATCCTAATTCGTTTAAATACAGACCTAAACCAAACCTGGGTTTGATTTTATTTTATTCTCATAATACAATCATTGTGATTTAAACAAAGCATGTTTTGTATTTTAAATCTGATATAAACAAACATTTCTTTTTTTCCCCACATAAGTCTAATTATATGCTCAAGTACATATATGAACATTCAAGATATCAAAGAAGGATATAATGCAGTTACCAAATGGGTAGCAAAACAGTCTATTCCTGAATGGGACAAGTTTTTCCAAAGTATAATGAGATCATATTTCCATATGAAGATACCAAAAAAGAAATGTGTACTGGTAATTGGCTTTATGATGCAATTAAATGGGGGAAGTAACACACACTTTTTAAAAAATCACAAAGAAGGAAAGATGAGGCAAACTAATGGTGTGTATATAAGTAACACGTCCCATATGGAAAAAATGAGACACCTTTCATAAATTGCTTGCTCCCCTAGCCATAAAGCACACCTAAACATTCTGCTTTTCATATTCCTCACAACAGCTAAAACGTGGTCTATTCATGCTTAAAATTCAGTTTGCCTTTAAGTATCTTTGAAAGCCTGAAAATACACTTCTATATTTATAGCATTTGCAGTGCAGCATTATGATTTCTTGGCTACAGTGATGCAAATAAGAAGTGGGAATGTATAAAATATTTAAACATTGTCTGATTACTCTATCTGATGAATCTTTGTGGAGTTTTTCAATTTGTACCAAATGGCTTGCTTCCCTTCTTCAAAATTATAGTGCAGATCAAATTTGTCAGAGTCTAACAGAACAAAACATTCCTTTAGCATCGGCAAATCAATGCAACTTATATATTCATTACGTTTTTACCTTGCGCCCTTCTTGCCTTATTACCTTCTGAGGAAGTGCTGGCATGCCATAAATGTGACAAGGAGAGCTACAATCACATTTGTTTGGAATCGGTGTGTGCAAATTTTGGAACCGAACCTTCAGATGAGGTTTATGAAGCTGTCTGCCCAGAACACTCTGGTTTAAAAAAATGTGCATTGCTATTAATATTTTGAGTGTAGATTTTTTTTGGACAGTAAATGTTCATTTTTTGCCCGTAAAACCAAGTATGAGTCACAACGGAACATTTACTTTGAGTCAAAAATGCAGTGTGTGCTGATGTTAAAGAGCAGAGCATCTTATCACTGTGACTATGGAAAGCAGCCACACAAAAAAGTCAGCATTTTCTTCTTCTTTAAAAGCAGATCTGAGATCAAAGACCATAATCCTCAATTCATAAATACTAGCATTAACTTGTATCCATAGAGGACTTACAGTAATTATGAGCTATAATCTGGGTTGGCTGCAAACAGGCTCTCGTTCCCTCTTTTACCTGGTTCGCTAGCACATGTGCACAGAGGGGGTAGGATTCATAAAAAGGCAGTGGGAGGAAAGCCCCTTACAGCCCACCCTTCAAAAATTCCAGGAACACCATCGTGAGGGAGTTTGATCTCAGGACAACGTCTGTTACCCAAATTCCAAGCATACACACCACCATTTAAATATACAGTCCCCAGCTCACGAACTCTATGCAGCATATCCTAAAGCTCCAGTCTCGATATTATGACATACCTCTCTCTATCCCACGAAGTCCCAAGCAGACTTTATTTTGCTTGGGGCGATGGGGTTAAAGTTCTGAAAGAAGTTTTTCCTTTTTTTTTTTTTTTTTTAAATCGGGTAAATTATTTTACCTGGGGTTTGCAGATAAAGATACACATACACACACGAGCCCCCGACAGCACCCAGACTAAGTGGCAATAGCAACGTATTGAAATGAAAAGGCATTTACCAGGAGCAGGAAAGCCAGGAAGAGGAGCGGTGTGCCAGGAGTTGCCCGACGGCAGCATTCCATGCTTGGATCCTTGCCGGAATCCGAATCGGACACTGAATAAGCTGCTAAGTGCTCCTCTGCCTGCTGTCACATCCAGTACTGGTGCTAACACTCCAGCCCTGCCTATCAGCTTCCATCAGCCCCGCTCACATTTCCTGACCGAGGGTGGGTGGGTGGGTGGATGGGTGGGGGGTAAGCTGAATGGAATCTCTCTCGGAGCCGGCAGCCAGCCAATCAGGCTCCTGCTAATCAGACATGCTGAATAACAAAGCCGGGGGGGACAGAGAAAGTGTAACAGTGTGAGCAAAAAAAGAAAAAAGAAAAGAAAAAGAAAATAAAAATAAAAATAAAAAAAATAAAAAATAAAAAAGGGGAACGGGACGAAAGAGAAAGGAGAGCAGAGCGCGCACAGCCGAGCCAGAAGAGAAATGCAAAAGATGCAGAGTTGCAAAAGATGAAGCAAAGCCCTCTACTTTTAACTAACCTGGTTGGTTCTTTGTGAGATACCTTTCCATTTGCCATTTGCTTGTGCTGGTGCCTGTTGCTTTGTAAAGTACAGTAGCTGCCTGTGACTCTGTATTGTTCCATTCAGGAGAGAAACTTAATCCCTGTCAATATATAACATATGCCATAAAGGGAAAGAGCCATAGACAAAAACTGACTTAGTGTGCTGTTTCAACGTGTTCTGTACAACTGCTTTATTCCTCTTCTGTAAAGTTCCTCTGTTTTCTCCCCTGACTCGGAAAAGGGAGACTGTGGAAGTTTTTGGGAGTTCCTCACTAAACCTAAATAAGGTGATATAAGTTACTCTGGGTATTAATGACTTGATCTACGGTGGGGGGCGGGAGAGAAAGTTGCTTCTTTGTAAAATGACGATTTAAAATGTCCAGGGTTTACTACACTAAAGGTACAATTAGAAATTTAGATCCCCTGGTTTAAAAAAAAAAAAAATCTGTTTAACAAAGACTCTGGGATGAGTGGGGCTGAAATTTGGGGTTGAGGAACAGCCTGGTTTTGACACACTGCCAACTCTCAACTATCTGCTGTGGCAGGGGGAGGGAAAGACGGGATGAATTAAATCCTCAGTTAATCCCCAAACCTTTTAACCAACCGTTTCAGCCTCCTCCTTATCCGTGTCCTTTATCAGAGCAGCTACAATGCAGCAGCAGAAAAGGCCGAAGTGAGACTACCTCCTCTTCCCTTCTACTGTTGCAAGAGGCTGGGACGGGAGACGCTCTGGAGGAAGTGCTAATGAGCAGTGAAATGAGGACAAGGCCAGCCACAGCAAAGAGAAGGTCAGAAAGCTTCTAAGTCTGGCTAATCCACCAGAAATCAAGATTTGACTCTACTAGAGGAGGATTTTATTACAGTTTTAGGAAAGTGTCAAGTGTCAAACAAGAACGTCTTTCCCCTTATCTGCTAAAAAAAAAACAAAAAACAAAAAACACTGAGTGTTGGAAAGAATGAACTAGCAAACTTGACCCTCCATTTCCATAGGTGTGTCATGAGGAAGTTTCTCCTTTGTAGATTTCCCAATAGCCCAGAAATACATATGAAGGAAGAAGGAGACGTTCCTCTCATTAATAAAAAATACTAAGAAGAGTCGTGAAACACACAGCTATGGAAAACCTGATCAAGCCATAATGGGCATGTGAATACAGGCAATACAGGCAGGTTTGCCTGTATACATACATACCTGCAGCCCTGCTTTTCAGAAAGGTGAAGAAAAGCAGCTTGTTCAATGTCAGGTTACTTAACTTCCCATGGTATATCATTCAAAGACAAAAGAACTTTAAAATTCCCATTTTTAACCTGTTGGGAAAGTCCGGGAATACAAGGATCCACCTTGTCCCTTACTCAGGAAAATGAATAGTAAAAATTCATAACAAAGAGGTCCTATTTTGAAGTATGTTGTTCCCTTTCAGAGAGACTAGTTTTACAAATCTGAAAAAAAAAAAAAAAAAAAAAACAAAACAGCGAATGCTCACAAGCTAAAGAGAACTCATGAGGAGATATAAAAATGCTTGATTGGTGTTACCCGAAATCACAATACTAAAGAAATGGATTGATTGAAATAAACTTTCATTCATAAAGCTATGTTATGTATCTCTCCTTTACACATTGGAGCTTCCTGCTACAGGGTTCTGTCTTCTACCAGTCATTAGCTAAAGAGTTCCAATTAGTTCTATAAAATAGAATATTTTACTGAACATTACTTCCTCCCTCTTCACACATAACCATCACTCAATAGGCAGATCCAAAGGGATAAACAGGTGATGGGAGAAGAAATAGTAGCAACAAGGATAATGATATGATATCATCTGCAGCAGAATGGGGGAAAAAAATGGCATGCTCAGAGAATAACTGGTAGCTACTAGTATACTCATCTAGAATCCTTCCTACCTTGGAAATAGATATTATTTAGATATTTTAAGTCCGAGATGTCTGCCTTGGAGTTTTGATGAACATGTTGATGTATAGCATGATGGGCACTTTCACCTCAGTATAGTCTCTGGATATTATGATATTTTAAAGTCAAGTCCTCAATTATCTGCTGAATGCCTGGAGGATGCCCACCACAATGTCTCATGCTTCTGGTCCCAGTGCTCATAGCATTCCCTTTCCTGTTGGGGATGCCCAGAAAAACTAGGAAAAGCAATTGTAAGGTCAAACATTACACACTGCAGGGTAAACTCCAAGCTCACTGTAATTTTAGGAAAAGGAGAACAAAATCAAGCTGGGCGAAGGTGATTGGGGTGCATTTGGGGGATGAGCTAATTTTGATAATTACTGAAGTTTGTCATATCTTGAAAGGCTGCAAATGGTTTCACATCCACAGTCTCACTTGACCTTTAGGAGTACTCTGTGAAGTTGATTAAGAACTCACCCAATTTTATATATGTGGAAACTGAGGCTCAGAGGGCTTAAATGACTTGCCTCAGGACCCACTGGCTAGTACTGGCCTTCAAATTGGGCCTTATGACCCTAAATCACTCTCTTTCATATACACACATTTACATATGGATATGCATATCTATGCATATGTTTGTGTGTGTATATCCACCTTCATACTCACACCCTGGCAGTGGTCTCATCTGGGTTGGAGGGTGATGTTTATAGTGAAGGTAAAGGAGCCAAAGGCAGGCTACCCAGCTTTTACTCTGGGTATATGTTACCTGACAACGGAAAGTATCTTATTTTAATCTACAGTTTCTCAGTCTCCCACCTTTGTCATTTCTAAAACTTTTTCCAGTGCCAAGGAAAAATAACATAAAACCCTAGGTGATCTAGATCCTTACTCATGGCGGCCCGGGAAAAGCCCCTTAGCATGGGAGCAGGGCGTTGGCCGAGCTCCTTTTCCCTCTTCAGGTATCTACATTAAAGCTGTCTGCAGGGTCTGAGCAGCAGCAGTGGCCACAGCTGCCATAATACTGGTTACTGGCTCCCTGTACAATATATTAGGTGAAATGAAAGCAGAAGCAAGAGAGAGAGAGAGTGTCAGGGCTGTCTGAAGCATCATTCCAAATGGTATGGATTTAACAATACTTAATTTAAAAAACACCAGCTTGGACAGGAGCAAGCTGTTAACATTCAGTGTGCTTTATGGCAGGAAAGAGTGAGCTAAACTCTCAGAATTTCTCTCCCTGGGGAGAATGCATTACAGCATTCACGCCAGAACCACCTGTCTCTTCTTGAGGTTGGGCCTCCTCGCTTGGCCCTCCAGTTGCAGTACTTGGAATGGAGAGGGCAGAGAGTCTTCTGGAAAGAACTCAGGGGTGGGGAGCCTTGATGAGCTGGGTAGGACCTCATCTCCCCTTTTGCAGGAGGTGGTAACGGCAGCTCCTGAGCCTTACTATCCTCACAGGCATGCGTGGAAGTTGTTCAATTTCCCTGGCTAATTCTGAAAATTAAAAGGAGGAAAACATGGTGTGGGGATGAATAAGATAAAACTATAGGAAGCCCACTTCTCCTCTCAGGGGCAGAGCGGAATTTGAGCAGGAGTCTGGACCTCTCCAATTTACCTAATATCCATTTAGCACCAAAGCATTTGGAATGTTCGTTATAGCTCCCAATCATCTTTCATGCATGAGCTCATGTGATGTGAGCAGAAACTCCGTAGGGTAGCGAACAGTAATTATCCTCAATTTGTAAGTAGCAAAACTGGAGCTCTTATATGGTAAGTGGATTCATCAACATTGCTTAGTAGCAGGTGGGAATTTGGAGTTATATCTAAAGTCTTCTGTCTGGACAACTCGCTGAGATGTTGACTGATGAAAAGAGTTGCATTTACTGAGAGTCTCCTGTGTGCCAGGCACTGTCCTTAAGTACTTTATTATTTCATGTAATCCTCACAACAACCCAATGGGGGAGGTACATTTATTATTCTCAAATGGATAAGATTAACGGTTGATTAGCAGTCAACATTTCTCCCAGTGAGTGCCTTCCTGAAACAGAGAAGCCAGAAACCTAGAAATTACATTTCCCAGACTCCCTTGCAGCTAGGGTACCAGATATAATTTGGATTTGGCAGCCCACAAGATCATGCTCACAAGATTTAAAAGAAGTGAGGCAGAGACCACACTTTGGTTTCTCTGCTTATCAAAATGGCTATAGAGCAATGCAGTTTGCAACCATGCCAACCTGTCACTACCTTTGTGGGTGACAAGAGGCAAACTTGGGCCATGCAGTTCATCAGCTGGATCAGAGAATGTTGTATTTCCAGTCAGCTGGTGATTTACTGGTTATTGAAGAGGCAGCAGCTCCTGTGGCAATCTGTCATTGCAGAGTAGCACAGGAGTCTTCAGAAAGCTCAAACTAGAGTCTTTTTTTCTGTTGTTGGCAATTCCGACTTTTTGGTGAGTTAATTGATTCCTTTATAACATAACACTTGCTGCTTCAATTAGCAAGAGGAAATTATATTCTCTGAATCAGAATCCTTGACTGATATATCCCCTTTACCAGAGTTGAAAACTGAGGCATGGAGAATTCAATAATTTTACACGATCACATATCCTCCAAGGGGAAATGCCAGGATCTCAGAGGCCATCTGTGTTCTTAACCACTAGCTACACTACCTCTTGGTAGAGCAGAGGGCTGCAGGAATTCAGAGAAGGGAGATATTATGGCTAGTTGGAGGACTCCGTAAGGAGGAACAAAAGGGAAAAAACAGAAATCAAAAAAACACCTTGAGATATACAGAGACTTTAAAGAGATGATAAAAAAGGGGAAAAAGCTTTGCAGGTGAGAAGGACAGAGTAAGCAGAGAGAAAGCAGGAACATGTAAGGCCAAGGCTTTTACTCACTCTGACCCACTATTTTAGGCTGCTTAAAGAGAAAGAAATAAGTTTTTAAATTCTTTGTTCCACAGTCTCAAATCACATTCTCAGCGATCTCTTCCTACAAAGCTTCTAGCACTACATGTTACACAGAGAAAGAACTCAACACATTTTAAAATTTGGTTTGATTCATCTTGAGTTGCCTAACGCCCTAGGAGCCTCAGCTTACATTTCTTTTTATTGTCTATAATGCTTAATTCAGGACTTCTTACACAGTAGATACTCAGCTAGAATCTGTGACCCTGGCCAGTAGCAGAGAGGGGTTTTGGAGGCTACTTAGTACAGTGGAAAGAACCCAGATTTTGGAGCGAGTTCAAGTTTTAGCCATTCCCCTTATTACCAGGAGGGCTTTAAGGATATGTCTTTCAATCTTTCTGTGTGTTTGAAAATTCTAATAATGTTCTGGGAAAAAAATGATAATTTGGATTCTAATTCTAGGACTCTCTTCCCTCACCCCAAGAAAGCAAACAAACATACAAACAAACTCACAGTAGAGCAATGAACCACATTGGGAGGATAGAATTATTCCCCTCCAAACTAGTCACCCTTCTTTCCCCTTTTTCTACATTCCTGGGCTATGTCATGGATCACAGAGCTTTGTTACTGAATTAAATTCAACAAACACTTATTGAGCACCTACTGTGTGCAATGCTTGATAAATATTGTGGAAACAGATAAACTGTCTCTTGTAGCCTTTTTGACATAGAGAGACACCAGTTTAATTGCTGAGGTTTGAATTATGGTTGTAATATCCATGTATTAAACCCAAGTGTAATATATAAATCTGAGGCCCTTGATTCTTAGTTCAGTACTATTTCCATGACATCATTCTTCACAGATAAAATAATTATACCAGAGCCAGACAATAAGGTGAAGGAGTGTTAACAGATTTATAGACAATACAGAAAGAGTAGGAGTAAAAGGCAAAAGCCAAATTCCTCAGCTTGGCATTCAAGGACCTCCCTGATCTGCTTCTAGTCCCAGGATAATAGAAAGTCATGCTCCAGCCCAATTGAAATACCTGATATTATCCCAGCACTCCAAGAGCTTCCACTTCTGCGTATTTGTTCATCCTGTCCCTCCTGCCTGGAAAGTCCTCCCTGCCATCTCTGTCTTGCTGAAATCCTTGTTAACCTTTAAGGTATAGCTCAGATAGCTCCTCTACAAAGCCTTGTACAAAACTGACATTAGATTAATGCTTCTCGAATTAACATGTGAATTGATGAACATATGCTGTCTCTAAAGATATGGCAACAGGAAAAAAAGAAAAGAGAAATAAAAGCAAGCAAGAGAATTGCAAAAGAAATATGATCTCCGAAAACCGAGAAAAATGTAGATTAAAGGCAAAATAAAATCTGAATTTCAGAATAGCGGTAAACCATGGAAAAATCAGTCCTCTTCCTCTAAAATAAAACAAATCATTGTGTAATCTTCAAATTTATTTCCGTTGTATGCTGTTTATATTTGCTAATGCCAACTAGATGAATGGTTTCTCTGTTAAGTTAGAAAGGTTATCTCATATCACATTGTTTGTTTGTTTGTTTTAATTTTTTATTTATTTATGATAGTCACAGAGAGAGAGAGAGAGAGAGAGGCAGAGACATAGGCAGAGGGAGAAGCAGGCTCCATGCACCGGGAGCCTGATGATATGGGATTCGATCCCGGGTCTCCAGGATGGCGCCCTGGGCCAAAGGCAGGCGCCAAACCGCTGCGCCACCCAGGGATCCCTCACAATTGTTTTTTTAAGATTTTATTTATTTATTCATGAGGGACACAGAGAGAGAGGCAGAGACATGGGCAGAGGGAGAAGCAGGGAGCCCAATGTGGGACTCGATCCCAAGACCCCAGGATCACGCCCAGATGCTCAACCACTGAGCCAAGCAGGTGCCCCTCATACTACAATTGTAAACATAGTCAAAGAAATATCAAAACTATCAAATAACGAAAAGCTGAAAAAGAACCTATAATTTAAAATAATTTATAGTATAGTTTATTTTTTAAGTTTCTGAAAAGGACATGGAGTTTGTGGGTAAAGTTTTATCTTTCCTACTTCAAAATATGGGGGGCCTTTCTTTTTTTATTTAAAATCAATTAATTGACATAGAGTGTACTATTAGTTTCAGAGGTAGAGTTTAGTGATTCCTCAGTTGCATAAAACACCCAGTGCTCATTACATCAAAGCTCTTCCTTAATGCCCATCACCCCATTACCCCATCTTCCCACCCACCTCCTCCAGCAACCCTCAGTTCGTTCCCTAGAGTTAAGCATCTCTTATGGTTTGCCTCCCTCTCTGATTTCATCTTATTTTACTTTTGCCTCCCTTCCCCTATGTTCATCTCTTTTGTTTCTTAAATTTCCCGTATGAGTGAAATCATATATTTGTCTTTCTCTGATTGACTTATTTTGCTTATAGCACAATACACTCTAGTTCTATCCACATCATTGCCAATGGTAAAATTTCATTTTTTGCTGGCTAATATTCCATTATATATATTATATTTATATTTATATATATAAAGCATATCTTCTTTATCCATTCATCTGTTGATGGACATCTGGGCTCTTTCCATAGTTTGGCTATTGTGGACATTGCTGCTCTAAACATTGGGGTCCAGATGCCCCTTTGAATCACTATATTTATATCCTATGGTGAGCCTTTCTTTTGAAAATACTTTCATGAAGGAGTATGGCAAAAGGAGAAGCATTATTCAGGGTAACAACATAGAGAATTGAATACAAGCCAACAACAACAAAAAATTACCAATCTGCAGGTGCTCTGAGGGGGGAAATGGGATGCAATTAGGAGAAACAGGTAAAAGAAACCAGAGATTTGTCTTTTTTACACGCGTATTTCCTAGGAGTTAAAATCCAACATTGGTTTTCTAGCACAGAAACTAGTAGTTAAAGACTGTGTAGGATTCCAAGGATAATGGAGAGAACCCTATTCCTTAGATATGATTGTAGGGTGGGAGCTAATCACAAAAGCCTTTGGGAGCAGCTGGAGGGGAATGAGTCCTAGGCTTGAGGTTTCTTGCATTTAAGGCCAGCAATATAAATTTGCTGCATGTCATGTGATCATACCTCCAGGAGGACTACATAGGTGGGGGGCATGTCTGTGGTGGGCAAAATAAAGAGGCAGAAAAGTCCAAAGCTCAGGACTGTAAGGATTTTGGCAAAGTCTGTTTTAGAGAGGTTCATCCGTGTCCAAATGGTCATACAGGCCTAGCTTTTGGTTTGTGTGTTTTGTTACATATCTTCTTTTGCCATCACCCCTGCCCCACCTCACCTTCTATGTCCACTTTGCTTTCCTATCACTCAGACTGCGATAAAAATGCTCTTGCCAGCCTCCAATGGCCTTGTAAGTAGAATGTTTACTAAAATCATATGCATCTACTTTTGCTCTCAACAAATAGTTTTTTCAAGTCACACCTACATTTCAAGGGACAAAATTTTAAATAGCACATCTATGGCAGAAATATTAGCTGTCTCCCAATATCTGTTATTCTTTTGCTGCCTTGCTAACAAACATACATGCTCAACCAGAAGAGAGACATTTCCTAGCCTCTCTTGCATCTATATGTGACCACGTAACAAGATTCTCACTAAAGGAACATAAGTGGAGGTATGGATGTATTTCCAAATAACTTCCTTAAAAAGAGGGGCATATCACCCTCACGCTTTCCTCTTCTGTCTGGTGGGAATGATGATATGAAGACTGGAACAGCCATCTTGGACCATGAGGTAATCTGGAGGTGATATTATGCACCAGAAAAAGGGCCCTGGCTGCCTGACACTCTGGAGTATCATCATGCTCCTAGATTGCCTACCTCCCGACTTTCAAGAAAGAAATGTGTTTAATACAACATGTATGTTTTAACATAATATCCTGGTGGCAGGATTATGTGAAACTATTAAGTAATAGGCCAAACTATATAGTCTTCTGTCAGCTTAGTCTCTATGAACAAACATCATTTCTCTGGCTTTGACTAATGGCTAATATAGAAATGTGTATATGCAATACTCCCGAGATCTAAAATTATCTAGGACAATTTTGCTTATGTAGTTCAATTATATAAGAATTCCTCTGGGAAATCCTTAGAATATAATGGTCAAATACAAAAAAACCATGGCTTTGACAGATGAGTATGTTTCATTTTTTAGGTAATGAGAGCTATATAACTCCTTGAGTTTCTATCTTTGTTTCGGCTACTAGGAAACTCAGAACAAAAATTTGTGCTCAGTGTTTAGATCTTTCCTCAGCCTATAGTTTAAAAAAATGTCATCACTCTTTCTTGATTTTTACATTCTGTTATTCCATGTAAGTGGTTTGGTATTTTTCGCATTGCATTTTACTCTAAATAACCTTTCAATTTGTTTAGAAGAAGGTGGAGTGTAAGGGTATAAAATAAAACATTGTGATTGTAAAATGGAAGCCATCTATGGAGCATTTGGAAGGAGATGATGGAATAAGAGAGTGATTTCATGCTGATGTAAACAATGTTTTTCTTCATCCTTATGGTGATTAAACTCATTTTTGTCACCTCTATAATTTATCAAACTTTCCAAGGCTATCCTACCCTTTCTAGGTTCATATTTTGTTATCTTTAGTTATTTGGAGAAACTTTAACATTATTTAGGAACATTTATTCACACTGGATTATTATTTCTTATATGTTACTTCCATTGGTAGAATGCCATTCGAATGGAAAAATTTGTTCCCTTGTAATCAAATTTAATACCTTAGTAGAATTCATATAATACTACTACATTCATTTGTACAGGTTCCATTAATCAAATTTCAGATTCAGCTGAAATGATATTCTCTTGAAGCTACTATTACAGATGATGTATATGGGGGAGGGGTTGGCAATGTCCTGAGTCACCTGACGTATGGGACAATGTACTATTTCCATCTGGTTCTAGTTGTCTGAGTTGCTCAAAGCCTCAAGTGAGTGAAGCTTGGGGTCATGAGGGCACTTTTGCCATATACTGTACAAATATATTACTGGTCTCAAGAAGACTGGGAAAGAGAATTAATGCATCAATGGCAAATCATTACCATCATCTAAAGAACAGTAACAGCAAACTACTCAAACATTAGACCATCAGCTGTGAAGGCAGTTTTTGCGTCTTGTCTCTTCATACCCAACTTTTGGCATGGCTAGCTGGCACACAGTAGGAATCTAACAAGTGTTGGCTTAATGTATAAATAATAAAAGCACAAGTATGATTCCTCAGAAATTAAACAGAATTATCATAGGATCCAGCAATTCTACTTCTGAATCTATACTCCAAAGAAGTGAAAACAGAGACTCAAACAGGTATTTGCATACCCATGTTCATAACAGCGTTATGAAGCCAAAGGGTACAGGCAGTGCAGGTTTCTATTGACAAATGAATGGATAAGCACATAGGGTATATACACACAACGGGATATAATTTAGCCTATTAAAAAAAGAGGAAATTCTGGCTTATGCTACAATATGGATGAAACTTGAAGATATGTGTGATTCCATTCACGTGAGGCACCTAGAGCTGCTAAAGTCATGGAGACAAAGTAAAATAGTCATTATCAGGAGCTGGATTGGGGGGATATAGGGAATTCATGTTTAATGGGTACAGAGTTTCAGGTGGGAAAGATGAAAAAGACTGAAGATGAGTGGTAGATGTGAATGTATAATAATTTGAATGTACCTAACAACATAGAACTGTATTCTTATGAATATTTAAAATGATAAATTTTATGTGACATATATTTACTATTATAAAACACTTGAAGAAGAGAAAAAGTAATACAAAAAATATTTATTAAAATCTGTACATTTATATATTATGTTTTTTAATTATAAGATTTATTTTGCTTATTCTTTAGGCAACCTTCTTATATTTGATATTCCCTTTGGAGATGAGGTATGGGAAAATAATCAGGACTTGCCTTAAAAGGAACACTTATTAAAAAATTAGATTGTACACATGTATTTAATTTTCCATGCCAAATGACAATGTTTTGATATCTTTAAATGGCCAATATTACTGCTCACATGCCAATAGAAGGTTTTTATGAAGAGTCAGCAAAAGTAACCTGTGGTCCCATTTGCTTTAGGATTCTGTAATAATTTCCCCTTCTTTCAGAGGGGTGATTTCTACGGAAATGTGAGATTCTCATTATAGACGGGTATGTCATCCACTGTGTGCATTACTGTAGAACAGGTCGACTGTGTGGACTTGAGAAGTGTTATCCTGGAGACTTCACGTGGATGACCCAACAGAGTATTTTCACAGGTCTGTTCAAGGAAGAATTTACTTTTCCAAAGAACGAGAGCCATGAAAAGAAGCTGGGGGTAGCGATAGTACCCTCGTGTAAAACCTGCATGTACACCTAGTAAAATTTGGAAATTGAATTCACTCTGCTTCAGATTTCATTTTCCCCCCTATTAAATCAGAGTATGACACAGGCATCACAAAATCTGCCATAAATAATTCTTCACAACCGTCTGCTTCACTTTGAGTGCCCTGGACTCTCTCCAGCCATAAAACCTGGATCTACTTTTACCACTAAAGACGATAGTCCCCCTCCTTGCTGGGGGCTGAAGATACTGAAATTGAAAAGAAGTTTGCTGTTCAGGCAGTTACTCTGCATGCTCCATCTTAGCAAACAAACAGGGGTTTCACCATGGAGCGAGGCAAGTCCTTGAGAATCTTGACAAGCTTTATAAATAAGATGTGTTGTTTATTTATTATTTTAAAAACTTTCCATTGTGTTCTTCTTGGTAATGTAACATGATATATATTTTTGCCAAGAATAGGGTGTGGTTGCTCCGAGGCTTAGTCGATCATGAAATGTCATGCTTAAGACTTGAGTCAGAACATCAAAACAATGCAATTCTGGAAAAAGAGTGCCAACAGTTTCCCCACTTCTGCTAGATCCAACTCTATTTGAATTGTGAGCATTAGTAGGTTTTCTTGTGACTGTGTGTAGTCATGACTCTGAAAATATTATTGGCAAATCTTGAATTTTATACTTGCTTGCTTCATTCTGAGGATATCTTCCTCCCCTGCAGCCTGACCTCTCACATTCCTTCTATCCCTCTCTTCCCTCCTCATTTCTTTGTCAATTGTTGTTGGCTATTAATAATGTACTTGTGGGGATTAAAATCAAATGGAAGAATCTGACTTAGGGATTGTACTTCAAAATACCCAGCAATGCAAGCTACTGAGCTCACAACTTTTTAAATAACCAAATGAATCCAATTTCGTAAACACTTGTCTCCTCAGTGCTACTGGAGATTTTGAAATCAATTTTTGTAAAATTTTACGTAGTTTAATAGTTTCCCAAAGACTCTGGTTAATGCCAGATTGGGGGTTTCCGAGTCACGATGGGCCCCCTTGGTATGTTAAGTTCCCTGAGTACAGAGAATTGATCTTTCCTGTACACTTCTGTAACTCTAGTGTCTATAATAGTGCTTGATATATCTGAGGTAATCAATAAATACTTATTAACAAATAAAATAACTAGTGAGATAGGATCCTGAGTACAACAGAAGAATTGAAATAAAAAAAATCTAGGCCCATACCAAGAAACTAGGATCCAGTGTGGTAGATAAAATATGTTCAATAAAGTACCAATGAAGTTCTGACCAATGAAATACACATTGTTTACAATGTATTATTTCCTGGATAACATAATTTGTAGTATAAGAAACAAGCATTTTATATTTTACTATAAGATGCTTAATAGCAGATACTAGGTTCTCAAATACTATCTGTTGAATGTCTAAATAACGGCAAAATCCATGGCCAAAGGACAACTGGCTCAGGTAGATGTGTAGATCATGCATATGAAGCTTCTACAATTCAGTTATTATGGTGACTTCTAAAATATAGAAATAATACTTCAAGTGTTTCTATAATATTAAAAATTTTTGTCCTGTGTTATTTCTGAAAACATAAAAGTTCTGTTTGTTCAAAATACATCTGCTCATGGCAGCAAATACTGTTTTTAAAAATATTGTTGATAAGGGAATGAGACCCAGGCTCTGACCTTCTCAGAACATGCATGAGAATATTTTTGTCATAAAATCAAAGGGCTGGACTAGATTTCCTAAAGTCTATTTTAGCTCTAAAATTTTATAACTCTGACTTTAAAAACAAATTACCCATGGGGAAGTAGTGTCTTTGTAACTTGCTCAGAATTTTCATTGTCATTGGACAGAGACTCCTCACTGATTCAGCATATTCTGGCTCAAGTCTTGTTTATGTGTATTAACCTTGATCATGTCTTTTTCTTTTAAGGGTCCTCTGAAAATCTTGTGGAAGTCACAGAGAGTCTATCATAATCCATAGCTGTGTTTGGAAATTGATACCCCAATGAGAAAAGACACAGAGAGTTAGGACAAAACCGGCTAAAGTGCTCAGATCTCACATTTGCCATTCTGCAGAATGGCTGAAGCATTATTGTTCAAAGCATTATTGGCTTGATCCACCAGTTGGTCATGAAATCAACATAGTGTGTAACAACCAGAATTGAAAATAAAAGGAAAAAAAAAGAAAGGACCAGCCCAGAGAATAGAAAATATTTAATGTAGCTCATATAGTTAGGGTAGCATTGTTTGATAAAACTTATTTCAGAAGCATGTTTGTGTTTCAGTGGCCTGTAAACTGGGTCACCATGTACCATGTATTTCTTCCTGTGGGGCACATTAAAAGAAGTTGGAAAACTATTGGTTTAAATGAAAATAGCCATTCAAAGTCCAATGAAAACAGCCATTCAAAGTTCTTTCAAACTCTGTAATTACTTCTATGAAATCCTGAATATCTCATGAGCATCCTAAGCGTTGTAGCAAGGAGGTAGGGTGTTTTCTTCTTTAAGAAAAGCAGGGCCAAATTCACTCATAGGTCTGAACCCTAGAAGCTGAGATCATTGAACCAGACCTCTTCTAACAGATTTGATTGGAGACAGAGGCAGATCCCTGTTGTCCCTGGTGGAGGGTGGTTGTCAGCTATGCCACTGTGTGATTATATGTGAGCTCAGACAGGCCAAGGGATTCTTCAAAAAACCTTTTAATTGACACGTATTTTGCACACAGAAAAGTGTAACTTTTCCTGAGAGGAAAAGAAAAGCATCATAGCTTTCTTCAGTTCTTCCTTCTCCTTTGGTGTCTTGTATTTCTGTTGAAGATTTCTCAGAACCCATCCTTCTGGAGAACATGGAAGGATATTCTAGAAGTGAAAACACCTCATACAGAAATTCCTCTCTTCATCTTGGTGTATATCTATAAAACATTCCTGTAATTTGATTTTACTTTAACTGATGAGTCAGTATTTCCATCTCCTTTTATTTCTCAAAATATTTTTTTGGTATTTTTAGAAATAAAACCTCAAAGTTAGCTCAATAACTGGACAGTCCACAGCACTTTAACATACTAGATCATTATGTACATAAAGTACATGGAAAAATAGAAGTTTTTCATAAGGACATGGAGCTTAATGACTGTGAAGTGTAATAAATGTGGGATGAGAGTTTCTTTAAAGATACACATACAAAACATGTTTACTGAGGAGCTGGCATATGGGACGGACTATTTCTAGATGCTATGGGAATGAATGAAACAGCCAGCTAAGATCCCTGATTTTGAGGTGCTGACTCTGATCAGGGAAAAAAAAAATGAAACAGATAAATGAACAGGGTAATTTCAGATTGTGGTAAGTGCTATGACAAAGAGAAAACAGGAGCGGCCTCATGATGGAGTTGGGGTACAAACTGAAATTGGAGTGGTCACTCGGAGGGGGTGACTTTTGAACTAGTATCTCCATGAATAAGGAGGTAGCCAGGGTTTCGAGGGCTACTAAAGTGAGTAAGTGTGAGCACCGGGATTCAGTTCATGGTATTAGAAAATTAAATCTCCCTAACTCAAAAAGAAAATGAAATAGAGATGTGTTAACTGAAGAAAAGAAATCAGGTAGTACAAGTTTTTCATAGGTTGTTTTAAATGGATCAGTTAGGTACTAAGGGAAGGGCCTCCCTTCGCCTTGTTCAGCCAGTAAATAATGCTCTTATTCTGGAAACGCCCGCCTGAATAGCGTGGCTCACAACCTTGGCAGCCAGGTTAAGAGATATCCTGTATCCCAGAAGGAAAATCTAGTAGATCAAACAATCGAGTACCACTGAGGACATCTGCAGCAATTTGTTAGTTTAGAATTTCCAACATGGCAGTACGAGGGTGCATCCACCACAATGAGGACAATGGGTTACACAATGCTTGTTAAACACTGAGCTCATTTACATAGACCTTTGCTACAGCCTGAGGAATAATTATAAGCTCAACAATCTCAGAGGAGTATGGAAAACTTGAAGACTATTCAGAGGAAGTCAACAAAGATGATTAAGAATTGAAAAATGGGGCCTCTGAGAAAAGGTATAGCCAAACTGGAATTACTTAGCTGGGATTATTTATCTTGGTGAGGGACACATCCAAGGTGTGGTTTAATATGGCTTTGAGAATATGAAAGGTAATGGTGACTAGCTGTTTTTTATGACTTCTATGAAGAGAACAAGTCAAAATGGGAGGGCTTTAGTTAAAGATGAGAATTTTTGGATTATGAAGTATCCAAAACAGAGCAATTTACCTAGCAAGCAACTTGGGTCTCTTTCTTTAAACTTAAAAACAGAAGCTATTAAAGATCTTTGGACTCCTTCCACATGGATGGGTTTGGTGATCTTTGTCAAATTTAATGCAACATCTTGTGGGTATATGTACACATGTATACATATATATATATATATATATATATATATTTTTTTTTTTTTTTTTCTGGGAAGAGGATCGACAACTATTATTAGATTGGGTTCATGCCTAAAAATGCTTACAAATCACTGCTTTTGAAAATTGATTATATTCTCATTGGTTTGGATCAGTTTAAGAACATTTTGGTCCAAAAAAGGAGAGTTGACTAGATGTCCTTTCGAGTTTGCCTAGCATCTTATAAGCTGCTTATGAGACTTCGAGACTTGCATGAATGGCTGCTCTAAAGATTAAATATTAAAAAAAATTAGGAGACTAATGTTAGGTTTTAAAAAATTACATTTAAGTGAAAAATGCATTTATGAATATATATAGGGATATTTGCCATAAAACTGGAGGGTAAGAGGTACTCCTTGGGAATAGTACCAGCTTAAAAAACGTTTGCGACATACGAACAAACGGGAGAAAGGTATTCTGTGGAATATTTAAAACATATGGTTTTTGTTTGTATTTCTTCCAAATGTTTGAGAAAAGTGAACAACTTGTACCTGTATACAGTCATGACTATGAATGCACTATTCTGTTTTAACAAAAAATGTATTTATAAGCAAGCAGTAAAACATTGCAAGAAATTATATTGTTAATAAGTAGGAGGCTATCAGGTTCCATATTAAATTTCTCATACCTAAAGCTTATGTTGCAATGAACAGTAATTTTAACTTGATGGATTAAACAGTTTTCAATATAGTATAAATTTCAGAGATCCACAGGAAGTGATATAATAAAAATCCTAATCAATTGGGCATATAGATAGCACTCAACCACTTCCTACGAATTGTGCAAAGGGAGCAAAATTGCAGCATTAGTGCAGTAGATTAAACACAAAATTCTATTTAGCTCTTGCCTCCATGTTTGAAGCATTAATAAAAGACAGTTTAGGAGGCCTAAAAAGCTTATATGTATCTTTGAATACACAACTGGGTGAATTTGCTTGATTTTGCATTGTTTGACATCATTTTCCTTATTTGCTCATCAGTAATCAATTTTCATCAAATTTCCATTTTTTGTGTGTGTAAAACACAATGAAGTTCTAAATTTTCATTAGCGCTGGCTCCATTCCTTGAAAAGGAAGAGAAATAGTACAAGGTACTCGAAAAAAACTGAGAACCAGTGATAATGAGAGATAAAATAGGATTAGAACATTTTTCTCTGTTTTTTTTTATATATTTTTTTAAATTTTTATTTATTTATGATAGTCACAGAGAGAGAGAGAGAGAGGCAGAGACACAGGCAGAGGGAGAAGCAGGCTCCATGCGCCGGGAGCCCGACGTGGGATTCGATCCCGGGTCTCCAGGATCGCGCCCTGGGCCAAGGCAGGCGCCAAACCGCTGCGCCACCTGGATTCCTGGCCTGGTAGCTTAAAATGTAAACCAGAGTCATCACTGAGAGGGATAGGTGTATATCCCTGAGACGTATTTGAGACACTTACATCAAATCACTGATCTCTCATTTTTACAAACTTGAAGAATTACATGCAATGAAACAACAAGTCCAGATATAGTAAATTAATAACACATGGAGCTGAAATTTGTAAGGTTTCTTTTCTGGGGTAGCTAGATAAACAAATACATTTACACAAGAGCTGTTTGAGTCATACACATTTTAAGCTGGTACTTATGTAAGTGGCGATAGCTTTTCTGAAACTTGCTCAAATAATGGCTTTAATAATGTAACTCCTGTTTTTCACCCGTTCGTATCACCATTTCATCAAGAATCTCATTTAGACAGGTAGAGTTGCACTTCATTTTCCAAGTGTAAAATCAAAGGGAAAGTACAGACATAAAATCATCTCTGAACTGATGATGAGCTCAGTTAAATATATATATTTACACAGCATATAATGACAGCAGGTTATTATATTTGGTTCTTCTACCAAAAAAATCGATGTATGAGTTTTATATTCATATTAAGTATGTATGAAGGTACCCAAAGCCTTTCCAGGGAATATGTAAACATGATTGTTGTAAGAGGAAGAATTTCCATATTCTCAACTTGCATATATGCTTTTTCCTAAAACTGAACTGCAAGAAAATGCAAATACAGGTTTGGTGTTCTAATACCCTCCTCTCCCAGTTCCCCCATTTGAAAGCACATTTATTTGACTTTTTGAAAGTACCTGACACTTACATTGGTGTGTTACTCCAGAGTATAAAACTAGGAGCACCAAACAAAAGAATGATTCGAAATATTGGTTTCAGTGAAACCTCCTTTGATGAAAGTACCATAAACCCACACTTAGAGTTCATATCTTTCCCTGTTTTGTGCAATTTTCTGCAAAAACAAAGTAGGGCTTTAAAAGTGTGATATTTTAGTCTATGTAAAGTTATTCTGAATACAGATGTATTGCATAGTGGGCAATGGGAATCATGATAAGTTTCATTTAACCAAAGTGTGGCTTTAAAAATGTGATATTTTAGTCTATGTAAAGTTATCTGAATCCAGGTGTATTGCATAGTGGGCAATGGGAATCATGATAAGTTTCATTTAACCACCTTGCTTCTTTCATTCTCCAATTATTGTCAAAAAAGGAATCACTATAGAGGGCACAGAGTGACAGCAAAGCAAAGAGAGTTTGATAAGGTAGATCATAGGGGCATCAACTTAATCCAGGTCACATGAAGTTCTTTATGGTCTGTTCTTATGTTTGTATGTATGTAAGTATGTATGGAGTGTGAATGAATGTATGTATTAATCTGTCCTCTTAGAACTAAAAAGTGTTATGTACCTCGGTATTAACACATCTATTTCCATTAAAAAATGAAGTCAGACTGTCTCTGACTTTGATGACTAAGTCATATGGCAAATATTTTCCCATTAATTGAGTTAAATCTGCCAGCTATGAAATGGTTTAGTTTTTTTGGTTCTTGTTTTTAAATATAAGGCTTACAGAGGTATAATTTGTATACAGTAAAACCCACCCATTTTAGGTATATAATTCTGTTAGTTTTAACATATATAAGTTGTATAACCACCATGATAATCAGGACACAGAATTATTTCCATCACCTCATAACATTCCCTTGTGTCTCTTTGTAGTTAATCTTCTCTTTTTAGCATGGAATATACATCCATTGTACGGATGGACCACTTCTCGGTGGACATTTGGGCTGTTTCCACTTTTGGGCGATTATAGATAAAGCTGCTACAGACATTCCTATACAAAGAATTGCCCGGTCATATACTGCCTGGATATATAGCTTCATTTCTCTGGTAAATACCTAGCAATGGGATTGCTGGGTTTTATGGTAAGTGTGTATTTTAGTTTCAGGTAAGCAACTGCCAAACTGTTTTCCAAAGTACCTGTCCCATTTTGTCCTCCCACAATCATGTAAGAGAGTTTCAGTTTCTCTACATTCCTGTCAGCACTTGGTATTGTCAGGTTTTAGAATGTTGGTCATTCTACTGAGCATGAAGTAGTATATCAGTATGGTTTTACTAATGCTGCTGAAACACCTTTTCATGTGCAAATCTGCCACCTGTATTTATTCTCTGGCAAAGTGCCTATTAGATCTTTTGTCCAATTTTTATTGAGTTGTTTGTTTTCTCGTTACTACATTCTGAGAAATCCTCATATATTCTTGTTTACACAAGTCCTTTATCAGATATATCAGATAAAGATATCTGATTATATCAGATATTTGCGATTATAAGGTTTTGATAATAATATATTTAAAACACAGGATGTGATAGTACCATTTTTCAAGATAAATTGTATTAGCAAAGCTATATTAAATTGACTATCTCTCAATTTGCTAATTCTTCCTGAATTTATTAAGTTAAACAAGGTGCCTCTAAGAAAAAGAACAATAAGTATAATTAGTAATCATTGCATAAGTCTTAGTAAAACAGAAACCGAGAAGGTAAGTGGCTTTAGTGTTACAAATTATTTTGCCAGTCAGTCCATTTATAATTCTTTGCTTTTAAATGATATAATTGAGTTGTTATCTGACAAAATATTAAATACAAGTTTAGAAGGTTAATTACTAAGTGATTTTTGGCATCTGACTCAGAAGGATTTCAAAGAATTGAGTCATGTTATTTACAAAATTCCTTCCACTCTCAAATTCATTCTTTTTGTGTAATCAATGTTCTTTAGCACTGATGTGAGTAAATGTGAATAGTAGAAATAGGATTTATGAGTAACCCTGTTTCATTCTAGCAATAAATTATGGTTATCCACTGATAGGTGAACTATTTGGGAAGAGAAAAAGACCGATATATCCCATTTAGAGAAGTATTTTCAATGAAGCATATCAAAATTTGTATTATTTATATTATTGCTAAAGTACTGCTAATAATGGAAATAAGATCACTACCCAGAAAAAACTTTTGTAAACCTTAGAGATCTGTGAACATAGAAAATTTAACAAAAATCAAATTTTGTTTTATATACACATTTCTGTTTTGGCAGAAAATATGATTATTGGTGATTATGCTTTAGTTCTTTTTCATATCATAGAAAGGGGAAAACTTTCAATCATAAGATCCATTACATTAGGATAACATGAGTTGAAAGAGAAAAGAGAATGAAAGAAATGGCGAGTATATATTTTTAACAGATATAAGTCTATTTATAAGTCTAATTGGTATAGTATGAAAAACATCTAGAATTGTCCGTATTTATAATTCTCCAGGTATTACAACTTTCGTAACTATTTTAACTTATGATGGCAAGTTTTAAATACTAACTTCTAAATGTGCCTGTGGTAGATAATTTTTCTAAATTCTTTTTAGGTAGTTTGAAAGTAAAAATTTTGAAAGATAGGTCATGACCTTTATAATTCTTTCCCTTTTCTTCCTGGCAGTGGTGACATTTGGCCCCGGTCTCATTGTTCTAGTTTTCAAGCTTCTCAGTTTGCGATTACAATAGCAATAATTTTCCCTGGACACTGAGTGGATGACTAGCTCATTCAGTGCCCTGTGTCCTTCCCACATCGGCTGGCAGCAGAGCCTTAGCTGTCCATGCCAAACTTCTTTCTCCAGGGCTCTGTCTTGACATTCTTCCTGAGTAGCTCAACAAAAGCATCATAAAAGAACAAAACAGCCAGAGAGATTCTTAACTGGGTATTCAGAAATTTATAAAAGGATTTATTATTGAGGCTTCGGGTTTTGTTTATTAATTGATTTCGGTTCTCTCTTGTTTGCTGGTCCAATACTTTGTGTATATTAGAGGGAAGGAGGAAGAGAGAAAGGGAAAGAAAGAGAGAGAAGACAGTGAGAATGGAAAGCCTCTTGTTGTGCTAGAGTCCTGAAAAGTGTTTTTCAAAGTTTTCAAAGCTTTTGATTGAGGACTCTAAAGTGAACTGAAATGTTCACATCCCACAAGGGCACAACCACGCAGACTTGACACCTGCAATTTTTTATACATCAAAGTTTGGGCTCTTGTGCATTTAAAGGGCTCCTGTCATCAGGCCCCTGAGGGAAGCCAACTCATTTGGCAGAGAGGTGTGTCAGACTCTGAGAAGGAAGGTACTCTCTTTCAAGAAAGAATGTACGGAAAGACATTCAGAAAGTTCCATAAGGGCATATCCACTCCGGGGCCTGCTGAGCCTCTGAACACACACTTAAAATTGTGGGACATTTTGTTCCACATCAGGTGAAACAAACAGCCCGATTCCCCAGTTAATGATCCTCAGGACAATGCCATTTCTTTTCTTTCTTTTAAATACTGAACTGAGGTCTGTGTGGCGTCTCAGGCCCTCCTCTCCTCCCCATAGGTTTGGCGCTCATTTTCCCCATTATTTCAATGAGTAATGACACCAAGGGCAGGAAGCCAATCCTACCAGCGCTTTACACTTTCCCCTTTCTACAAAATAAAGGAGAACCAAACCAAACAGGCTATAGCATTCGGCTTTGGGGGATTGTGACTAATTTCTCAGCTCTCTTTGCTCTGTCGTAAAATGCTGGCTGTCATTCGACATTTGGCTTTTTTTCACAGAGCCCTTGAGCAAACTTTATTTACAGTGCACGCTGACTTTTATTACTACATAATACAGAAAATATTTGCTTCCTTGTGAAGCCAACTGAATATTTATTTTGATTTCTGTTACTTGTGGTAAACAGAGTTCAAAACACTCTCTACTACCATTGTTCCAAACTGGGCAGAAAGTATGTAAACAATCAGCATAGTGATTGTGTGGCCCAGATCTTGTGATTGCCTCACCTCCTCTTCCAGCAAAAGGAAAGTTTTGGTAAAAAAATAGTTCATATAAATTTTTAATTAAAACAAATATTTTATTGATTTATTCATGAGAGACACAGAGGGGCAGAGACACAGGCAGAGGGAGAAGCAGGCTCCCTGCGAGGAGCCCGATGTGGGACTTGATCTCAGGACCATGGATCCCAGGATCATGACCTGAGCTGAAGGCAGATCCTCAACCACTGAATCACCCAGGTAACCCTAAATTTTAAATTTTAAAGCAACTTTCACCCCTCAGGACAGTCTTTAGTCTATCCCCGTGGTGGCCTTTTATGGGAAGTCACCTCACAGCGAAGTCTTTTCAAGGTAGTTTTAACTAAATTTTCTCTTTGGATAAAGTCCAAGGTAGGCCTGATTCTAAGACAAACACTATTGCCCCTAACATCAAGAGTGTTATATTTTAGATGACATCAGTTAGAACCTGAGTTGGTCGAAATAGATGTCCGTACTCAGATACATTTGGTCTGTATTTAGATAAATGATTCTGGCTTTGCCGATTCCATTTGCTTCCAGAACCAACCTGCCTGGTGTACCTCAGTGGCTTTGAATGATTGACCAGACTTGGACCCATTTGGCCTTTTGTATGGTCTGGTTTCTTCATATTCACATTATGATAAACATGTTAGTCCAGACTGTCTGCATCTGCGTCCTTGCTCTCGGGCTTTTTGTGATTACCATTTTTTGTAATTTGGTGGACTTTTAAATGATTTTAGTCCCACTTATAACCCCCATACCAGTTTATTTTTTTACATTTTAAAGAAAGAAAAATAAATCCAGAGTAGCAGAACATTTTTAGTTCATATTTTTTAATGCTGGGAAAATCATATATGCTAGCACGAATCCAGACTAATATTTATGTCAACATTTTTCCAACCCTGGATATACCTTCCCACTGAGAATTTGGGAGCGAGATTTAGTTTCTGGCTTACACTTAAGCCCACATCTAGAGTTTCTGAACTTCAATCCTAGCAGATCACTTTGGAGTTGCTTTTTCCTTTCTACACTTTATAGGACATTTATAAAACTTCTGCCTTCCTACTGGAGGTGCTCACAATGGGGCCAATGGGAATGTTCCACAAGAAAAGAAAAAAACTGGGATCAGATCAGGAATCAACCTTGGCTCTATCACCTCCTAGATGCATGATCTTGAGCAAGCTACTAATCTTCCCAAACCACAGTTTCTTCTTTAAAATAAGGGAAATGATACATACCTATATCATAAGATTACTATAAAGGTTAATAAACATAATAATGCCTAAAGAGCATTTGACACAGTGTTATATGTATAGTTTGCATTGGCTCATTATTCATAGAAAACTATTCTGATATTCTGATAAGAGTAACTTTTTAAAAATTAGGTTTTGAAAAATATTGGACTTTCTACACACATACCAGTTAAGTCAGTCAAAGATATTTTATAAAACTTCAACTGAGGGGAAAAATTTCTAGGATATCTCTAAGTGGGGCATCGAATACTTTCAGTATTTTGTATATGAGTCTCAGCTAGCATTTTATTCTTTGGTATCATTTGGTAAACTGTGTTTATGGCAAATCTTTTAAATCTTCAGTTTTCCCATCAATAAAATGAAATGACAAAACTTGGCTTTAGAATAAAGGAAATACTGAAGATTACTATTAACTGTCCACTTTGTAAATAACAGGGTGTTGAAGAACTATTTTGTATATACTGTGATTAAAAGATGCATCACAAGGTTATCATTTTTATATTTAGGAATATAGATGAATCATGAAGATTTTGTCTTATCATGTTGAACTTGATTTATCTTTTGCATGCTTGAGAAGCATGGTCAAAGTCTTTATTACCTTAATACATTTTTCCTGAAGATAAAACTTATCTTTGATGCATAATGATAGTGACAGGTTGGTGAGGTTTGGAACCAAAGTTTGTATTTTTAGGGGCCACCAAACTGAGCCAATGAAGAGAGAATCTGGTTATCACCATCAGAATAATCCCATAAGGTTGAGCAGGAATCATCCCTACCATGGAAAATGAGTCTGTACATTTAGTTTATTGAATAACAGCACAGAGTTTAAGAACTTGAGCTTTGGCGTTGGATTGGGTATGAATCCTGGATCCAGAACATTCTATTTGATCATAGGCAAGTTACCTAAATTCTCTGCATTTCAGTTTCCTCACCTGTAAAAGGAGGTTAATCATAGAACCTACTCAACTGAATTATTTTGAGAAAATTAAGTAAAAGCAGTAAAGGTTGTAGAGAAGTATCTGGCATAAAGGAAGTGCTTAATAGTACTAGTGGTTGCTGGTATTATTAGGATCTTGGTAAATTCACAGACTTTTTTTTTTTTTTTTAACTGGTAAGAGGTATGACATTAAATATGGCATTTTTGCATTTGGGTTAAAATTTTAAGGACATTTATCTATGCTCACACCTGAGTACACCATTTGGATCCTACTCACACTACTATTATCACCTACATCTGTTATCCTTTTGTTAGTTATTTAGGTAAAGCAAAAGACATATGCTTGTCCTCAAGAAGTGAATATTCTTTCAACAGAGAAAAGGAATGCACAGTTGAAAGACTGGCAATCTGCTTGAAGGCTAAACCTTAAAGCTTGCTTTTCTATCTTTTAAGGCTGAAATTCAAAATAGTGAAGATTAATAGGATTCTACATACACATAATATGCACTTTTTCTCTTCTGTTTGCGTTTAAATCAACATTGGAGGAGCACAAGTTTGGAATCTGAAAGACCGGACATCCCATTTCTCCATTCAGTAGCTGCATGAACTTAGGCAAGTTCATTGGTCACTCTGAGCTCTAATTTCCTCATCCATAAAAGGGAAATAATACCTGTTAGCTCAAAAAATCAATTTGAGGATAAAAAGAAATAGCATTTACAAAGCACCCAGCACAGAGCCTGACTCTTGGTTCATGGTCATTTTCCTTCTCTCATTAAATGCAGTAAAATAAGAAAATGGACATTCTAAAAATTCTCTGAAGTCATGTAGCCATTCTCATGTTTTCTTGATTCCATGGCAAACCCCTGTAAGTTTCTTTAGTCCATTTTTACCTCTACATGAAATGGCTTCCAGGTATACACCCCCCCCAGAATAATATCATATCTATAGTAGCGGCCACACAATTGTTCTTTAATTGAATTTGAAAATAATCTACATCATCATTGTTACAACACAAATTGACCTCCCTTTCACAACTATTTATTTATATTCCACAACTAATTAATGAATCGAAGAGTTCGCTACTTTATACTTTAGATTCATTTCTGCTTGTGGCATATAGAGATAATCTATTCAAATAAATTCTGGCAATATTTAAAAATTCATACACAGAGAAAGCCCTAGCTTCTTCCTTCTAATATAGCAGTTTCTATGCTCTGATGATACGGAGCTATAAGCCATGCACACTGAATCCATGAGTTGGGTCACAAGTATATAGCAGCTCTTTCCATACTTTATCAAGAAATGAAAAATCCGTACACACCTAGGCTGAAAAAGAACTTCAAATTAACCAGACCTTTGATTTACCCCAAACTGATTTATGAAGTCATTTGATCAACCGTAATCTCTAGCCTCCGTCTGCTTACCTACCCTCCCTCCAGTCCACCTTGCAACTTCCACCTACCTATAACCTCCACGGCTGATTATGGAGTCAAAGATAAAACCCCAGAAAGAATATCTCACTGGCTTTGCCTTTCAATCTACTTCTAGGAAGATTCCGTTTTCCTTCGCAGATAATTCTACATTTCTATAAGCACTGGTATTCATTATACACTGTAGAAGACAAAAGTAATGTACATTCAGTTAGATCATAAAAAGTTGTCAGCTCATCAGTGACTTCCTATGATGTCATCAGCAACAGTTAAGCTCCACCAATACTGAAGATGAAATTACAACTTCAGTACTGCCTCAGTTATGTGGCCTAGTGTGTACAGCAGAGCTGACTTTAATATATGTTTCCTTATCCCTATAAAAAACATCAAAGGCCAGATTTTCAAAGCCTTGCATGGCTGGCCATTTGGAAAGAGCTATATCCAGGCCCCCAAAGCCTTCATTCTAAGCAGATGGCAGTGGCAGCAGTGAGGATAGAAATTGCAAGCACAGGCATGTCACGACACTTTTTAACACCAGCTCTGACAAGGGAGGGGCTGGCATGAAGAGAGCCGGAACCACCACTAAGTTCTAAAAGCCAGGTATTGTGCTGACTTGTGGCAGGTAGAAGACCTGGTAGAAGCTCAGTGCCAGTTTGCTCTTCCTTGGCCCCGGGACCTGCACTCTTCCTGGCGGACACCACCAACCAAACGACCGGCCCGCCACTAGGTGGCGCCCTCTTGTTCTACCGAATTTCTATGTGATGGCAAAGCCACCTGTCAGGAGCTCCGTGTTATTAAAAGATTTAAAGGGAAAAGAATAAAGTATCAGGTTTTCCTCCTTATCACAGCAGCTGGAGGTAAATTCTTAAACCCATTTTGGAATCCTGTAGTTAGGCTCTTCCTCTGAGACTGTAAAAACAAATATCTAGCACATTTGAAAGCTTTAATATATATTAAAGACTATGATAACACAATTGAGAATTTTTCTTCCTTTCGGGAGTGCACAAGACATACATTCAACTGAGCTGCTAATGTCTGCGGTCATTTGAAAAGGCAACGTCTCCCAACCTTGAATTTTAATAACTCCTTTTGAAAATCTCTGTTGAAGATATGACCTAAGCCTTAAATAATCGCTTGGCACAATATCAGAGAATGGCAAGTTATATTTGTTTTCTCTCTCTCATGTTGTCCTCAAACTTTGGAAATCTTACTACAGGAAGATTGAGGCTTGGAGTTTGCTATGTGGATGAAAATACACATTTATTACACATCCTAACAGGTATAATGTTCTCCGTAAAACCTAAATCAAGCTCTTGGATACAATGGTTCTTTTAGAATAAGACTCTAGCTTATGTCTTCCGAAGGGATTTTAAGTCCTATGTGTGAAGGGTGTTAATGAAGGGGACACTTTTAATACCTGAGGCCAGGGGATCCCTGGGTGGCTCAGCAGTTTGGCGCCGCCGGCCTTTGGCTCAGGGCGTGATCCTGGAGTTCCGGGATCAGTCCCACGTTGGGCTCCCTGCAGGGAGCTTGCTTCTCCCTCTGCCTGTGTCTCTGCCCTCTCTCTCTCCACCCCCAACCCCATGAATAAATAAAATATTAAAAGAAATACCCGAGGCCACAGTGAAAAGCCAGTAGCTCTTTTCCTATAGCCAAAACTTTATTGACGATTGGTGTGTGTATCAGCATAATATGCATTATTGGCCAGCCATTCCAAGGTAGCCATTTACCGTATTCAGTTTTTTTTAATCTGGCATCAAAATGTATTATTCTAGTTTTTTGCCTTTTAAATATTTGCATACTTGCATAGCACCAAAAAACTTTGTTAAAAACTGAACTGAGGACCTTTTGTTCCAGGTAACATAGTTCAAAACTTTATGTCCAACCATTTGGAGAAACTGTATTTCAAAATGTTATCCCTCCCAGGCTGAGATCATTACGTTCTAAGCCTCCAGGGACACACATATCTCAAGTTTTTTGTCTCTTTAGCATTTCCTATTATAGAAAAAAAGAGAATTCCTTTCACAAACTCGGCAGGCCTTTGAAGAGGCATCATGCCATTCTTCATCTTCTGTCATGACACATGAGGCTTTAGCTTTGTTTGTATTTTTTGTAGTGAATTCTTTTCCTTCTCATGCCAGCCCATGGTGAATTTCCCAGATCTTCCTTTCTATCCCCAACAGAGGGAGAACACTGGATCTGAAATCCTGTCTTATTTTAAAACTGATTAGAAGTAAGACATGTATAGCAACCTTGTGACTAAGAACTAATATTTGCCAGCTCACATGAGTCTCTCACTCGTCTGGATTTCTCCACAGAGGTTCAGCTATTGGAAGGATGAAGGGAATCAGCATTTCCCCCCTCTTTTTTTTCTTTGTTTAAATAGATATAATACACATACCAGAAAATCCACCCTCTTAAAGTGTATAATTCAGTAGTTTTGCCTATGTCCACAAGTTGTGTGACCATCACCACCATCGAATTCCAGACATTTCCATTGCCCCAGAAAGAAGCCTCATAGGCATAAACTCCCCATTCCTTCCTCCTCCCAGCTCCTTACACCAATTAATCCACTGTTTGTCTCTACGTCTTGTAGACATGAAATATAAATTGGATCACATAATATGTTGCCTTTTATGCTTGGTTTCTTTCACTTAGAACATTATCAGGGTTCACCTGTTTTGTAGCATTATCAGCACTGCATTCCTTTTTAGTGCTAGACAATATTCCAACATATTAATTTCTAATTGGCCATGATGAATAATTGCTCACCTTGGGTCTTTGCTCAATTTGGGTCTTTGAGTAGTCATAAAACTAAAATATTTATAAATAAACATTTCTAAAGCTAAAATATTATGTAGTGTAGTCAAATAGATTTTGAAATCAAGAAATTCCTAGTATTCTGGTAAATAAAAATAAAACAAAATTCCTTTTGATTTTTTCCCCTCTTTTGTTTTCACTTCTCAATAGGTACTACTGGAAAACCCTCTAAAATATGATCATCTCTTCAAGGTGGTAAGCATAATAATTTGGGACAATATTAAGGAAAGCCTACATATTATAAGAAAAGAAAGAAATATTTGGCTTTGAAATCAAGAGATATATATTTGGAACAGTCTATTGTTTACTAGTAGAAAATGTCACTTTTATTTACCCTAGAATATTTAACCTAGAATATTTTTTGTGAATTAAGCCCACTAGACTGATAACTGTATCCTAATTCTCAGTGTCCTGCCTGGCCCATAGGAGGTGCTTATTGAATAAATGGACAGGTGGTTGGATGGTAATGATTCAAAAATCAAACCACATGTTTTCTAGCACTGAGTAATCCTTAGTGTTGATATGATATGCATTCCATCATGACTTAATAGTTTATTTTAATTAATACTATATACAAAATCTGAAGCTAAAGGATATATATGAAAAATATACTACTGCCAACTCTTGTAATGACCTCTGAAGCAAGGACTCAAATATTTATCAGAGACAGTTATATAGATGATATATGGTAACATATATAGATACATGGATATGTGTGTGTCCTTTGATGAGATAGGGAAATGCAAACTAATATGATTTGGAAAGGTGCTGAGTTTCAGGCACTGGAGATATGGAAAGTGTTAAGCACTGGGGATTGTGAAAGAAATAAGATAGGTTCTTTGCTTCTCTAATTATTTATTGTCTTTGGGGAGGAAGAGTTCAGCCCTAGCACCATGTTCCTGTACTGCAGGTCAGGGCCTGTGTGATCGGTGGAGGAGTGACATCACAATCATAAGGAGGTTGGCTGGGTGGCCCGTGACTTCCCCAACCCTTGCTGTATGCAAGGTGTGCACTGCACTGGGCAGTGGTAGAGAGGCCTGCAGTCCAGACAGTGCCCTCATGCTATCTGCTCCATCTTCTTCCTCTCGTCTACTGGGACCCACACTCTGTCGGGAAGTGCTTGTTGCTTCTTCTCCCATCTTGGTGCATTTTGTCTTCTTCTCTATTACGCAGCAGGCTCAGGCCTTCCTCATCTCCCCTTCCATTAAGCTACTTCTCCTTTGTGTTTTAAAGATAAAGTCCTATGTTTTTAGTAGTGTTTGTGAGGGATCAGACACATCTTTTAAATGGGGCTAGTGTTTTTACAGGTTTGTTATTGTTTCTGGGGATGTTCTGTGCCCAAAGTTCCATGGGTGTTGTTGAGTGGCCTGCCCTGAACTATTTTTCTTATAAATCCTGTCAGTTTTACTGTGTATTCTCCAGGATGCAAGGTTTCTCCGAAATGTCTATCGCACTACGGTAGAACTGCCTGTACACATCAAAGCAAACAAACAAAAAACCCATAATAACAAGTATAATGAAAGGAAGGCTATTTGAGGATGTTAAAAGCAAGAGAATTCTAAGCATGATCTGTAGTGGCTGGTTAGTCAATGCTACAGTGATAATATCTCAGGGTTTGAGGGAAGATTTAAAGTTGAATACAAATAGCAAATTACTGGATGGTATGAAGCAGCACAGTAGAATGATGAAGAGCCCGTGCTCAAACCACACTGGGGGGCAGAGGGTCAACCACTTTCTTATTATAGGACCTTGGGCACACAATTTATTCTCTCTACGTCTCCATTTCATTATCAACCAAATGAGAGAACTGTAAGAAGCTGAAATGTGATAATAATGTAAAGTGCTTAGTGTGTTGCCTGGCATTCATTCAGTGAGTACTGATTAAGTGTCTGGGAGCCAGGCATTACTCGAGAGTCTGAGGACACAGCTGCAAACCAAGTACAACATAAATATTCCATTTTCTTTAAAGTTAGCTATTCTGATGATGTTTCTCATTTACTTATATTTGCCATATATTTCTAAAACACTGAATATCTTCGGGAAGGAATGACAATGAAAAAAATGAGTCGTTAGGAAGTTAGGTATTCTTCACTGCCTCGCTGGAACCTATCCCTAAGGGAAAATGAAGACAAAAGGCACCAGGGGTGACCATGTTGCCAGAAGGACGTGGAATTGACCGATGCTGGACTTGCAAGTCCCTGGCAGGTCGGTTGGCGGTGCCCTTTTGAAGAAGACACTGGGCTTCTTAAGATGCTTTCAGAATGAATGCTCAGGGAGCTTCTAAAAGGAACTTTGCGCAAAACGAATATGGATCCATTTAAAAAGAAAAAAAAAAGGCAGAAAAAAGGAAAAGACCTGCCACCCCTTCCCCATGTGCAGCAGGGGAGTGAGACGAGATGGGGGAGGAGGGCACAAGGGCTCTGCAAAGGAGCCGGGCAGCTGCGGCCCGGGTGAGATGCACTGGTGAGATGCGCACTTGGAGAAACGTGCCTATGGGGTCGGGAATGAGACGCGGGGGCTGGGTGCGGGGCGCCCGGAGGGTGCAGCCTCTCCCGGCCTGGCCTGGCTTGTCTGTTGGCGTAAGCGGAGCGCAGGGTCCTCGCTGGCTGCCGAGGAGCTGGCGCCGGGCAGGTGACTCGCAGCCAACAACAGCAAATGGTGGCGGCGAGGAGGAAGCCTGCGGTGCTGCAGCCCCCTCTAGGGTAACATTCAGGAGCTCAAGAAGAAAGCGAATGCAAGAGGGCAGCTCCGAAAGGACAGGCTTGAAACCCGAGCGAGGGGACGGGGCTGGGGCTGGGGCTGGGGGGAGAGGAGGAGGAAGCCAGCCTCAGTTCCAAAGTATTGCCATCAGGTCCTGCTGACACCAAAGCAAAAACATCCCTCGCCACCCCAGGTGCTGGGAGGCCGGGTTCGGGTGTCCGTGGGGTGTTGGCCCTGGCTGCGTTGGGCTCCTAGCAAAAGATCAAAAGGGGGGTTTGCTACTCTGAAAGCAGAACTTGGCGTGCACTTTTCAGAGAGGGGCTCTGGTTTCATCAGAAGCTATTTTTCAGAAATAACAAGCTGGGGATGATAGTCTCCCCCTCTCTCCTTTCTCCTATCATTCATGTCCTAACTCTCTCCCCCTCCTCCTCCTCCTGTCCCCCTGCCCAAGATCCAGACCAGAAATGTGCAAGAATGCTTTCCTGTCACATAAGGCCAATGAAGAGAATTTATATTCTGCTCCATGTTATCTGGCCCGAGGAGGAGAATTACAGAAGACACAGCATCCCAGCACTGAACACATGGTGGCAAGCCTGCCCACTGCCCTCACTGTCTTGGGGGTGCCCTTGTCCCTCTCGTTCCCATGCCAGTGCATAGCCAGGGTCAGCAGGCAGGGCTGCATGAGTGCCCGAGGAATGGCTCCTGGTCTTGGCACTTGGAGTGTATCAGTGTTAGCTGCTGGGTGCCTAAGTCATGCTCAGTAAGGATTTAGTGGCAACATTTGGTCTCCGATGAGCCCAGCTAGGAGCAGCGACTGTCTTCTTGCCAAGGCCAGTCAGCTCAAAAGGTCATGTGACACCCTGGGATTCATTCTGGCATTAATGAAATGCCTTGCTTATCACTGTTCTGGGCCAACGGCTTTGTTTCTGACTGAGAGGAAACCACTTCCAAATATAACATGATCTATTTAGTGTTGTGGATTGCCTTTCTAAACTCGCAAGAATAGTCTCTGTAAGTCAGATTCTGGAGAGCCAGTTAGCTAAGAACAAGCCTTGGGTGACATCCTAAGAAGCTCGGACTTGACCCTGGCACAGTCAGAGGGCTGTTAAAGAAACTTAAGCTTTGACCACAACAGAGGGATAGACTGTAGGCTCTCCTGACTGGAAAGAGGTCCCAATGGGAGAAGCAGGAGGGAGAGATGAGGGTCAGACCAGAGTAGTAGCAGAAATAGAGAGGAGGGGATGATGCAAAAGATATTAATGGAGGCTATCTGGAATTGTGACGTGAGGAAAAGGAGATTGTCTCTGGTCCTAGTAATCCAGTCATGAGGAGGCTGCTGCCACTAACAAAGATGGGGAATTAATAAGTAGGTTGGCAAGAGGATTGGAGTAGAGGTAATAAGGTCAGTTTTGATGTGCAGGGTGTGAGGTGCCCAGAAAAGGCCAATATCTCTCCTTGAGAATCCCTCTTGGCCACAGGGAATTGCCTTGCCCATGATTACAACCCTCTCAGATGGTGGCCCCCAGCCAATGCTTGGCTGATGCCCAGATCCAAAGGCCCAGCCACCAGGCTGCAATGTGGGACAAGGCTTAAGGGATTATTCCAGCTCCAGAGCTCCCTCAGGCTTGGCTACAGCCTCATCTGTGGGTCAGCATTTTTCTCAGCCCACTCCCACCTTCCTCTCTTTCTTCCGGGCGTGCCTCTCAAGGATTCTCCCCAACACACCTTCTTCCAGCAGCTCTCTACCCTGCAGGCTGCTTCCAGAGAACCCTGTGTGAGAATGTGTTAGATGAAAATGATTCCATGCGGATGGCTAAGAAAAGAGAAAAGACATGGTTCTGAAAATTAACAGAGGAGGAAGTTTCTGGGAGCAGGGAGGAGTCAACAGTAAAGATGTAGATTAACATGGGGTCAGAAATGTGTGTGCTGAACAACCAAGAGGTAAACCATGGGTAATCTCGGTAAGAACTGTTCAAGGGAGTAGTACTATAGATGACAATTAGCAGAGGATTGATGCCTTCATGAGCAACACAGGGAAATTCACTCAGTGTAGAAGCTTGTCTGTGGAGACGAAGAGAGAGACAAGGTGAGAAGTTCAGGAAGAGTCTCCTGAGTAGAAAAGACTGATTTGCAGTAAAAGAGCCCTAAAGCAAGCAAGAGCATGATGAGGGCACTTGGGTAGCTCAATTGGTTAAACGTCTGGCTCTTGATTCTGGCTCAGGTCATGATCCCAGGGTCCTGGGACTGAGCCCCACATCGGGCTCCACGCTCAGTGGAGACCCTGCTTAAGATTCTCTCTCCCTCCACCCCTCCCTCACTGCTCGTGCACATATGCTCTCTCTCAAATAAATAATTAAATAATTTTTAAAAAATAAAGAAAGGGGATGATGATATTGGGTAAAGAGCAGAACAGTAAGGAGATGAAGTTCTTGGGGGGCTGGGGTGGGGCGATCGGAGCCAAGTCCTTCCCTGACACTGGCTGTAGGGAGGTATGGAGGTGATGGAAGGGGCAGGAATGGCTCTACCATCTCCTACATCAGTCCCTCTATTAGCACGCAAGGTCCTGCCCAATCTTCTTCAACCTCCTTCTGCCCTTATCTGTCACTAATCTTCTTCAGACTTTCAATCCTCAAACCATCCAGATCACTACAAGCCCTCCAAGCTTCCTTCCATTCTACTAAGAAATCTATTATTCTGTCACTGAATTCTGTTACCTTTTATTACCATTTCATTGGCTTGTCTCTTCTGGATTTATCCAAGGTTCTCTATTTTAAAATTTCTACCTATTCTTTAAAGTAGAACGTCAAATATTATCAAAGATGTTCCTCCTTCCTTTCCATCTTGGCCTCACAGACTTCCTCTCAGGTTGAAGTTCACTTCCACGTCTGCCTAGGATACCTCTCCCGCCCAACAGCACCTGCCCTTGGACTTCAATTTTCCTAGCTACCCAAACGGATCAGATTCCCCCGATCCCAACCTCTATTACACATTCTCATAGCAGTATGTTTCTCCATAACACATACCATGCTAGGAGTTATATATTTGAACATTTGACTAAGTCTGGTTTTCCTATTAGACCATAACTTTGTAAAGTCAGGGACTCACTGTGGAGTGGTGTCTGGCACATTTATTTAGTTGGACAAATAAATGAATACTTGCTGTAGTCTACTTTTATCTCATTTATGAAAAGACTGAAGGAGACATAAATTCTATAAGGACAGAGGCCATGCATTTTTACCTTTTTATTTCCTAAAGCATCTAGTACAGGACTTTGCATACAGTAGGTACTCAATATATCTTAGCTGAGTGAGTAATCAATAGCTTTTTTTTCTTTAACCATAAAAAGAATCATTAGATTGCATGATCATGGAGCTGGCCAGTATCAGGAACTACTGTGTCACAGTATCCAAGATCCCTGGCTCTACTTTCTCAATGTACGCATGCATTCCAAACATGTACTTAGTATCTACCATGTATCAGAAGTTGTGCCAGGTGATGGAGTGGTGAGCAAAACCAGGTACAGCTCCCGTCTTCATGGAGTTCTCAGTCTAGTAATGGACTCAGACTCTAATCAAAGAGTCGTGCAAATAGATATAAAAAATTTCAATCTATCTTCAAGGAGGAGAATGGATTAGAGATGAGATTCCTCAGAGACTTTTAACTATTCCCCTCATTCTACAGGAACTTCTCAGACGCTGATTGTATCACCCTGGTTTATTTTCATCAAAGCCCTTATTACTGATGAACATTTTCTTTTGTTTTTCAGATTTTCTGTTCTCATCTATCCCATGCTACTTCTCCAGTGGAACACAGGCTCCATGAAAGCCAAAAATCTCATCTTCTTATTCTTCACCATAGAATAGTTCCTGATACATAGTTTAAGTGTCCATAAAAATTTGCCGAAATCGATTTTAAATTTTTATTGTTGTGAAGTGGGACAGAAGGAATGTGTGTTTAGGCTTCTGGAAATACTATCATTTCTTCTTTACCAACTTATCATGGGCTCCATGAAAATGACTTTATAGGACCTTGCCCAAGGTTTGTATAACACTGAACTCTTTTAAATAAGGGGATTTTGAAAACCTCCTAATAGCTCTCTGTCTTGATGGAACAAAGAGAAGGGCTAGGTATAAAAGTGTACCACTCCCTCTGATTATTCTTTTTTAAGCTGATGAATCTAGGATCTACCAACTACTTTTCCTGAGTTTGGAAGGCTACATAAAGGTTTAGCATTTGCTTGCCAGACAACTTGTCATCATAACCAATCTGTGTGAAACACTAAAATTTATAGTTTCTAACAGTTTTTTTTGGATTGGTGGAAAGATATGAGGATTGCAATTAACATTCCCCTAAACAGCAAAGCATTATGTGGACACATTCCGTGTTGAACCCAGTAGAAATTCCATGTTCTATAAGTCAGGACATACACAAATTATGGACCAGGTCTGTTAGAGTTTTATGGGTTACTCTGTTGAAACTTGTGGAACTATTTGAAAGTTCTTCTAGTCTATTGTTAAGTGTGTAGTTTAGATTCTAGCCAGTACTTAGGCTTAATTAGCTTTGTGTGAATAAACTGAGTTTTCTGTTCAGATCTCTGGGATTAATATAAAATTGGTTATAAAATCATGGCTTCCTTTTCAAATCGTACCTTTAATTTGACCTGTAGGAGTGGTTGCCCAGTTTTTTTCTGAGGTGTATTACCATCTTTACATACATCCAGACCAAGTCTATTAAAAGTGATTTGGCTTCCCTAATTTCAGTGCCATCAAGGAAGTTCAAAACAACAAAAAAAATTTAAATGGCAGTATTAAATGAAATCAATTCATTGCAGTCCCTGAGAAATTCTAATAATTTATATTATAGTCCATATGTAAAATTCTCCAGGCAGGGCCAGAGAGAATAAAAAATTATTCTGTTATGTTTCATACCATTTCCCCTGAAAGGACAACAGGGAAAGAAATACAAATGCTGATATCATTTTGATCATAATGGGCTTTCAATAGAGTCTATATGAAGAATCAATTTGTGGTCACTAAAACTGTTCACAACCTTTAAGTGACAAAGCCATACAAATGAAGTTTTTTGGTTTCATTTTCCAGTTGCAGGCAGCATGGTAAGGACCTACAAGGGCCTACTCAGTTATTCTCATTTTGTATGATCTGTGCTTTCTTCTTTTTAAAACAAAATTAACAGAAGGTGTGTTACTTAAAAAAATCTAGCCCGGATTATTTTAAAGATTTCAAATAGTGTATGTGTCCACACTAGATGAGACAGAAATGCCTTATGTGAATACTGGTGCCTTCTAAACAGTGGTGCATGTTTTGAGTAAACACATTAAAAGCCTGAGTTTCGTAGTATAGTGCAGGTACCTAACGCAATGTCAAAGTTGGAAATGAAGGTGGGGACTTCTGGTGGTATCTGAAGACACCAAAACTCCAAAGTGAAGATGCTGGCATTAGTGAGAGCTCACAGAAGAACCATGGGTTGAAAATGCTGCAGATGATGAGCAGCCGCAGCAGAGACAATAAATAAGATGCTCTTTGTAGTATCACTCCTGTAATTTTATACACGCATTGTCGGCCTCACCACCTGCTTTTTAAAAAAGGAATAATATTGGTAGAAGACTCATGAAAAGAAAAGCTTTAGGATTAGAATGAGAATTGTGGGTTAAATACCAGCTAGCTCCAGATCCAGAATGATTGCCTATGAGCATCCTTTGTAAGCACATAAAAAAATAAAGAGCTGATCACTAGCATGCAGTGTGGCTGCATTAAGGACAAATGATGTTAAACTATTTATACCTTTTTTTTTTTTTTTTTTTACCTAAGCAATATCAAACTGACTAGTAGATTAGAGCAATGACATAACATAATTACGAGTCCTAACAGTTATGTAGCTAGGACTTGGTAATTTATAGACTATCTTCACATATTTTATTATATTTTGCTCTTTACAATAATTGTATGGGTATCTGGGCAGATAATAGCAATTCCCATGTGGAAACAAAGACTAGGAAAGGTTATCTGAGGCCCACAGCAAACAAGTACTGACATTCGGGTCTACTCATTCAATCTAGTACTCATTTCTAATATATGACTGTTTGATTTTAGCAAAGTATTTAATAATCTTTGGTGATGTGTAATGGGAAAGATAGAACAATATGAGCCACATGAGATTCCAGTTGAAGCATACACAGATGGCTGAAAACCTGTGTAGTCAATTCAACAAATATTTACTGAGCAATTGCTGTGTTCCAGGCTCTCTGCCAGGTCTAGTGAAACTAGTAAATCAATGCCGATATAAGAGAGATGTGAAAGACTCGTCATTTGGCATTTTCATTAATTATTTGATTAAATACATGGAAGATATTTTTTATGTAATCTGTGGGTAGCACTCAGCTAAGATGAGTAGCTAAAAAAAGTCTTGATCTGCTAGGACAACAGGCCAAAGTTAGTGAGCTGGCCTCCTTCAAGGGATATGTTAGATTCTAAATTTATATTAAAAGGAAAAAAATCTATTATCCAATATTGAATGAGGAAGAGACCAGTGTTTTGCCATTTATTGTTTATACAGAAGCATACAGATTTTTGTTTTGTTTTGTTTTCTGTAAACTCAATAAAAGCAGGATCTTGTGGCTAGTGGGAAAAATTTGCAATTTTATGCTTGCCACATGAATAGAAATAAAACTCCAGCTTATCAAGACAACAACAGTTCTGCATCAGCACAGGATTTGATCGCTTATTACAATGTTCAGTTCTGGGGAATCATAGTTTTAGGGTGCTGATAATCTGCTCCTTTGAGTGGGTGAGGGTTGGTCATGGGAATACAAGGAAGAGGAACAGAGGCTATTGTATTGAAGCAGACATGACTTTGGGGGCAGCCGAGAGGTTTTCTTCATCAAGGCAGAAGAAGGTGAAGATTTGTCTTTTACAGTTCCATAGAGCAGAAATTGTACGAAAGGGTAGAAATTTAAGAAGGGCTAGTTTGGGCTCTGTATTTGCGACAATGTCTTAACACTTGGAGTTATCATTGGGGGCTGTGTTGTCTCGAAAAGTGGTATGTTTCCCATCCCTGGAAACGTTCTGGCAGAGTCTGGATGACCATCTGCCAAGGAATGCGGCAGAGAGGATTCCAGCTTTGAGTGGGAGTTTGGACTAATGACCTCTGATGTTGCTTCCAATTCTAAGACTTGGAGTTTCTAGTATGGTGTCCCATACACAAATTCTTATACCCAGTGAAATTTGTTTCAAATCCTAGTAATCTGGAACTTTAAACATCTCAGAGGATGCTTACAATTGTCTCTGAATGAACACACAAGCTTATTCCAAAAGAGACTTGTAAATAATGGGCCACATCAGCACACTTTTAGCTTCTTCCACAAATGGGATATTTTATGGGATTTGCCTCTGACAGTGCTGGATTCTTGCAAGTCATATAACCAGTGCTCCTTTGTGTTTGTATTCTGGACTTATAAACTCAACATCTCAATGAATAAAACACCTCTGGGGCATTTCTGACCCTGAGGTGGTCCCCTAAGTTTGTCTTAATTGAAATCTATTTCCTTGGTATCATCTGGTAGTTGAGTAGTGGCTGGTGGCACAGGTGTGGCACATGTATACCTCTGGCCGAGTACATGTTATAATTGTTCCACATAGCTGCCCCAGTCTACCTGACATGCAGTAATTAGGGCACCCACATTGACAGTTTGGCACCATTTCCTTACCATCTCTGTGGGGACCTAGAATATGCAAATGCAACATGACCCATTCAGTGTGTTATTTTATGTCTATATAGATGATTTATGGCTAAACCATACAGTGCTAACTATTTGAACCCACTTCCTGCCCCAGCGAATAGTTCTTACAAATATTGGTTAATGGTATAAGTCACATTGCCTTCTTGCTCTTCTTATTCAATTACATTCAGCAGACATTTCCCCCTTTGAGGTACACAATTTTCACTTCAGCTGGAGGGGTCTACACTGGTGCAAGAGGGTTTTGGGGGGGACTAGGACAGCCATTGTTCTGGTATTGGCCTTGCTTCAGTATCTCTGGGAGAAAGGAGTTCACAGAGCTGCTTTTATTCTATGATACTTGGAGGTCAGTGAAATAGTCGAGGTCAGTGGGATGAGACTGCCGGAGTCACATCAAACTCACTTAAATGTATGTATCTAAAGCATGTTTTGGTTTTCAGTACACAGCCACAAGATTCCCAAAGTCTGTATGACACTCACGTGGAGAAAGGTGAGAACCAGATCAGTTCCAATTCCCTACAAGGGGCCATTCCTCTGGATTGGCAACCTTTACATACGCAACATGGACTAAGAAATGCTGAACTTGGCATTAGAAGGAGAACTCGGGCATTCCATAGGAAGCCTGTGTGGGTCACAGAAAAACAATGCTATGGATAAACTCTGGCAATAATAAATGCTTAGGATACTGGAAAAGCCTTGTGTTCAGAGTGTCATCTAGCAGCAGAGGCACATCACCTGATGATTGTTAAAAATGTAGACTCTCAGTCTTCATCCCAGCCCTTCAGAATCAGTATGCACAGTTCGAAGACATCCCCAAGTGATTCCTATGTATATAAAACTTTAAGAAGCCCCGCTTTAAAACTTATTACAATTGGATCAATAGAGAGTTAAGATGAAATTTCACTGAATGAAGAAAAAAAAAGTTTGCATTGTGAATATAGAAACAAAACTTTTAGATCCCCCTCTCCCTAAAAGGGAATGATGAATTAGTAAGAGAATTACTTATGCCTAATGAATAAAATTAATGATGCTCTGCATTTTAAATTAATGTTAATCTTTTTTCCAGGGTACAAAAACCCCTGAAAGCATTGTTCTGGGTGACTCAACTTAAATTTAATTAGTGACTGGAGTAGCAATAGAGTCAAATTTCAGTTTAATTCAAAAACACTCCTTTATGGAACCTCCTAGATTACCCGGTCACACACTAGCACACAAAACACTTTAGCCACATCATGATCCCAACACCAAAGAGGAACCCAAAACATTTTTTAGGGTATGTCGTGAGAAGTGACTTTTTTTTCCCTTAACCACACAGAGCTCTTTTGCAATCACAATAAGGTTTTGCAAAAGCATGGGGTGAAAGCTATAAAAGTTATGAAGTCATATTTAGATTGACTAAGAGGTTATGATTTCCAAGTAAAGAGAGTAATGTTTCCAAAAATAGTGTAGCTGATCTAGTGGCAAAGAATATGCCATTATGAAATATAGAATTTATAGATGTAAATACACGTGTGTGTATGTATATTTATGTATATCTAAAATGTTATGAACTAATGAAAATAGCAATCAGTGGTGGGGTTTGCAAAAATGCTATAATTCAGACACACACCATTTAAAAACTCATTGATAAATCATTGGAACTTATAGCTGACTTCTGATTTATTTTTACGCCGACTGCAGTTGTGACCCGAGGGAGATGTTTATACACCGACAATTTCAGTGAGGAGCAGCAAGAGCTAATCTGCTCAGTTTTTGAGCTCTGAGAGTTATGCTTTGAATTAAAGAAGATTTATGGAGGGAGCAATGGCCTTTTATGGATTACACGCTAAAGATCAGAATGAGTAAGAAAGAAGGCATTCAAAAGAACTGAGGTTTTTTATTTATGCACATTACAGAAAAATACAGTCGAAACGGTCAAAAATCATGTCTATTGCCTCATTTTAATATATAGTATAATCCACCTTCTCCTATTTACATGCTACTGTTTCATTGTGTTCTGATGTATGATGTCTTGCAATTGTTGTATATGATGATTTTTTTTTTCCCACTAAACATAAGAGAGATCCTTACAATCATCAGTAACCATGTTACCTATCTTTTGTATTCTCTTTAGTGCCAAGTACAATGCCAGGTAAATAACAGATTTCATAAAAGGCAGCTGAATTTTGTGCAAAAATTATATAATGGTCTAAAATTGCTTTGCCATGCTTGGATGACGATAAGATGTTGAAAACAAAAGGTAACCTTCAAGAAACAACGTATCTGGGGAACTGGGTGCAGAGTAGGCTGAGAAAGGAGGGTGGCAACCTGCCTGACAGCTCCAACACAGCAGAACTTTGCAACATGAGACATTAAAGACCTGGACTAGGCATGGAAAAAGGATGGGGACTCTACTCTCTGCCATGTATAGAGCGCAGACCACATCCACTTGAACAGTCATGGGAAGAGAGAGGGGACTGTGAGTGGGTTTTATCATCTCTGAATTCATCTTGAATGGCATGGCAGGCCCCATCCCTGCTTTAGAAAGGAGAGCCAACACTTAGACACAAGCTTAAGCAAACTTTTTAGCTAACTGCAAGGTTTTGGAAAATGTAACCTGGAAGGCTTTGTACTTACCTCTGAAGCTTCAAGCCTCAAGGCAGGTCCTGGGCTCCTGCCTGAGCATGAACTTCTGAAAGCCAGTTAGTTACTCTGGTTTAAAGTTAAATTGTGCTAAGAGAAGCAGGTTTGGAATCCAACAGGCATCCAGTAGTGACGGTTTTTAAAAGCCATATATCTTTTTGCTCTATACTATTTGCCTTCTGTTACTTAGTGTCTGTGTATGGTGACTTTTCTTGTTTGCTGTGATATAAATGCCACCTCTAATATTTTAGCAATATATACATAAAATAGCTGGACTACCAGTTTTTGCTCCCTATCAAATTGCTTTCTTTCCAAAGATGCAGGAATCGTTCCTAGAATGATCCATGGAAGCATCTACCAAAAGCATATCTGAGTATACCCTTATTCAGCAATTGAGCAACTCAATTAGTACAAATCTAAACTGAAATCTTACTAACCCAAACTCATGATTACCAAATCCATTCTTAAGTAATCTATTCTTAAGAATTGGGTGCTCTGGGTTTTAGTGAGATTTCTTTAATTCCAAGTTTTTCCAATATGCTCCAAAATAGGTCTTAGACTGGCAGGTGGAAGAAAAGACCATTTGGGAACAATGATCACAGAAGCATTGACATAGCCATTATGCTTAAAGTCTTTTAAGAGAGCTGTAATTTCAGAGCAAGACCTTAGTTGAGATACATACATCAAGTGATAAAAATTTTTCAAGATACCACAATTCTCCAAGCCAAATAATAAAATCTTTTATAATGTCAACCTGATTCATTAAGAAATAGCCTCCCTTGGAAAAAATAAAGAGATAAACTGTTGCCTATTCTTTATTTGCTAAGGGGTTGGGGCTCCTTATTTCAAACTGTTTAGGAAGTTTGGGCCAGAGTATGACTCCAGCTTGCCAAGTGACATCAAGCAAGTAGAAATGTCTCTGGGCCTTAGTTTCCTCACAGGAGACAGAATGACTGTCTGAGATGGTTGAGTATGAGAGTCCTGGGCTTGGAGCTCTATCCTAATCACCACTCCAACCCTTGGCGGGTTACCTCAACTCTCATCGTTTGAGATGTTATTACTGCAGAAGCAGAGAGTGTGTTTAAATGCTTAGAGAAACTCCTAACCATAATAAACAAAAATGGTAGCTGTTATTAGTAGATAGTTTCACAATTATGGTTGCCACTAAAAGTCAAGAAGCTGAATTCCAAAATGCAAAAGAAGTACTGAGTTTTGCATACCCCTTTGACACGGTGTTTTCTTATACTTAGGAGATGATTTGCCAATCTAACTTAAGTTGAACATGTGGGTATTCTGTTAGAGAGGAGAAATAATTCATATGCAAGATGAAAAGTTGCTATCTGACAAGTTGTCTTCTACCCCAGCTCCTCACTGTTAGGGGTTATGGAGATTTCTCAGATATGACATCACCAGCCCATGGACTGACTCCTTGGCAAGGATTCTCCTTCTCATCCCTGGGCTTTTGTTCTTAATCAAGTAGTGCCATAAATAAGGTCATCTCATCTGGTCTATTTATGATTCTGAGAACTTCGGCTTCAGTGCCCCTCCACCAAAGAGTTCTAATTAGGAATTCTGTAACCACACCTTTGGTGGAATAATGGAGTATATTAAGGGGAAAAACACATGCATTATACCCTTGATGTTGACATTCCATCTATCGCAGGTGAGTAAAAATTTTCCTGGGAAAATTTTCATTGAGGGTCTCCTGTTTCAGTAATAACACCTTTCTCCTACCCCCTTTTTAATTTGGCTCTATAAAATTTTCTTTTTAAACCTACTCAGAAATATTGCTGTGAAACTAAGAACTATACTCAACTAGTGACAGGGCCATAGTGAAGAAAGAAGGTGGCTTTTATTTATTTAATTAAAAAAGTTTGTCAAATTCTCTCGAGATTTAGAAGTTCTCTTGGATATCGTAGCAATGGTTGGGGATTAATAAACTTCTGATGCTTGTCTAAGAGTATGGGAGGCATGCTGGCAGAGCAAAACTCTAAGATAGGGTAGCATATTTGGTTGAGAAATGGCAATGATAAGACTGAATGTGTGCTTTTGATGCACATCTTCCCATGTTGCCAAGTTGTAAAGCAGGTATTATCAATTCCTAATTTCAACCCCCTCTTAGCAGCTTCAGTAATGTTTTTAAAGGTTGCAATTCTTCTTTTTAATAACTTAGAACTGTTTTTGGGGCAGTTGCCAACTAATATCCATACCATAGTGGTCAACCAAATACTTTCTGATGGGTATTTGGATAAGAGGTCAACTGAAGACACAAGGTATAGGTATAACCTTTGAATGGTGGAGAACATGGAGTTTCAAATACCATGACAGTGTGAAAGTATGGTGGGTCAGGAGACCTCTTAAAATCTGAAGATCCCACTTGAAAATAAGCCTCCCCCAACTATTCATGAGCCTAGGTAGGTACATCTAAATGGCTCAACAGAAATCACCACTAGAAGGATGATCTAAAGCATCTCTGCCTAGACTGTGAGCAAATCATCGTAGTTCTTTGTAATGAGCAGGACAATGTGGGTAGGGTTTTTCTCTTGTCATACATATATGTTTGGTGTCTTGGTTCTTCTATTTTTTTTCCAACTTTAAGGTTTGTTATTCAATACCAAATGTCATCATTTCTATGCAAGCTTTCCCAGAGAACTGCCTACTCCGCAGTAATTGTGTCACTTTTCTTATGAGCTGAAGTTAGGTCTTGATTTATGGTAATGTATGCCCATTCCTGCCCCACTAAGCTATGTGTGCTCTCACAGGGACTGCACAAGAGTCATCTTTCCAGTCCCTTAGCTTAGCACAGCGTTTAGCCAAGAGTAAGCACTGAATCGCTGGGCAATGCTTGACTTTTCTCACAGCATGAGTTCAACAGGGCGACTGTTTTCCAGACTCACTTGCTTGTGCTTTCATTGGCTGGGAGGGTCATCAGAGAGTCTTGAAATGGAAGGTCATTAATAGCTCAGCTCTTGTTCACTCCTTCACCATTAAGCAAGGCCATATCTAAAACATCCCAGACTGAAGGAAATTGATCTTATTTTAGAAGACATGCAGAGATACCAATGAACTAATAATTTCTTTGAGGTTAAATTTAGCGTATCTTTGAACAAGTAGCTCAAATGTTCTCATGTTGAGCTACATTTTTGCCCTTTTCTCAGCAGCATTATCAACATACCGAAACTGTACTCATTAGCCCGTGGGATAAGGACTTGGAGGATAAATGTTATTAAAGGATATGTTTATCTTAACCTTACACTGGAAAACTGAAGATATGAAGTTTGGGACTGAAGATATGTGTACATTTTAAATCTTCAAATTCTTTTAAAAAGCCATGCAAACCATCCTATTTTGTTCTGGCATTGTAAGTAAGACACAGATTTCTTACTTATTTTGGAAGAAGGTTTGATTTCAACATCCAATCTTCTACCAGGCAGCTCACGCAAATGTGCCTTTCCCCACCTGTGACCTCCAAAAGCACATTCCTATACTTCTCACAGGCATAGCACCTTTTAAAATCTTGTTTTAGAAATGTTTCTTATTTTGCCAATTGTGATTCTATTGTCCTCAAGGAACTGGATCCTTCAAAGTGCCTAGTACAGTGCTTACTTTTAACAGGTTTTCAATTTAAATTTGTTGAATGAGTAAATAATGAATTGATGTCAGCTACTTCTCTCTCAAGATATGTTAAAGAAAGAGGGAGAGTGAATACCTGTGTTTACATGTTTAATTATTAATGGGGGTGGGGGTAAGGATCTAAAGGACCTTCAATAGGACCAGAGACTACAAGGTAATCAAGTCTTTGTTGGCATATCTTAAAATGCACATTTCCTACACAGGTGACCTGTGCCATACAACAAGTGTAAAGCCTTCTTTCTAGGTTCTGGTTAATTTATGATTTTTTCCATTATTATCTAAAACATACACAGAAAGAAAATCCAGTTTAAATTGTCCAGAAAGTAATTTCTCTCCCTGAAGCAATAAACCATTTTTAGGCTCAAAGCCAGGTTAGTTCCTACACACGTAATCCCTTGGGGCCTTTAGGTCACTAGCAAAAAGAACTTGGAAAATTTAATTAAAGAGATTTCCAGGAAGGGGAAAGAAATTAAAGAAATTGGCCACCACAACATGAAGGAGTTTTTATATCCTATACAAAGGTCTTAGACACAGGACACACCAAAGTCTGGAAGGCACAAGTGGGACCATCCAGAAGGTTCTACAATTAACAGTAATAACTCAGTGTTCTTGTTAACCTTGAGAAAAATCTTCAGAGGGCAAGGAATCCTACTTGGTCACTCACAGGCGTTAAACATCTGTTCTGTGCAAGATGCTGGCATAGGTGTTAGGAATACAAAAAGAAGCAAGATGACGTGGGCAGACAGACAAGAAAGCAATCAACTATCCAACAATATAAGGGCTGATAGAAGCTGTACCAGACACTGTAGAAACAGAGAGGAAGAATGAGTGAATCCATAGGTGAACACCCCGGAAGGCTTCCCAAGGGATGTGTCAGTTGTCTTTCACATAGACAAGGAAAGACATTCTTTGTAGCAGGGCAAGGTGGAAAATGATACAGAGGAAAAAGGGAATGCCACGGTAGCTGGGAGCACAGCATATGTGTGGATGAGAAATGAGCTTCAGGAAATCAGGCGCAAGATCATGGCTTCTTTCACTAAAAAGAAGGATGATACAGAAACCACATAAACACCACAGAAAGGATGGGTCTGAATGCCAATAGAAACATGACTTAGCATTATTCAGAGAGAAGTCCCTGTCTATTTCCCAATCTAGAAGAAAGGGATTCAGTGATGTGTATGCACAACTCACAGGAGATGCTACATAATTAGATCAGAGAGACAGAGTGTTTTGACGTGACTGAAAATGTTAGGGACCTCCCCAAAACTCTGACAATGGCAAATATTCTAAATATACTTTCCAAAGCTTAAGCTTGCTTGTGTGTGTATAAGATTTCATTCACTAGTGAGAATATACTGCACTTTTACCTAAAGAAAACCACCAGGGAGAGTTAATAGGGAGCCAGGGAGGAATGAAATGGAGATGAGCCGGATGCAGTTATAAGTTGTCAATTTTATGACATTGTTTAACAGATATAGGCAGTATAACATTTAAATGGCTACCATTACTCTACTTAGTTCTGTATCACAAAGCTATCACCAGTTCCAGCATTCGGCTAATTAATACTAAAACTATTCTGCTGGTATTATGCAGTAAATTCTGATGAAAGAAACATCTTGCAAATATTATATCCTGAAATCCTTGACCATTTATAGTGGTCTACTTCCACAATAAAGTGATACCTCATTGATAGATACTGCATTTGAGCAAGTGTAATACTTGTAATAATTACTATTTATTCCACACCCATTTTATTACACACTTGATTTGTATCACTGTGAAATTCTTGTAAGTTATTATCATTCTACTCTTAACGATGAGAAGAGCCACTCTGAAAGATTAAGAAAGTTGTCCAATAACACACAGCTAGTAATAGTTCAAACCCAGTACTGCAAAGTCCATGTACTTTCTGTGTCACCAGTGGGAATCTGTACTCATAATATTAAACATGTCTAAATCAAAGAAATAAAATAGTGACAGCCATGTTTCCCACCCAGCCCAATGGAAAGATGGCTGGGAATTACAAGAAGGAGCCAGGGAAGGAGTTCAGTAATGTGTGACCTCTCCACATTTCCTCTCCCAGGTGCTCATCCTTCTGGAAGGTTTCAGCTTTCACCTCTGCTGGTAAAGTCCCAGTTCACATCTGACCTCTTCCCCACCTCTGCTTACCCTCCTTGTTTTTTTTAAGAATGTAAAATAAATGGGATCATTTATTGAAACTGACTCCTTAAATTCAGCATAACATCTTTGAGATCCATCGGAGTTTTTACATGAATCAATAGTTTGTGTCTATTTACTTCTGATTAATATTCCATGGTACAGATGTACCGGTCTGCTTATCCATTCCTCTGTTGAAGGTATCCTGGACAATTTTGGGGGTAACTATGAACAGAGCTGCTATAAATACTCTTGCACACGTTTCTGTGCAAACACAAGTTTCTATTTCTTCAGAGTAAATTCCCAGCAGTTCTACTAGTACTACGAGAGCAACAAGTTTTAATGGTGATTAAGTCTAATTTATTAATTTTTATTTTTAATAGATTGTGCTTTTGGTATCATGTCTAAGGACTCTTTGCCTAATTGTAGGTCACAGGGATTTTCTTCTGTTTTCTTTCGAAAGCTTTATAGTTTTATATTTTACATTGAGATATACGATCCATTTTTGAGTTAATTTTTATGTAAGGCATAAGGTTTAGGTTAAGGGTTTTTTTAATGTAAGTGTCCAATTTTTTTCAACAGAATATATTGAAAAGATTACTCTGTCTTCATTGAATTGCTTTGCAATTTTGTCAAAAATCAATTGGCCCTATTTGTATAGGTCTAATTTTGGACTTTGCATTCTGTTCCATTGATGTATGTGTCTCTCTCATTGCCAATACCACACTGTCTTGATTACTGCAGCTTTATGGTAAGTATTAAAAACAGGTAATGCAATTTTTTCAACTTCTTTTTCAAGTTGTTTTAGCTATTCTAATTCCTTTGCCTTCCCACATACATTTTAGTGTCATCTTGTCTATGTATTTAAGCAATCCTCCTTGGATTATGACTAAAATTGGATAAAACCTGTGGATCAATTTGGGAAGGATTAACATCTTTACTGTGTTAAGTATTTCCTTCCATGAACAAGCTATGCCTCTCCATCTATGTCGACCTTAACTTGATTTCTTTCATCCACATTTTTTAGTTTTTAGCAAAAAAGACGCCGTACATGTTTTGTTACTTAGCCCTACTTAATTTCCCCCCCCCATTTCATCCCTACTTTAAAAATATTATTAGTTTTCAATTTCAATTTCCAATTTACATGGCTGGCATACGGAGTTACTATTAATTTTTGTGTGCTGCTCTGTGTCCTGTGATCTTGCAAACCTCACTTAAACTTCTAGGAGATTTTGGTACATTTTTTGGGATTTTCTACACAAATGACCATAATTGTGTAGTCTGCAAACAGAGTTAGTTTTGTTCTTCTTCTCTATTCTGTGTGCTTTTTAAAATTTCTTTTTCTTGATTTATCACAGCAGCTAGCACTGCCAGTATAATACTGAATAAGAGTGGTGAGAATAGACATTCTTGCCAGCACTGGGGAGAAAACAGTCAACTTTTCACATTAAGTATAATGTTTCCTGTAGGTTTCTTTTTTTGTTGATGCCCTTTATCAGGTAGATGTTCTCTTTTATTCCTAGTTTGCTGAAAGATTCTGTCATGAATGGATGTTGAATTTTGCTAAATGCCTTGTCTGCACCAACTGAAGCTCTTTCTTCTTTAAACTATTAAGGCTGATTTTTTTTTTAAATAATGAATCAACCTGGCATTTCCAGGATAAGCTGTAGTTGGTTGTATTATAGTATTCTTTTTCTGTACTGCTGAGTTTGATTTGGTAATACTTTATTGAAGATTTTTGTGTTCTTTAGTGTTCTTTTTTATTTTACTATCTTTATCTGGTTTTGGTAACAGGTTCATTCTGGCTGTATAAAATGAATTGGGTAGTTTTCTTTTCTATCTGCTGGAAGAAATTGTGTAGAATTGGTGGGTTTGGTTTCTTTGTTTTTTTTCTTCTTCTTTAAATGCTTGGTAGAAATTTCCAGATAAACCATCTGGGCCTGGAGATTCCCTTTTGACGGTATTTTAACTATAAAGTCCATTTCTTTCATAGATACAGGACTACTCAGGTTATCTCTTTCGTGTTGGATGAGTTTAGGTAGTTTGGGATTTTCTAGGAATTGTCCATTTTATCTCTGCTGCTGAATTTAGAGGAGCAAAGCTGTTTGTAGTATTCTCTTATCCTTTAAATTTTTGTGCAATATGTGCAGTGTGTTGTAATAGCCCCTTTATCATTCTGATATGGTAATTGAACACTTTTCTTACTTTTCTTTTTTCTTTTGTCAATATTGTCAGATGTTTATCCATTTTATTATTTTTGTATTATTTTTTTATTGATCTTCTCTATTATTGTCTTTAATTTAAATTAATTTCTGCTCTGATCTTATTTCCTTTCCTCTGCTTGTTTTAGGTCTTGCTTAGTCTTAAGTTTGTTTGTAGCTTAAAGTGAAAGCTGAGGTCATTGATTTAAGATCTTTCTTCTTTTCTAACATATGCATGCTGTGCTATTTCTCCTCCCAATTAATGTTTTAGCATCATCCCAGAAATTTCATTATGTTGTGTTTTTGCTTTCTTTCAGTTCAAAATACTTTGTAATTTCCCTTAATTCCTTCTTTCACCAATGACTTACTTAGCAATGGTTATTTCATTTTCAAACATTTTAATAATTCTGCAGAGGTCTTTATGTTATTCATTTCTAATTTAATCACATGCTAATTAGAAAACATACTTTGGGTGACTTGTACCTTTTTTACATTTATTGAGACTTGTTTTATGGTGGAGAATAATGGTCTAACTTGGTAATTGTTTCATCTACAACTGAAAAGAATGTATATTCTGATGAAGTATTATAAATGTCAATTAGGTCAAATTAGTTGCTTTTGTTGTTCAAATCTTCTATATCTTGTCGATTTTCTGTCTACTGGTTTTATCAGTTATTGGAGGTATTTAAATCTCTGAGGGCCACCTAACCCAGGTGCTCTCATTTTGGATCTATTAGTATATCTTTAAATTGACTAATCTTTTCCTTTGTAACATCTAGTCTGTTATTAATCCCATCTAGGGGTTCTTTTATCTTGGATATTACAGTTTTTATCTTTAGAAATCTGATTTGGGGCATGCTTGGGTGGCTCAGAGGTTGAGCGTCTCTGCCTTTGGCTCAAAGTGTGATCCGGGGGTCCTGGGATTGAATCCCGCATTGGGTTACCTGCAGGGAGCCTGTTTCTCCCTCTGCTATGTCTCTGCCTCTCTCCCTGTGTCTCTCATGAATAAGATCTTAAAAAAAAATCTGATTTGGTTCTTTTCATCTTCTGTATCTCTGTTGCATTTTTTGAACACATGAAATACAATTATAAAAATTTTAATATTTTTGTCTGCTAATTCTAGCATGTGTGTTGGTTCTGGGTTGGTTTTGATTGATTTTGCTCCTTTTTTTCATGGGTTGTATTTTCCTCCTTCTTTCTACAACTGTTTATTTTTTATTGGATGCCAGACATTGTGACTTTTACCTTATTGCATACTGGAAATTTTTGTATTTATGTAAACATTTTTAAGCTTTGTTCTAGGTTGCAGTTATTTGGAATCAGTTTGACCCTTCTGGGTCTTGTTTTTAAGGTTCGTTAGTCAGAACCAGAGCTGTGCTTAAGACTAGGGCTAAATGTTCCCTGTTACTAGGTAAGACTTTATTAGCACTCTACCCAAGACCAGCAAATTCTGAGGTTTTTCCAGTCTGGCTTGTGGAAAGAGGCATAATTTCCCATTCTGCAGGAGTGCCAGATATTCAGGTATTCGTCTCTTTAATGCTTTGAGGGAGTTCTTTTCCTGCCAGTGAGTAGTTCTCTCACATGCAGGCACTGATCATGACTCTTCTGGATATTCAGAGGGGACCCTCTGCAGTTCTCCAGATTCTTTCTCTTTGCAGATATCTCTTCACTGGTACTCTGTCCTGTAAACTAAATCTTGGTCTTCCCAATTCAAAAATCATCTTCTCAGCTTCGGGAACTTGCCAGGTTTTGCCCAGGTTCCTATCCTTTGCACCATAGGCTGGACAGTCTCTCAAGGAGGTAAATTGGAGCAGTCACAGAACTTACTTGGTTTACCATCACTGGGAGGTCACTGCCCTTCATTGTCTGATATCCAATATTTTGAAAACTGCTGTTTCATATATTTTGTTTGTTTTGGTTTGTTTCAGGCATGAGAGTAACCTGGCCTCTGTTACTGCATCTTTGCAGAAATGGAAACCCTTATTTCTTTAAAAAAATGACTAATAGAAGCTATTTATGTTGCAAAAAATAATCTATTATATGAATATAATGAACACATTCTCATTTTATTGAAAGGTTATGTTTCCAGTATAGTAACTTTTTAGAACCAATCAATAGGGAGAACATTCTATGTATGCCAGATGTTGATAAATGCATTAATCAGGATATTTTATGTGACATCTCAGATTTAGTTTCTTTGAGGCATAAACCTCTTTTGAAGAATTAGACTTTAAATTGATGAAGTGACAGAATTTTATGATACGAGCTTTGGAAACTTTACTGCACTCATATTTGAATAGGCAGCTGCTGAGAAAATATTTTTTTGTAGAACCAGTTAAAAATGCCAACTGTACCAAACATCCCACTGCCCTTGCTCAACAGGCCTAACTCCTTTTTTTTTTTTTTTTTTTTTTGCTATTTGCTGTAATGCACCAACAATTCAAATTCTGTAATTTTAAGATTTAGTAACTTTACACAGAATTGTCTCATTTTTAAAATTAGTATCTGAGAAACAACAATAACAAAAAATATAGCCAGGCTATCATACTGTGGCCAATCTTCTATTTTAAAGCTCTGTTGGAAATCTCATAAACATGTCTTAAATAATTCTACCATGATGGAAACCAAGAAAAATGGGACAGGAAGTTGTGTGAGGAAAGAAACTTTACAACCAATACTTTGAAGCCACAACAATTCAACAATAAAAGGGAATGAAGAGTTAGGCTCTGGGGTAATTGAAACTTTTTTTCTTCCATCTCTACCTCACTTAAAAAAAATCATGAGTCAATATGTTGTACCAGATGTGCTGAGATAACTCTACCAATAAAAAACATTTAAAAATGCCATGTAATATATCAAAAATTACTTCTTTTATTAAATCTCAGTTGAGGTGGTGGCAAACCAATTGTTTAAAAAATAGAATCAGTAAATAAACATGTGTTCCTGAGAAGAAATCACCACCTTGAGAAATTTTATAAGGTAAATAAAAACACTTAAAGAATAGCTAGTTCCATTCTTATATCAATTCTTTCAGAGTATAGAAAAAAGAGAAATCATTCCTTAAATTTTCTGTGAGGCTTTACATCACAACAAAACAAGACAAGGCAATGCATGTGTGTGTGTGTGTGTGTGTGTGTGTGTGTAAAAGATCAATTTTATTCTTGAACATAGATGCAAAAATTACATACAAAATATTAACACATCTTACCTCATAAGAGGGACCAAAGCTTCTTAGAGAAATGGCTAATGTCATGTCTTGTGAAGGAAATAAATAAGCTTAGCCTGGGAAATCCTGTAGTGTCAGAAAGTAACAGGCTTTTAAAGATCAATGGAATCATGTCAAAGGGCAGAAGATAAAACGTGAAAGGGCTCCTGCTGGCATAATATGGAATTATTTGAGAATAAAAACAGTAACTATATTGGGCTGAAACATCTCAAAAACATAAAATTCAGAAAACCATAGTAACACTGAAAACATCAAAACAAAAACAAAAACACCTCACTGGCCATCAAAGGTGGATGCGAAGACAAAAACCCATAACTTGAAAATGAATAAAAGGAAGAAATGAACATTTATCCTGACATTCCTGTGTGAACTGTGTTTCATTGTACTTTAAATGTTGATGAAAGAAGGTTCTATGAAAAACAATTTAGTTAACAAATGCAACATGAAGGATATATTAGGTCACCATTATTTTGAAACTCTACGTGAAATCATACATGTGGACAATATTCATGAATGTATGTGAAAACCATTAGGTAAAGGATGATGGGGGAACTTGACAATGGAGAAGGCAGGCTGCCCGCATCTGAGTCCACTGATCAATCTTAACATCATTAAGTGAGACAATCAGATACTTTGTACCTCACAATAAGATGCAATAGGAAGGACATAGCACCACCTATGAAGTATTCCTGACTAAAATATTGAACTTAAATTAAATTGTGCTTCTAAATCTCAATTTCAGTTAACAGGATAAGTGGAGGATAGAAGAGTAAGTGAAATGACACCATGAAGAAGCAATGAGCAAACTCCAGAGTGCAGAGCATTCTAGGACAACTAACTCAAATTCCCGAACACATTCACACCCTGAAAAAAAGTATGTGTGTGTGTGTGTGTGTGTGTGTGTGTAACTGTTACAGAACAGAGAAAACTGGGCAGCCCTGGTGGCTCAGCGGTTTAGCACCTGCCTTCAGCCCAGGGTGTGATCCTGGAGACCCAGGATCGAGTCCCACATCAGTCTCCTTGCATGGAACCTGCTTCTCCCTCTGCCTGTGTTTCTGTCTCTCTCTCTGTGTCTGTCTCAAATAAATAAATAAATAAATAAATAAATAAAATCTTTTTAAAAAAAGAACAGAGAAAACTTATGAAACATAATCACGATACGCAATTTGCAATGTATGGTTCTTATTTAAGTAATAATTTGGAAGGGTACACAATAATGTAAAAAGATACTTTTAAGACTGCTGGGATTATGAATGTAGAATAGGTGTTATATTATAAAAGAATCACCATTAATTTTGTTGGATGCAATAATGGGATACTTGTTACTTGTTTTAACAATATCTTATCATTAATGATGCATCCTGAAATATTTGTAGGTGAAATGATATGAGATTTGCTTTTAAATAATCCACTCTAAGAAAACAAAATAGGGTGACAGAGGGATAAGTAAAGCAAGAATAGCAAAATGTTCATAATTCATAATTCTTAAAGCTAAGTGATAACATTAGGATATATTTTATTTCTCTCTTTTTAGTGATATTTCACCCTTCCTATAATAAAACCAGAAAATTTAAAAGATATTATAATCAAGTTGAACTGACTAAAAAATTATAAGGTTTGATTAACCTTGGAAAACCTACTTGTAATTTAGTACGTGAATAGATTCAAATATCTCATTAGATCTAGGTATAATCATTTAAAAAATTCAATAGCTACTCATAATAAAATACCTCAACTATGTAGAGAAGGAAAATTGTCTAACGTAATAAAGGGCAGCTATAAAAAATTAATTAGCTATTAAACTCATTATTGAAATATTAAAAGTATTATATTTAAATTCAGGGAGGATACCATCAGTACTTTATTATAATATACATTCTAGTAAGTAAAATCTGAAAAGAATAAAAGAAGCAGCATACAGGAATTGGAAAGAAACAAATTCTCATTGTTTATTTGTATATTTTATCTCTGTCTACTTAGAAAACCTTAAATTTGGCTATGTCAGGTAATGAGAGTATAGGAAAAATATGTTAAAACAGGCATGTTGCAGAAAATTGATAATAAATTTTTAACCCTATATCATAAATATCTTCTTGCTTCATTAATCTATAGATTATAGATCTATTAACATTAATAGATTAATGTTTAATGGCAGCTAAATGTGTAAATGGAAGTATTTGATTAGGCTTGTAATTTTTAAAATTAGGTTTGTGGGATCTTAGGCAAGTTCCTCATTTCTCTGACTCTTAGTTTCCATATCTAGAAAATAAATTTATATATTACCTGATCATTAGGATCTCTTATAATTCTAATTTCATGGGATCATTTAATTTAAAGAACTAAAAATATACATTTTGTGCATATCACAGCAAACCCATAGTACTCCTACAAACAGTTTTTTATCCCTCATTTAAACTTAATATGTGATCCTTTATGACATTGTACTCTTGAAAGGTTTAGGTTCTGTTTACACAATTAGTTATAAGCTGCATTACGTCAGAATGCATATCTTCCAAATTCTTGTTTCTTCTTATGCCTAGCCAATTACCTGAAAACATTTGATGCAAAGTACATGGGTGTTGGAGGCAATCTGAATAAAATTAAAAAGCTTTATGGGTAGTAATGAGGATAGTTGTGATATTCCAAAGTCTAAAGGTAGAAACATGACATTGCATATGTAGGAAAGAACTGAACACAAGTATGTTTCAATAATTTTTTAAATATATTTTTTTCCTCTGGTGTCTTTCTTTTCTATTGCACTGTAAGTTTGAGCATGGCAGGGACTATAATTACCTTGCCCACACTGTATCACTAGAACCTAGTACAATGACTGGCACCTGGTAGATACTCAATATATTTCTTAAAGGCTGTACAGCTATCTGTTCCAGCTTTAATTTTAAAAATTTACCATGTTTCTAGAGTTTATTTCTCAACCAGATTCTGTGATAAGTATACTCACATTTTAATTGATAAAACCACCAAGATGTATTTTGTAGAAATTCAACATATTTGCTATGTTTGCTATATATATGTGTGTGTAAAACATAAAAACACATTCCAGTCTTCACCTGAACTGGAAGGTTCCCTACAACAGTTTTATCTTCCCTAGTTCTAGCTGGCTCTTTTCGTAGCCTAGCTGCTAGAAATAGTCAACATTCCCTAATACCCTTGGTACCTTGATTATTCTTCTCCAGCATCCTCTTCTCTTCTCTTAGCTACAGGGAAGCAAATTTTTCACTTCCTGACTGCCTATTCACACCTCCAAATTTTATAATAATGTTTCTACATCTCTTCATTGATCCTCATTACGATTATTAAGGATCTCTGGGCTTTTAATCCAGTGGGTACATTTAAGTCTTTTTCTTACATGATCTCTTAGCTGTATTTGACACTGTTTGCCACTCCTTCTTCCTAAAATTCTTTCCTCCAATAATTTAAAAAACATTAGTTTCCTGTTTTTCCACCTACTTCTGGGCTGCTCCTTCTCCTTCTTCATGAGTTTCTCATCCTTACTCTCTCTGAAACCATCCTTATGTCTCATCTTCTCTCACCTTATCTTGCATTCAATTGTTTCCTTTAAAATAGAACTCTATTATAGAGCTCAGCTCTTTTCCCTCAGCTCTGGGTTATAAATGTGCCATGTTCCCTCATGCTTTTGTGTCTGCACACATTCTCTTTCTTCTCCTTGGATCGATTCCCACTGTTCGTTCATTTGACAAAATTTTATTCATCCTTCAAGTTAGTCAAATGCTTATCTCCTCTGTGAAGCTCTTCTCCACTTTCTTAGGCAGGTTTGAGTTTCTTCTTCTTCCCTTCCTGTACTTTGTATACACTTTAATTAAAGCAATTATCTTCTTGTTTAACTGTTTGGATATGGCCTTTTCTGGGTGGCAAAGTGCCATTGAGATGGGTTTCAATTTCCATCTTTTTTGTCTCAGTACTTAAGGCAAACCTTGATATCTAGTAGGAACTTAATAACTATGTTTATTGGGTGAATAAAGAAATCTTTTGTTGTTTTAAACCTGTTTTTCACTTTCATTCTCAGATTCAGTCCTCACAGCCTTCCAAAGGCTGTTATGACTCTTATTTTACAAATGATGAAAAACAAAATGTTCTCATGAACACACCATTATCAAATGGCAGAATAAGGACTTGAACCCAAATCTTTACTCTATGTTTAAGGGTCTAGGCACTGTATTGGGGCAAAATGCATTTAAACAGTTTGACTAGAATGCATCTGATACTAATGTTAACAACACTGATTGCTTAATCAGTTAAAGGCTATTAATTAATAGTAAAAGGTGAATAGTTTTTCACTGAAGTGGAAAACATTCCTAATAACAATGAAGCATGTCATTTTTCTTTTACTTTGGTGAACAAGTCCTTTGAACAGGGTATTCTTCACCCGTAGCTGCAAGATTTCTCTTCTTTCATACTTTTGGAAATGGAAAATGGGATTGTACTTTAGACTTGAACCTTCATCATGAATTGGCAAAGAAAAGATGTACTTGTGGGGGAGTATCTAAAACATGGTTGGATTGTTTTCAATCTGTATGCCTTGCCAATTTGATAATGGATATATAATTTGTTCATAATTTAACATTCCAAACAAGAGCTAAATAATCTGGTTTAAAGATACTTATGATAAATTAGCTGGGTAACTTCTCTGTATGTTTCTCTGCTTATAAAAGCAGAAATATTTTACAAAAATTTTTGTTTCTCAAAAAGGAATAGAGCCAAACCAAGCTATTCAGAGCTATGAAATTGTCAGGTGAGAAATACCCACAAGGTTAAATTAATTGATATGAGCATTATTTTACTTTTCTTTCTGTCACTCCCTTTAAAGTTTCCTTTATCTGAGATTTAAGTCACTGCTAGAAATGATCTTTAAAGTAACTGATACCATTATGCTACTTTTACATAAAATTGAGCCATATGCATTTTTCTATTTTTCTAAGTTTTCTCCTTTCTCCCTCTCAGAAGGGATACTTGCAGGAATACAAAGGTGGCATGACCCTCTCACTTCATCTGAGAAGGAGCTTCCCTTCTCACCTCAGTTTCTGCTTGGTCTAACTAGAATTTGCAATTCTAGTATACAGTGTGGCCCAAGGCCAAATCTGCAGTTAATTCTGGAATTTAAACCATAGATGTTCACAAAGGTTGGGAAAATGCCCCTGCCCTCTGCTGCCTGATTTTCCTTTGTCATCATTATCATCTCTCATTTCCATCCTTTCATGAGACTCAGGGTTTGGAGACAATTGAGTTGTCACCTCTCTAAGCAAATGGAGAAAACACAGAAGCATGTAGAAGGTGAGGAATAGACACTGAAGGTGAGGAATAGACACTGAAGGGTAGGGAATAGAAGGAGTTTGCTGTAGTTAATGTGACTGGAAAGTCAAGTGATTCTTTGCTTTCAGAAAAAAAAAATTTCTGTTGCTGTTTGAATATAGTTGGAACTCTTTTGTATCATAAGAAAAAGATGGAATCAGGAAAATTGAGCTTTAAACTTAACATCATGAGGCTGGAGAGAGGCAAACATTAAAGGTATGTAGGGGCCGGGGGAAAGTTGGGCTCTGGAAACAAAGTAAGAGGGAGAATCCAGGAAAGTCTAGTTAAGAAGGTTGCTAGCCAGACGTGACGGAAGACTAAATCCAGGGGCCAAAGGGAGAGAAGGAGAGAGATGAATCAAAGGAAATGGGGAGTGGGGTATGTGGAGTGATGGGAAACAATCTGGAAAAGGGGAAATGGAATAAAGAGTGAGTAATGGTTTTCCAATCAAGGGAGTCAGGAATGCTGAAAACACCTAGTTTGTTTAGCTTCTGTAATGGGAGACTTTGTAACTCTCAGTGGTGGCACCTAGAAATCTAATGGAAATCCCACTGATGAGCTTACATGAAAATTTACTCTCTTTCCTCCACTAGGCACAATGCCAGAGTCCTGACAGAAGAGTGACCAGAGGAGAAAAAGTGATTAAGATACTCAGACTATTTGCTGAAAGACTCTTAGGTGGGTTGAGAGAAATGTAGCTGAAAAGGAAAGTCTGGGTGAATTCATCATCTGGCCTGGAACAGATTGAGATTAACAGGGCACTTCCTCAGAGGGTGATAGAAACCTGGTAAACAAAACTGTGATATGATTTAGACCTGCATTCCCATGGGTTCAAAGCAGCTAGAAAACATTAAATCTGCATTCTTTGAGCTATGGGAGAATGGTGCTTCTTAGATTGAAATATTCATAAAATCCTCCACAACTATTAGTTGTTATGATTATACATCATTGTTTAATGAAAAAAGGAGAAAGCCTTTGAAGTATTCCAGAGTTAATTATACCAATTGAAAAATGAATGATGAGGTAAAAAGATGAGAAGTTGCTGTAAAATAGCAACTTAAAAAAGCATCAACTCATCTCAGATACTCAAAATAAAAGTTAGTTGATTTAGATTTAGAGAAAATAGGCTGTGTTGGAATAGAATAGTATCCTTGAAAGAAGTTCCTATGAGAAAAGACAGAATAACCTCTACCCTATGAAAATTATATAGCATTATTTTATTATAGCCCATAAAATGATGGGACAGGAGGCCATAACCTCATCTTTATTTCTTTTTCTTGATCTTTTCATGTAGAGCTGCATTTGAGAAATTCCTTGAAAGTTTGTTCTTACATGAAAGACTCATATATTACAACCATCCTCCCTACCCAAAGAAAAAAATACTCAATACATGAAAAAAGCATAATAAAATATTAATTAAATGTCTTTGAGTAACATAATAAATATTCTTAAACTTTAGGTAAAGAAAGTAAAATGTCTGAAGCAACTCAAGGTCAAGATTGCCCTGGTTGACAAAGAAACAGACATCTGAGATGGAGGGGACAAGTGTGGTAAGAAGAGAAGAGATGTACCTACTATAAATCTCTATATCTAATAAATCAGTATCATTAGAATGCTGAAGTCATTATTTCATTAATTTATTTTTTCACCACTCAGTGTCACCACTAAACATATTTTTTTAGTTATAGCTCTCAATGTGTTAGGTACTGCTGAGACAGAGAAATTAGGCACATTGTCTTCCCTTGAGGAGCTAGCTCAAAATAAGAAGTTTGGAAGCTGCCATTCCACCCTAACATGTAAAAAGCTGAACAAAGTGAAAAAATCAACAAGTCTTCTTAGATCCATAAGAGAAATTCAGTCATAGGGCAAACTGATCTCTGCCAAATTGGAGAGACAGACAGGTGGATACAGAGAATCAGAACTCACTAGGACAGAAATCCATGAGTCGAAACATCCCTGGAAACCAGCAACAGGGTGGGGAGACCTAAACTGTAATGGACAAATTGCTGAGTCTTCGTGAGAACAACTCTGAGAGTCAAAAACTCCAAGAGGACCTAGTGACAGGTGATCCTCACACTTGAGTTTTACCTGTAGGAACCTAATCAGGTTCCTGAAAGAATAGCAGAAATATCTCCTCATGCTTTTGGCAGGGGGAAGGAAAAAAGAACCATTTTGAAATACAGCAGATCATTTTGTTATTCTTAACAAGGCCTGGTTTCAGAAGAAACTTTAACTAGAGCCAAACCTGCTTGGTTTTTTTAGAGCCTAACTGACCTGAAGGAAGGCAATACCCATCTCCAGCCCACTCTAGCATCCTGTCCCATGAAGCAGGGGAGAACTAAGAAGCACTTGTGAAATTCACAGTCCAGAGGCACAGACTCACTAAAAGTAGACCTCATCATAGGTGAATGCCTTCTCCCCTTGCCCCCACATCTTACTACCACATTAACTAAACTCCTATTTACTATAGTCCTTCCCCCAGTGCATCATATCTACCTTTCAACAAAAAATTACAAGGCATACTAAAAGGCAAAAAGACAGTTTGAAGAGACAGAGCGAGTATCGGAACCTGACTAGATATGGAAAGGATACTGGAATGATCAGACCATGAATTTAAAATAATTATGATTAATATGCTAAGAACTCTAATGGATAAAGTAAACAGCATGTAAGAACAGATGAGCAGTGAAAGCAAAGAGATGGAAATTCTATGAAAGAATAAAAAAGAAATGCTGGAGATCAAACATACTAACACAGAAATAAAGAATGCGTTGGGCGGGTATATCACTGGATTGGACAACTGAGAAAAGAATCTTTGAGCTTGAGAATATACATAACTCAGTAGCAACTGCCAAAAGTGCAAAGCATAGAAAAAAATTGAAAAAAAAAAACCCTGAATAGAATATCTAATAACTATGGGATAACTCTAAAGGATGTAACACATGTGTAATGGGAATACCATAAGGACAAGAAGTAAAAGGAAAAGAAACAATATTTGAAGCCATAGTGACTGAGAATTGCTGCAAATTAACATCAGGCACAAAACCACAGATTCAGGAAACTCAGAGAATATCGGGGAGGATAAATGTAAAAACCTACACCTAGGCATATTGTATTTATATTGCAGAAGATCAAAGATAAAGGAAAACTCTTGAAAGAAACCAGAGGGGAAAAAACTTGCCTTATCTATAGTGGAGTGAAGGTAAAAATTGTATTGGACTTCTCCACAGACCATGCAAGTAATAAGAGAGTGATGTGAAATATTTAAAGTGTTGAGAGGAAAGGGCATAACTAGAATCTGTACCCTGAAAAATTATCCTTCAAAAGTGAGGAGAAATAAAGTCTTTCTCAAACCAATATTGAAGGAATTTGTAAAGTTCTTAAGAGAAAAGGAAATATAGGTGAGAAACCCAGTGTGGTACAGGTGAAAGAACAAACAAATAGATCAATGAAACAATGGAAAACTCAGAAATGGATCCATATTAACACACTCAACTGATCTTTGACCAAGGAGCAAAGGCAATACGATAAAGGAAAGATTGTTCATTTAACAAATGGTGTTGGAAGAACTGGACACCAACACGCACAAAAATGAATCCAGAACAGACCTTATGCCCTTCAAAAAAATTAACTCAGAGTGAATTGCAGGCCTGTATGTAAAAACACAAAACTATTAAATTCCTAGAAGATAATGTAGGAGAATATCTAGATGATCTTGGGTTTAGTGATGATATTTTAGATATAACACCAAAGAAAGAAAGAACTGATAAGCTGGACCTCATTAAAATTAAAAACTAAAAAAAAAAAAAAAAAATTAAATTAAATTAAATTAAATTAAATTAAATTAAATTAAAAACTTCTGCTCTGTGAAAGATAAGGTCAAGAAAATGAAAAGACAAACCATGTACAGAGCAAAAATATTGCAAAAGTCATATCTGATAAAGGACTGTTATACAAAATACATAAAGAACTCTTAAAACTCAACAGTAAGACCATGAACAACTAAAAATAGGCCAAAGACCTTAGCAGACATCTCACTAAAGCAGATACATGGATGGCAATTAAGCATATGAAAAGATGCTTCAACTCATATATCATTGGGAAAATACAAATTAAAACAACATTGAGGTATCCTTAAACACCTATTGGAATGGCTACAGTCCCAAACATTGAAAACACCAAATGCTAGTGGGGATGTGAAGTAACACAAACTATTATTAACTATTATTTATTGCTGGTAGCTGCGCAAAATGGTAGAGTCACTTTGAAAAACAGTTTGGCAGCTTCTTACAAAACTTAACATATTCTTACCATACAAGCTGGCAATCATGCCCCTTGGTATTTATCCAAAGAGTTGAAAACTTACAAGCACAAAAAAGCCTGCACACAGATTTTTATAGGAGCTTTATTAATAAGTGCCAAAATTTGGAGCATCCAAGATGCCCTTCAGTAGGTAAATGGATGTACTGTGGTATGTCAAAATAACGAAATATTACTCATTACTAAAAAGAAATGAGCTATCAAGCTTAGAAAAGCCAAGAGTGAACCTTAAGGTAAACTTTGGAATTTGGGTGATAATGACATGTCAATGAAAGTTTATCAGTTGTAACAAATGTACCACTATGGTGGAAAATGTTGATAATAGGGGAGTTATGCATGTGTAGCGGCAGAGAGCATACAAGAAATCTCTGTACCTTTCCCTCAATTTTGTTATGGATCTAAAACCTCTCTAAAAAATAAAATGCTCTATTATAAAGACTTTTAAGATGATTATAAGAAAGTGTAATAAATGGGCAGCAGTTAGGCTAAATGTAACAGCATTAGCTTTGGAATCCACTAGATCAACCCAGGCTAAAATCACAGCTCTGACACTTACTGCTTACTAGTAGTATCATGTTGGTCAAGTTTATTAATCTCACAGAGCCCCAGCTTCCTTTTTCCTCCTCTGTAAATTATAAATTAATGAAATCAATCTTATGACATTTTGTGAGGATTAATGAAGAATGTATATCAAGTACAGAAACTAGCATCCAGTAAATGTCTACTTATTACTGATAATAGCAACAGCAATCCTGCTGGTGATTATAGCCTAATGGCAGCCATGGTCCAGGTAAGCATAGGGAAGGCTGGGAATCTAATTTAGACTGCTGAGGCCTGATGTCAGGATAGGCTTTCTGGAAGGGATGGCACCTGAGTTGAGGGATGGAGGACAAAAAAGTATTTCAGGAGGGGATATCCAAAAGATGCAAAGATCTAGGGAAAAAAAAGAGCACAGCCTATTTAATGGACTGAGAGGCATTAAGAATGCCTGGTAATGTTGGTAAGGGCTGAAAGGCATCCTAACGAAAAAATTTGAACTTCATCCTGAGAAATTCTAAGCAGAGGAAGGGCAAGAAGAGATTCGTGATACAGAGAGATGATTTAGACCAGAAATGAGGGAGGTAAAATGGGTAGTGGAGTGGCCATTTGGAGAGCTGACGCCTTACTTCATCATGATACAATGAGGCCACGTTAGTGACAGTAGCAGCGAGATGGAGAGAAGTGGGTGGGTTTGGGAGATATCCAAACATAAAACTGATACATTTTATTGGCCAATTAAATGAAAAGGGCAATGTACAAGTCAAGTTTAAAGGACTTCTTTGTCCTGGGCAGTGAGCATGAAAGAAAAGTGGTGGTATTCACGTGAGAATAAATAATGGAGCAAAGGCAGATTTGAAATAAGCATGGTTTTAGATGAATGAGCCTTCTGGGTAGATGCATGGAAAACTCATAGGAGGAAGATCTAGGTGCAGGCAAGGATTTGGCAGATGATCTACATGGGAATGACAAGAGAAGAAAATAAACTTACCTATCACCAGACAGCTTGCAATAGTACTGCTTACACTTAGGTGTAACCAACTCTGAAAAATGAGGAATCCTATATTCCATATGCACATGTATTTAAATACTTACTAGAAATGCAAGTCATGGGTCCTTTTTACCCCCAAACCCCTCTATGTAAGAATGATTTTTCCATACCTTTCATTGAGGAAAAGCTCTCAGAAGCATGGCTAAGGTCAGAGAAGCAGTTTCCTCTTCCTGAACACATTTTCCTAAAGTGGTGGATTTATGAGCATTTTAAAGGTAGTCTACCACTGTTGCAATGAAAAAGATTCCTTGTGATGGAAAGACCGTGGGAAACATAGTCATCAAGAGGTGGTATTCTTTAAATGCTCTCTCTACCACAAACCAAGAGAGGCAGATATCACCACCCAGCCAGCTTAGTTCCTGGACTCACTTCCCTACTTTTCCAATGGTAGAACTAGAGGATGTCTCAGGGTTGTCCTATTCAGAGCCTGTTCCCCATTCTCCCCTATCCCTGTCATAGGCAACTGTTCTAGGCATTGGTACTTAAAGCAAAAGGAACCACTTTTGGAGGGAAAAAAGTAAACAGTGAGAAAGGAAGGCTGACAGGCCATAGTAAAAGAAATTTGAAGGTAGAACTGGACTCCATGGGCATCAGCAGAAACTGAGCAAGTGGAAAGCAAGCAATTGAAAATAGTATAGTGCACATAGAAAAAACCCATCAGTTGGAACCAAGAGGAAAATGAAACTCAGAGGTAATAAGCTAATGAGATTCAAGCTTCAAATTTGTTAACTGTAAGAAGCCCCTCCAAGACCTTGGGCCCCTATGTGTTCATAGGAGCATAAGTTTTACAAAACATTGCAGGAATAAAATATTTAAACCACAGTTGGTTAAGCCTACTGCCTCAATTTCTTTTTCATTGTACCTTCTCTCTGGTCAAGTTTCACTGGAGGGATCAAGAGCTTTTGTGAGACCAGCTGAGAGGGAGTTGAAATTGAAGTAGAGTTAGTCTGTATTTAATGAGGTATATTGATATTGTTTACTCTTTGCTTATTGTTAGCTGTCCTGGTATATGAATGGCTACCAGGCACCCTCAAACTCTCATTCTATTGACCTACTACTCAGTGTCATGACAAGAAGTACAGGGCCAGAGGTCCTACTGAGACTTACTCTGATGTAAGGGTACACACCAGAAGTGTGTGGATAATGAGTAGAAACAAGGTTTGGAATGTATGGAACCAGAAGCTAGTCTGTGGAAAATTCTTCCATTCATTAGACACATAAAAATTTTAAGCTGAGGATTTGGTTTTCATTGACACCAAGTCAAGATGGAAATTCACTCCTGTTAGAAATCTATTCTATATACAATGATAAATGCATCATACATTTTTATGGGGAGCACAAGACAGAATCTGTGAATTCCTGTGTCTGGAGACCACAAACCTACAGAAGTACTACAAACAGCCAGTATTCTGTAAAATAAAGCTTTTCCAAATTTGACAAAAACCCTAAAAACCAACATGACATTACCAATACTGAGAATTGAAGTTAAAAGAAGCTTTTAAAAAATACCAGGAAAAACTGTTTTGATTAACCATACTGAAGGAAAGGCTGAATTATGTTTCTATGCTTGCTATAAAAATGGTATTACCAAGTTGTTGAAATATATAGAGTGATCAAATATACAGCTCACACATTTAGGAAAAAGTCTTACAGAAATATGTCAATAATTAATAAAATTGTTATTTCTTAAAATTGTTATTCCTGTTATAACTTAAAGGCTTTGGGTTAGATTTAAGTACAAGAACATAGTGGAAAATACCGCCTTGAGACCCAGTAGCTAAAAAACACATTGCCAAGTAAAGCAATGTTTATTTATTTGTTTGTTTGTTTATTCTTTTTTACTTCAGATGTGTTTTTTTAATGCATTCTTACTGATGTCCACTAACTTAGAGTGCTATAGTGCATCTAATCAGATTACTTGGGTTGTTGTTATTTGCGATTCTTTCATGAACAGGGATCCTTCCCCAAGTTATCTCCTAGAATAAGGGAATTTATTGGAAGACCCTGTCTGCACTAGGACCCACACTAGAAATCTGTCAGGAACCGAGACAACCCCAGGAAACCTTGGTCTCTGTCATTAAGCAGACCAACTCCATGGCCCTGGCTTATTTAAATTTTCTTTTTTTAATGCTTTTTAAAATAACCTTTTGATAATAAAATATACTATTTTCTGAAGCTATAGCATAATATATTCTAAAATGGTAACTTAAAAATATTACAGCGGTTACTGGAGAAATTTATGGTCTCCTTCAATCCTTAAGTTTGTGAATTCTCTCAGGGCAAAGAAAAGACAGCTCTGATTTCTTCAGTTCTTGATCTACAAATGTTTCTCACACTTGGCATCAAACGATGTGGCTCTACTCATGAGTTTTGAGGCTCCCCAGCAGCCTGGAGTATAGATCCATCTTTGTAACTCCACGAGTGAACAGCTATCTAGCACTGAAGTGGTACTACAAAGGCTGTGTGTTGAACTGAATTTCCCTACTGTGACTTTTCTCCAATATATTGTCTTAAGCTTCTGACCCTGGGGATGGACATCACCTTACTGGTTTATGTTTTATCATCTACTCTACCACTCAAGTCTCACTCTTCAGCATCTAACATAATGCCTGGCATATAACAGAAACTCATTAAATATTTGTTGAAATAATGAATAAATGAGGCATATCAGATTAGATCGCTCCCTCACAGAAAACTCTTCAGTGGCTTTCCATTAAAACAGTCCATAAGGTCCCAACTAATCCGTCTCCTATCTGTCTCTAATCATAGCTAATAGGGTCAAAATGAATAATGGTGATCTAGATCAGCACCTTAAACCATGTAATGCAAAGTGAGAATAGGTTTTAGGAGAAAGACATGGTGTTATGGCAAAATGACTGTAAAAAGTTGACTAAGTTTCCTTACTATAGGGCTTCCCAGGGCATTTAATACTCAATTGTGTATTGTGACTTTTTAAGCATGGAACAAAGTGTGTAGAATTTTCCAAATTTAATTAACTGTAATTACTAGACTAATATTTTAGAATAGAAAAACCTGATCTAGACCAAAGTACAGGAAAATCTACATATATCTAGTATCTAATGTATACAAGTTTCCAGATCATTCTTAGTATAAAGAGGAACATTTTTAAGTTATTTTAATTCAACATGATCTCATACTTCTATTTTATCATAATGACATTATTTTTTTCTAATACCATGGGAGGACATATGGGTCAGTAATAAAGTAATTCAACCGCACATATGTCACATGAAGCATCAGGGTATTTCTTGAGAGCCAACCATGCAATGTGAATGAGGAGTCTGATCCCACTTAATTGAGAAAATTAGTAAGATGATAGTCTATTGTGTATCTGATGGAAAGAGAGTGTTGAAAATCAATACCACAAAGCCAGCTGTTAGACTAAATATATTTTCAGTGTCATTTTACATCTGACAATTGCATCTTGATGTACACTGCCCTGAGCAGGACAATATTGCATTGCTCCAGGGGTCTTTCAAATGTACACACCTCATTATGGACATTAGCCTCTAAAATGTTCCATCTTTATGGAAGCTAGGAGAAAACATCAAGTTGAACCCAGAGAGGTTTATCCAGTGATAAATGGCCATAAGACATCTGGAAATCCAGTTTGGAGTAGAACAATGAGGTAAAGATGCTTACCCAAACCTCAGAAGTTAAGAAAATATAGGCAAATCTATAAACAGCACCAACCTCTAAACAATTTTAATTCAGTCCTTTTATTAATTCTAAAACAAACTTCTTTTAAACACATTTCAACATGTCTGAAAATGAGACAGCCCTTGTAAGTTCAATAATCACTTACAATCACTTTTGTGAATTCACACTGCAAACCCGTGTTTGTACTGGGTTTTAGGTCAAATAATCAGGGAAGATTTTTTTCTTCCTCCACTCAGTGTTAATATTGAGAAATAGAAGTTTTCTGGCTGTCCTTTCCAAATGGTGGTTCTGTTGATTTACTTGTCTTTTTGTTTACTCATATAGTAAAGATGTAGCTCTCAAGTACAATAAGCTGTCTTATGTTATTAGGTTCTCCAAGATAGTTAGACTACATTATTATTAAACTCCTCGTCTTCGGCCCTTTTCTTTTCAGGGTGCATGTAAAATAATGGCATATCTTTCATCAAGGCATCATGGACTCAAGAAATGTGATACTTATTAAGCTCAGAGAATTTGCCACTTTCTCCCAGAAAAAGTGATACCAAAAGGCAGGATTTCCTTTTGGGATGATAATATCATACTGGAAAGGAAGCCAGGCACTCTCAACTCAAGCTAGGTTCATAACTTAACTTCATAGACCACTGGGAAATCATTCAAGAACACCATTTGCGGATAAGAGTAAACGAGTGGGGAGAGAGGGGAAATAAACATTAGATAAGAAATCTAAATAAACTTGAGCCCGGTGATAATGCTTAATTTATGCATATGGGTTGAAAACCAAGAGATCACAGGTTCACAGAGAACAGCATGGCATGGAGAGTAAACATTATCAACAGGGATCTTGTTAGAAACTATAAGAGCTAGATCAATATTAATATACAAATAGTACATATAGAACCAATACATGCATTTCTTAGGGCCTCTCTTTAGGAATGTGCTGAGTTCTGATGCATATACTTTAAAACTGACCAAGTGAACTAAAAGAGGGTTTGAAAATGTGACAGAATGATTAAACCTTGCCAATTAAGATCGTCACAGCATAAAGGTCTATTTTTGTGTAGGGAGCACAATTTTTAAGTAAGAACCTGTATTCTATTTGCACTAAACAATGTTAAAACTGACAACTGCAGTGGAATAGACTTGGGTTCCACGAGTAATAACAAACTCCAAGGAGTACTAACAAAGCCAGAATCTAATTTTGTGTTGGGCTAGTCCAGGGACTAACCCTAACATTCCAGGATCAGTCAACCCTTTGACCACTTCCATGTTGAGTGAAGTTTTTTCAGCCATGAGAACCAACTGTTGTAGCATCACCTGAGATGGTAGAAAGGCAGAAGCACCGAGAAGCAGGCCCGCCCCTTAACCAGAAGGACAGGAGTGCCTTCAGGACGAAGGACAATCTTGCCCACCTCATGCGATCTAGTAGATGACCTAGGAAAGTCCATCCAAGAGGCAAGATCCAGCCTTAGAAATTGTCAGCCTCAAAGGTCTGATTCAAATGCTGATTAGCATCAAAGATTTCCTTCTAGAGAAAGGCCAGTATAAAAGGGCACCATTTCAGAGACAGAAGACAAGTTTATTGGGAGCTTGCATTTCCTCTTTCAGGTATACATGATCTCTACAGAGAAATGGAACATTTGTAAATTTTAGTGTAGCTTCTGGCATACTACACTCATTCAAAGGCATCTGTGTCATACACACTAAAAAAAATCTAAACTGTGTCCCATTTAAACCAGGCTAAATGAAGACTAGTTAAAGTACACTTGCCTCCCTTGTGCAATTCTAGATACCCAGGCTCAGAGCCCTTTGCTCACTTGCAGTTGAGAAGTAACAAATCTGGGTGAATCCAATTCAGGATGTAATTTGTTCTAGAGCTGCTCCAGAACCTCCAGAAATGATTCTGCATTGCCTCTCCAACTGTCCATTTATTTATCTTTGCAAATAAAAGCCCTGTCAGAAAATGGGTCCATTTCCATTATGTCACTTTCAGTGCAAATTCCAAAGTCTTTTTTTGAAGAGGAATAGACCTAATCATGAGTCCTCTTATTAAATATTCTTATTGCTCAGTGGATTAATTTCTGAATAAATCATGGGAATTTAATTCTATCTTGAATGCTATACACCGCAGGTCAAGATGTGGCCTAGTGACAGGCTATCCTCATGTTTTTCATTTCTTTACCTCTAGTGAAAAAAGATAGGATTTAAAGGCACTCCTGGTCAAATGTGTACTTCATGTTTTTAAACCTAAGTAAATTCACTCCGACTTCCTGAGAGTACTATTTTGAAATATAGTTTACAATCTTATTGTTGGGGCACCTGGGTGGCTCAGTGGTTGAGCGTCTGCCTTTGGCTCAGGTCATGATTCCGGAGTCCTGGGATAAAGTCCCACATTGGGCCCCCCACAGGGAGCCTGCTTCTCCCTCTCCCTATGTCTCTGCCTCTCTCTCTGTGTCTCTCATGAATAAATAAATAAAATCTTAAAAAAAAATCTTATTGTTGTTTTTCCATGTGTGCAAGCTGAAATAATCTCACACACCTGGAAGTGGCCTATGGCTAAAGCAGGAGTGACGGGGGAATAAGAGGGAACCACCTTGCAGACCCTCCCTAAAAAATGCACTTTTCACCAGGTTGGTACAGCAAACCTTAGACTAAGTGATAAACAGAATTACTTACAACCAACTTTTCAAAGGCCATGAGTTACTCTTTCTGACAAATGCTGATTCAGTACCATTTTATAGAACAACCACAGTCAACAGACACAGGTCCACATCCTTTTGGTTTGCAGATATTTTTCCCACAGCCCTCTTTATAACTTAACAAAATGGGAAGTTCTCCTTTGGCAAAAAAGCTGATTAAGTGTTCCATTTAATAGTGTAATGTAAAGAATGCTTTCTTTTGCTTCAGACCTGCTGTTCTCATATTGTCTCATGCTGTCTAAAACGGAGATTTGCAACGCATTTTCTGGGTTGATTTGCCTTTGTCATGACTATAATCTGGAGATAGAGAATGGATAATTAAAGTCATGTCAAATTTCTTTTCTTTCTTTTTTTTTTAAAGTTTTTATTTATTTATTTGACAGAGAGATAGCAAGAGAGCACAAGCAGGGGGAACACCAGAGGGAGAGGAAGAAGCAGGCTCCTTGCTGCTTGAGGCTCCACCCCAGGACCCTGAGATCATGACCTGAGCTGAAGGCAGATGCTTAACCAACTGAGCCACCCAGGCACCCCAGTTATTTTGAATTTCTTATCAACTTTCTTATATCTACACTCAAGGCCATTATTTTAGCCTATTGTCTTGAAAATACAAAATGGACTTTCCATGTAAGTTTAAAACAGAATTGCTTATAACAAATATTTTTCTCTCTCACTCTTTCTCACCCAGTCTCATATCTCGAGAGTGTACTTTTTGCTTTAATAAACTTTCCCACTTGTGTTACTCAACTGCTGTGCTGTGTGTCTATCCTTGAAATCCTTCTCATAAGAAGAACAAGAACTTTTGGTGACTCCTTTGGGTCCTGCTGAGTCGAGGCCTCGGGGCTGGGGTTTCCCCAGTTCACCTGGTAACATTCCCACAAGTATACTGTGAGCACTCTAAGATGGGATATATATATCCCTTGCATATAGCAGTTTTCCTGGATTGTCCTAAGTGTTCAGTAAATACTGTCCTGAAATGAGTAGCCAAATGTAAATAAAGATAAACCTTGTTCTTGCCTTGAGTAGCATGTGAACCAGGCCAGATGTAGCCTAAAACTGGCAGAGGCAAAAGTTTTCTTCCTATTGGAAAAGAAATATTGGAAGTGGTTTGCTATTAGAAAAAGGAAGGAGTCGGGCACCAAGGTGCAGATAGGTTAAGAAAAAAAAAAAAAAAGAATAAGAAGGAAAGAAGGCTGATATTTCTCATGTTGATCCATAATTAAGAGGATTAATTTTTTCTTATGCATAGTATCCTTTAAAGTCAAAAATGTGAAAATAAATTTTTTGTATCATTCTACAAGATACATGATGGTTTAATTCAATTAGCCTACTATTTTTTTTTTTTAAGTTGTAACTTTGTTTTGACAAGTCAACACCAGTAGGCTGAAGGAGAAGCTCAGAATGCAGGGCCAATGATAGAAGTTTCAAAACTAGTGAATAGCAGGGATAACAACAAAAGTAATCGGCATGGATCTCTGTTGTCAGCATAGTCTTCGGAGTCTTCAGTCACGGTCTCTTTTGCTGAACCACTCTCCCTTTCTAATGAAAGTTCTTTTTAAGAACTAAAGAAAATTGATTTTTAAGATAGAAATGTACTCCTAAACATTGATTTTGGAAGAGGCATGAGGTATTAGGCATGTGAGTAATTCCTCTGCCAATGAATATGATGGCCAGAGAAGCCCATATTTCAATTATTTATATCTGACTTTTTAATTTGGTTGTCTTGCCAGAATTTTCCAAACATTTTCATTCAAGCCATCCAAGGATGACTTTTCTTTTTGGAAATTTGAGTAAAATCCTGCTAGTAATGAAGTTTGGGAAAGAAATGAAATATTTCCAAGAAAATAGTTCTACTTTTGGTAAAGAAAAAGAGAGCTGGGATTTTAAACTTTTTTCTCAAAGAGAGTGTACACTTGTCTAAAGAGCCATCAAGTCAAAACGTCTAGTAAAACTGGTATGCTGAAAGTTTTCAGCAGCCAATTCCAGTATATATACAATGAATTGCTTTCTATTTGTCTTGTGAAGGTAATTCAATTAACATTTCATTAAAATCATAACAGCAATATGTGAAAGATATATCTTGTTAGTAGTGCCCAATATACAAAATATACCATTTTGTCCATTGAAATGTAAATCAAGTATTAACATTGAATCCTGTAGAAATAATGAGCAAGAATAATTTCTCATAGGGAGTTAAGAAAACCACACTCAGGCTGTCTGCTGAAAAAAAAAAAAAAGAACAACTATACTCTGTAACATCTTGCTCAATACTAGTAATTTTAACAACAGAATTCTAGAGTAAGTAAACATAATGAACAAATTAACAACATTTAGCAAACTGGTAAAAAGGATGTTATTACCAATTTAAAAACATTTTCTCTGCTGATTTGGTAACAATTACACTGAAAAGGTTTTTAAAATCTGAAAGGGCAAAGAGAGCAGATTTTAAAATATCAGAGTTCTGACAGGGAAAGTATTCAGAAAAATGAGTCTAATGTCAAAAGTGCCAACCGTATTTCAGAACCAATAAAATAAATGAGATCCTCATCTGCAGAGCTTGGTTTTGCTGTTATTAATTAGAAATGGTGTGGATCCGCAAGAGACCCAACTCACTCATGACTGCCAGGAAGAAGGGCTCATGTAGATTACTCATTTTACAGCCAAAGCAATCATTTTCACTAGATGACCCCAACATGGAGCCTATAGTTAACAACTATAAACAAATTAACACCTCCAGTTATCTCGGCATACGTTATGCAACTGTTTATCTTGGAGAGTTCCCTAGGACAGGCTTACTTACATTAGTAAAGGTTAAAGTTCTGTGGGTGCTTCATCGTGAATTTTTTGAGGTTTTTATATATTTATCTGTGTGCTCAAGTGAGCTCCAACTTGCATCCCGAGAAAACATTGGTCCTGAACACAAGTATCTTGGTTTTCCTCCATGGGGAAGTGAGGAAGACTTCTCCTTAGGCGTTCTTGTTGGGAGTTTGTCAACACTTCTGAGAGGATGTTGGCCAGACTCAGTGCAGCTGATTGTTACAGTGTGTGGTTCTTCACTATCACTAACAGGGAGGACTAGCTGCGCTCCAGATGCTTACCATGGGGTAAAGAATCTCATGCTTACTGCTGTGCAGTACATAAGCAAAGGCTGACCGAGGGAAATATGTAGGTTGCCTGAAGGATAGTCTGACAAATTCAGATCACTTTAGACCTCAATACTGCAGACTGCCTTTGCTGATTTATGAAGCCACTTGTCTACACTGAAAACCCCTGTGCATCTCATCACAGAATTCACTGGGCTAGTTGTTGAGATTATTGTGCCCTACATTTCAGTGCTTCATGATTAGAGGAAAAATTACTTTCTAGTCTCCATGCCAGAAATGGTATGTTTATCCTGAGCAATTTAAAAAAATCTCATAGATACTATGAATCATATGATGATCCCCTCACTCTCCATCTGCATTAGCTGATAGGAAGTCTAGAGCCACATTTGTATCCCAACTCCAAATAGTTAATACACAGGGCATCATGGCAAATATTTTGCTAAATTCTGGCTTAAATTAAGTAATCTAATTTTTAACTTACCCAAACTTCATTACCTACTTATTTATCATTTCTTTTCTCTCACTGCACATATTCCTTTATATTCTCTTTTAAAAGTCCTTTCTGGAACAATTGAACTACTACATATGAATGGAATATCAGAGCTATTGGTGTGAAGAAGAGATTTGTGCCTCTCTGTGGGAGTCTTCAGCTTTATCTGTCTCTAAATATATGCTCTTACAAACTATGTAATGTAAGATTATAATTTCAATTCTTTTTCTAATGGCATTTACTTATTATCCTAATAGTACTATAGTGCTTATCTATGTCTGTATTTGCAAAGTACTCACTAAAAACTCCTGTGTTCAGAAGTTAATATATTGATGAGAATGTATAATGTGAAATAATTTTTATATGAATGGGCTTGTCAAAGTTTTCTCCCTACATATTGCATATATACTACCAAGACTTAGGACCTAGAACACAGGTGGAACTTCAAGAATTATGGATCTCAAATTCCTAACAAGAATTACAGTTCAATTGGCTGAACTAAGTCAAGGTGAAATTATTTCAGTAATTAGAATGTACGGTACCTATTTTGATGAGATAGAAGAGGAAACCACGTCAGGGTTTCCTTATATACCTCAGTACACTTGGTTCAATACTTGATGCTCAATACAAATTTTTTTTCAATACAAATTTTTAATTTGGTGATTGTATTGAAATTAGGTTATATATGTTAACCAGCTTACATCTAGAAGATACATAAAAAGCAATTCTTGGAATAATTTATTGATGATTATGGTCAATATACAGCCTGGAAGAGGCTTTCAGTAATTACACAAGAAGTTTGAAACTCTGTTCAATTCCTTAAAAAAATAAAAGCAACAAAAGGAAGTAGAGGTGGAAGTGATTGGGGTAAAAAAATCTAAATTGGTTAAAGTGTAGAAATATTAATTATAAACTGATTGAAATCAAATACAGGTGCTAACATCTAATGTTATGCAACAAAAAACTGAGACGGAATATTTAACTTCCAAACAGTAGACGGGGGTGGAGGGGTGGGAGGGTGGAGAATAATGAAAACATAGAAAAAGAAAAAACTAGAAAAGAAGGGGAAAAGAAAATGAAGAAACAATAAAAAAGTCTGTTCAATATGAAACTATAAAGCTCAAATTAATAATGTACAAATAGATATAAATAAGCCATTAATAAAAATAAATGTAAAGACTAGACCTCTTTATTAGGCAGACAAAAATTATTAAATTAGATAAATACAGTAAAATATCAATATCTATTCATAAGAAACATGTAAAACTCAAGAGCATAAAAAGTTGAAAGTGTAGATATGAAAAACTAGTTGGCAAATATTATCCAAAATAAAATAGGCCTACTTATGTTAAACATTAGACAAATTAAACTTAAAGCAAAGAGAAAATCAGTGCATACCAAAAAAAAGGACAAGTCCTTCAGAAAAACACAGCAATTCTGAATGTATGTAATAAAAGAGATTCAAAATCCAGAAAGTAAAAATTTCCCAGAATTATAAGAAAAAATTAAAAAAAAACTTTAGGGGAAAAATTTTAAAACATGTCATTAAGAGTAGTTCAAACAAAAATATTAAAGAGAGAAATTGTAAAAAACCAACTGACATCCCTGCACACACCTGCTAGACTCTGAATAGATCCTTTCAAATCTATATTAAATAGTCACAAAAATGATCATGGAATAAGACTCAAAAAAAAAAAAAAATCCAAAGAATCATTATCATATAGGTAATGCTCTCTGACCATAATGCAATCAAATCCAAAATCAATAATAAAAAAACAATATAAAAAAGACAATATAAAACACATATAAAGTATAACCAAGAAAATACTGAAAATAAGTCAAATGCTTATCAGGGGGAGAATTGATACATATTAATGTATACAAATATATACATTAGAATATTATACTGCAATGAAAAATGTGGACTAGGACTACCTGTGTTGACATGGATAAATTTCAAAAATATGACTTTAAGAGAAAAAAGCAAGTTCTGAATGTTATGTACTAAGTGAAACAATTTAAATAAAATTTAAATTGTATAATACTACAAATGATCTATAGATACCTATATGTTAGGTAGTAATTTAGAAATGATATATGAGAATGATCAACACATGATAGCCCCCAGGTGAGGAAGGAAGGGGAACAAGATAGCAGAAGCCTGTACAGGTAATTTCAATGATATCATTGCTCTATATCTTTTAAAATGTGTGTCCAATAAATATGGTGAAATAGTAAATCTGAAGAAACTTGAAAGTGGGCACATAGGTGTATGACCATTATATTATTCATTTATTTATATTATGTTTTATCTATGCATTTTATATGTTTAAAATATTTCACAATATAATTATTTTTTATATTGAGTTCTATCCTTACAGGGTTTTCTTTCTATATATTACATTCCAAATATAAAATATGTAATGTGTCCTATGCAAATACATAGAAATGGTACCCTGCTGTAAATGTTACAGAAAATTATTTCTTTAGAAATTATTTCTTCATCTACAATATTTCCTGAACATCCTTTCCACATTAATAAATACATGCCTTCCACATTATTTCTAAGACCTTGGATGCATACCAACAAAATTGCCCTTTTGGACACCTTGATTTTTGCCCATGGAAGCATAGAAAATAGAGGTAACTATGCAATGGAAAGAACTTGGGGCTTCAAAGGAAGGAAAATGAATACTGAAAACATTATTTTAAATAAATTTGACTCATTATACTCAAGAATAGGTCAGAAAGATTGCTGAGAGGAAGTATGAAATAGTAAAGAAATCCTGTGAAGTCGGTTTAAAGAGGCCTGAAGTGTTAAAAGAAAAATATAAAAGAAGGTAGGATGCATGCAGAATACACTATAATCCAAAGGAAAATGCCACAAAGCGAAGAGGAAATGTTGAATTGGATCAGATTATGGGCTATGCTTATAAGAAATAAAGTCAATTTTAGATAAAGTTGGAAAAGGAAGGGAAGGAAAGAAGGATGGAAGGGAAGGGAGGGAGTGAAGAAGGGAGGAGGGAAGGAAAAAAGAAGGAAGGAGGGAAGGAAGGAGGAAAGGGAGGAGGGAAGGAAAAAAGAGGGACGGAGGTAGGGAGAGAGGGAGGGAGGAAGGAAGGAAGGGAGGGAGGGAGGGAGGGGGGAGGAAGGAGGGAGGGAGGGAGGAAGGGAGGAAGGAGGGAGGAAAGGAGGGAAGACGGGAGGGAGGGAGGACGGAAGAAGGAAGAGAGGAAGATGAAGGCTTTTATTACATCAGGAAAATGTAAAGATTCACTGAAAAGAGAGAAATATTTCTAAATTTTGCATGAGGAAATCTGACAGCAAACTTGTGGGGAGGAACACTGCTACCTTGGAACAGAGAAATAATCTAAACCCGAGTATCCCAGGGTCTTTACTGTGATATAGTCCCTAATTATGCCTGGCTCCAGTAATTACCTCACCACTAACCATCATGGTTGAGAAATCACGGAGGGCTAAAAGGCTGAACCATATCAAATCGAAGATTCAACACTCAGCAATTTGTAATTTTGTTGCCATTATTTTGCAATGGGAGAACCAGTGATCATTTTCCATCAACCAACAGTACATTTTCAACTTTGTTTAAAATAATATTTTTCAGCACTTTTTATCAAACAACTATTTTAGACAATGAATCCTGAAAGAAGACTATTCCTACAACAAAAAAAGAAAGCAGTTCGAACCAAACTAATAATTTTTCACTGATTTTTTAAAAAATATAGTAGTTAAGCACAGATATTATGAATTAATGGCTTTCGGATACTTGTTTTATTATACATTCTTTGACTTCACTGGCATTTATGTGCTGCCATAAAATTATTATTATCATTCTAGCTTGGAATAGAGAGGATGCAGGTGGGGAAACGCTGCTTGAGAAACAAGAATGAGTAACCGACATTCTCACATCATTTAAAACAAATCCTGCCACCAATTGCCTATAACTCCCTTCCTGCACCATGTGTTGCTAGTTTGGGACTATAAATGTGACAAGCGTATAGTGAAACGTCAGCCAAATACTACTGGAATAGGGAAAACCAACAATTCATTATGTATTGAGAATTTAAAAATTAATTTTGTGCTTTTCAAAAAGATGACTAAAATTTTAAAGGTGGATAACTATTCTTTTCAAAGTTGAAATTAAAACTTAACATTCATTTTACAGCTAACAAAAGCTTTTGGGACTCTTGTATGAAAAAGGTATTGTAAAAGGAAGGGCTAGAAAGAAGCTTTCTTTTTCTTATTACATATTGTTCAAATTAAATGTAAATCAACACACAATGCTTTTTTAAAGCAATGTACCTAATTTGTTATTCAAAGTCAATTGAAGGAGTAACATAAAAATAAAGCAAAATCTTTTAAACTCATAAGAAGTAAATTTCTCATTACTTACAGAGAAGACACTTGATTCATTTCACCATGGAATGAATCATACCATCTTTACCCTCAATTGATAGCTGGCAACACTATATCTTGGAGGCGAATGTGGGAATCTGGATAGATGATAAAGCCAGAGGCCCAGGGAATTTTGTCCAAGAAATACAGGCAAGAGGTCAATTCTGAGGAAGGATTTAGGTGGAAAAGTTGTTGGGTCATATTTCCTCCAGTGGGTAAAAGAGAAAAAGAACTCAGTATCTCTACAATAGCATCACTTAAATGGCTTGCCCCTCCAAATTTTGCCTGCAGCCTCTCCCCATGTGACTATGTAGTCCTAAAGGGGAAGATTTATCTCTATATTATCAGTAAGTTTGGCACAATAGGAGGAGTTTAATAAATGACTACTACTGAGTAGATTAAAAAAATTGAGAGATAAAGTTCCAAAGGATAGATTTAGAAGATGTACATGGAGGCGGTTTTCTGCAAAATGGTTTCAAGGAGTGTAGTAAAGGATTCGGAGGTGGTAGAGAAGATGAAGAGAATAAAAGTGCACATCCAGGAAATCTGGAAGCAGCAACAGAACTCTATAAGCTGAATAATGAATGGAGAATGTTTCCCAAGTACAGAAGTGGCTGATAGTGACAAATGGAGCAGAAATACTAAGAGGGACAACTGGGAAAACTAATCCGATTGGGTTTGACCAGAAGGACAAGAGATATCCAAGTAGATCAGTGGATGGCAGATGTGCTCATAAAATGTCAGGGGGTGAAGGAAGGAGCATGTCCCAGTGGTGGAGGAAATTCATATCTAATGGACATGAGGACATTTAGGGATTCAAGTATCTTCCTGTAAGACTTCCTGGCAAACAATGGCTGAGATGAAGTCACTGAAGGAGGAAGGAGCCCACATTACTTAAGTATCATCTATCATGATCAAGTACCAAGCATTTGGTAACATAAAGCCCTACTACTCAAAGTGTGGGCCACAGAGCAGCAGTACCCACACAATGGGAAATATGTTGGAAATGCAGAATCTAGAGCATCTAGACATCTAGACATCTAGAGCTGTTGAGTCAGCTCTGCATTTAGCCCAGGTGATTCATACCCACACTTTTTTCAGGAGCACGGATTTAAATTTGCATAGAAAGATATTCAGCCATATGGAAATGCAGTTTTCTTAATTGCTCCATACCTGAACTCAGCCTCATCACAAGCTTTGAAATTCCCTCCAATGGCAACAATGACTACTTTACATGTGTCACTTCTAGTTGAGACAGCATCATTCTGTTGAAAACAGTCTTTCTGTGACAAGTATTTTGTTAATTCAAGATTCAACCTTAGTCCAATGGGACAATCAGGGCAGTTCCACTGCCTCAGAAGTCTCATATCTGTTATTTATTGCTAAGTGACAAATGATCCTGGCACTCAGTGACTTAAAAATAGCTATCACTTTCTACAATTTTCTGATAATTTTCTGGGTCAGTTGGGCAGTTCTGGCTGAGGCTGGCTTGACCGATCTCCATGGCCAACTAATGGCTGCAAGGTCAGAGAAACACTTCTCTTTCGTGGGCCTAGCTCTTGCCAACAAAAATCAGAATTTCAATATGTAGTCAAACATGTAGTCAAAGTAGAAAAAGTCTTTATTCTGGCATGGCTATGCCCTCTTGTGTATGGTCATGTCCTCTCATCAGCCCTCCTCAGCACTCTCTCTACAGCCAAGAGCAGTTGGTACAGAAAGTTCCCTGATGAGTGGCGGAGAGACAATGGATTGAAAAAAGTATGGAAGAACAGCAACATTTTTGATATTTAAATATATTCATTGCATTTGTAACTTAAGTTATTTAATGCTCATACACACAGAAAAAGTCTACAACTCTGTATTACAGGCAAACCAAGCTCATCCCCCTATATTTATGTAACTTCCCACAGGGATAGTAGGTAGATGGTGGGCCCAGAAATTGAATCTTTTCTAGCTGTCCCTTCCTACCTCATTTAAAGAAATGTTAAGGATAGAGCACAGCATTCTCATTCCATATTCACCGTCAGCTATGCTCTCTTTCCTGAGATGCTATTTCCAGTATAGGCCTATTGCAGCTTTCACATCTCCCTCTGTGTTTTTGCCATCCTTCTATTTGGCATCAAATTGTCCTTTGGAAATCCATCCAACAAAGACAGCCAGTCTGGAAGAGCTGTTATTATGTACATCGTTCATCATAAACTAGAACTTTGTTAGTGGGGACCTCTTCTCAATAGATGTTCAGCAAGGCTGGGAGGTAATTTCAAGGAAACCATAAGAAGTACCCTGTGATGTTGTTCATAATCCAATCTTGCACTTATTCAGGATATATCCTGAAGCTCTGGTCTCCTTCCTGCCATTAACGTATCCCTAAACAGGCTCTGGGTTTATGGCTCCTTTGTTTCTTTGGAGATAGTGATATTTCTTTCCTTTCTGTACTGTGAGATTCCATGTGCCTGTAGAGGTTCTCCAAAACAAACATTCCTCCTACTCTTCCCAATCTAAAGCAGCTCTTGCTATTAAAAAAGAAAAAAAGTCATCTTACCACAGTTGAGAGGGAAAGTAGCTAAATTTAGACATGAGTTTAGAGTCATCTCTCCTGCCAAGATTCTGGCAAAATTAAAATTTCCAACCAATTCTGAATTAGAAAGTCATATGTAAGAAGCCCAAGATATGTGGCAGGTAACTGGCAACTGAGCATGAC